>NC_057805.1:242597725-242934122 GCF_018294505.1 Triticum aestivum
CACTCGGCCGGCCTCGCCGCGGCCCCGGTCGTCGCCCGACGCCGGTGCCCATCTGCGCCGCTCGGTCCTCGCCTAGTCGGGCGCCGCTAGCGCCCGCGCGCCCGTGCCCGCTATGGCCAGGGCCACTTACCACTGGGCCATTGCCCCCTGGCCCTATGACATATGGGGCCCACCGCTGAGAACGTTTATAAAAAAAGAATTTAAAAAATATAAATAATAATAAAAATAATTAATTAATTATCTTAATTAATTTTGATTAATTAAACTAAACAACTAATTAAACATTAGTTACCTAATTAACCTAATTAGCTAATTAAGTAGTCAATGACAGTGGGGCCCACCCCTAATTAATCCTGATTAGGTTAATTAGTTTGTTTAATTAAAATGTGTCACTAACCAGTGGGACCCACTGGTCAGGTTGACCAGTCAACCCCTGTTGACTGCTGACGTCAGCATGACATCATGCTGATGTCATAAATCCAGTTTCGAATTAAATTAAATAATTAATTAAATTCCAGAAATTAATAAATTCTTTTAAAAATCATATCTTTTAATCCGTATCTCGGATGAAAATACTTTCTACATGAAAGTTGCTCAGAACGACGAGACGAATCCGGATACGCAGACCGTTTGTTCACCACACATCCCTAGCATAGCAAACACGCAACTTTCCCTCTCCGGTTCATCTGTTCAAAAACGCGAAACGGCGGGGATACTTTCCCGGATGTTTCCCCCCTTCATCGGTATCACCTACTACCGCGTTAGGGCACACCTAGCACCGCGTATTGCCATGTTACGCTTTGTGATGCTTTGATTGCTTTGTTATTTATTGTGTTCCCCCTCCGTTACTTCTTTCCGGTAGACCCCGAGACTGCCGGCGACCCCCAGTTCGACTACGATGTTGACGATCCCTCCTTCTTGCCAGAGCAACCAGGCAAGCCCCCGCCCCCTTGATCACCAGATATCGCCTATTCTTCCCTATACTGCTTGCATTAGAGTAGTGTAGCATGTTACTGCTTTCCGTTAATCCTATCCTGATGCATAGCCTGTCATTGTTGCTACAGTTGTTACCCTTACCGGCTATCCAACTTCTTAGTATAGGATGCTAGTATTCAATCAGTGGCCGTA
This sequence comes from Triticum aestivum, assembly GCF_018294505.1. NCBI lineage: Eukaryota > Viridiplantae > Streptophyta > Magnoliopsida > Poales > Poaceae > Triticum > Triticum aestivum. The sequence goes on from NC_057805.1 coordinate 242,598,854, forward strand.
CACTCTTGTCCGTCTGCCATGCTATACTACTGGGGCCGTGATCACTTCGGGAGGTGATCACGGGTATATACTATATACTTTATATACATGACACATGTGGTGACTAAAGTCGGGTCGGCTCATTGGGTACCCGCAAGTGATTCTGATGAGGGGGCTGAAAGGATAGGTGGCTCCATCCCGGTAGAGGTGGGCCTGGGTTCCTGACGGCCCCCGACTGTTACTTTGTGGCGGAGCGACAGGGCAGGTTGAGACCACCTAGGAGGGAGGTGGGCCTGGCCCTGGTCAGCGTTCGCGGATACTTAACACGCTTAACGAGATCTTGGTATTTGATCTGAGTCTGGCCATTTGGTCTATACGCACTAACCAACTACGCGGGAAAAGTTATGGGCACTCGACGTCGTGGTATCAGACGAAGCCTTCGTGACGTCAGCGACTGAGTGGCGCGCGCCGGAATGGACTGGAACGCCTACTAGGCTAGGTCTGCCTTCGGCCGCGTTCGCAACATGCAGGTGTGCAATGGGCGATGGGCCCAGACCCCTGCGCCATAGGATTTAGACCGGCGTGCTGACCTCTCTGTTGTGCCTAGGTGGGGCTGCGACGTGTTGATCTTCCGACACCGGGCATGACCCAGAAAAGTGTGTCCGGCCAAATGGGATCGAGCGTGTAGGGTTATGTGGTGCACCCCTGCAGGGAAGTTTATCTATTCGAATAGCCGTGTCCCTCGGTAAAAGGATGACCCGGAGTTGTACCTTGACCTTATGACAACTAGAACTGGATAATTAATAAAACACACCCTTCCAAGTGCCAGATATAACCCGGTGATCGCTCTCTAACAGGGCGACGAGGAGGGGATCGCCGGGTAGGATTATGCTATGCGCTGCTACTTGGTGAACTTACCATCTACTCTCTTCTACATGCTGCAAGATGCAGGTGGCCAGAAGCGTAGTCTTCGACAGGATTAGCTATCCCCCTCTTATTTTGGCATTCTGCAGTTCAGTCCACCGATATGGCCCTTTACACATATACCCATGCATATGTAGTGTATCTCCTTGCTTGCGAGTACTTTGGATGAGTACTCACGGTTTCTTTTCTCCCTCTTTTCCCCTTTCTATACCTGGTTGTCGCAACCAGATGCTGGAGTCCAGGAGCTAGAGATCCCGAGGATGATTCTACATGGAGTTCGGCTTCGAGGAGTAGTTAGGAGGTCCCAGGCAGGAGGCCTTGCCTTTTCGATCGTTGCTACTTTTTTGCTAGCCTTCTTAAGGCAAACTTGTTTAAATTATGTCTGTACTCAGATATTGTTGCTTCCCCTGACTCGTCTATGATCGAGCACTTGTATTTGAGCCCTCGAGGCCCCTGGCTTGTATTATGATGCTTGTATGACTTATTTATGTTGTAGAGTTGTGTTGTGATATCTTCCCGTGAGTCCCTGATCTTGATCGTACACATTTGCGTGCATGATTAGTGTACGGTCAAATCGGGGGCGTCACACACACAATGTTACTACCATTATGAGACGCAATTGTATCTATACGTCGGACATTGCTCTAGTTCCCTACCCTCGCTATCACAATATGCGTCCTGATATAGGCCGCTTCAGCCAAGATGATGAGTCATGCGTTGGTTTGGATATTGACAATAGCTGGCCCTACCCAGAGAATCACTTATTTTTCAAAGAAAGGATTTCCAACGCCAAGGATTGGTTGACCTGATGTTTATTTCATCGCTTTCATATAGGTCGTTTTAGCCTGGATGGCGAGTCTTGCGCTGGTTTCAATATTAACAATAGTTGGCCCTTCCCAGAGGCTTACTTATGGTTCAAAGCAAGCGTTTCCAACGCCGAGGATTGGTTGAGATGAATTTCTTTTTATTGCTTGTTATTTGTTGTGTGATAAAAAACTTTAGTATTTACTAGAATGTTTTGTTGGAAATAATCTATAATCCAACATGTATCCTCATTGTCGTTGTGTGTTGATGACTTGTTGTATATAATTAATGGTACATTTGCATATGCATGTGATAAACTCAATTTATGAATGGTTTTCGAGTCACTTCTTGGAGTGTGAGTACCGTAGTAGTATAGCCATCATCCGGTTATATGAAGTTGCCACATCACATAGAGCCAACCTAATAGTATGCTAGTACAATAGTTAGTCCTAGTAGTAGTATAACATCAACTAGAGCTAGGTGTCGCACAGAGGCCGAGAAATATGGTGATAGCAAGAGATGGGCTTGTACGTATGATGTAGGCACAGGGCTTGCCGTGTTTCCTGCTCCTACAGTCTAAATGTGGACAAGATTTGGTTGAGTTCTTCCTCCTTTTGCCGACACGTGGGACATCCAGCATCCAGGTCGTGTCATGCAAGAAAATGGAGTGCTACTTGAAGCCACGTGATGTGCATCTTGGGTTAAACTGTAAATAGAATCTTACTCTTGAGCAACTCCAAAAGCGGCCACCGAAGATCTTTATTGGATTTGTTTTTCATCACCAGGACATCAAGGTGAAGGATGTGCAGGTTCAGTGGGTCATCTTGTGTTTTCACTGACATGTGGGACCGCATGTGAGAAAGCAGACGATGGGCACACTCCACGCATCTAGTGGATGGCTGAGAAGAGAGAGAGGAGGGCTGAGCATGGACTCCAAGAAATTTTGCGACAATGTGAGTAGTACTAGTGGTGTACCATACTCCTGTAGAGATAATGTGTTTGCTCTACGTAACCAGCACCTCGATATAGTGGGGTGGCATCGGCCATAACTAGCATTCACGTCTAGCAGTACGGCACACGCCACCCACACGAGTCCCATCTGACACCAATTTTCTTGGAGTCCATGCTACAGCTATATCTTCTCCCTCCTGTTTTCTCTAACTAAGCCAAATATTTGTCTTTCTAGAGATTTTAACAAATGACTAAATACAGAGCAAAATGAGTGAATCTACACTCTAAAATATGTCTATATACATCCGTATGTGGTGGTCCATTTGAAATCTCTAAGAAGACAAATATTTAGGAACGGAGGGAGTACGTACGAAAATTATGAAGTTGATGCGAACGGTAAGATAACTACTAGTACAAAATACATATGGATCCATCAACGACATCCTCATGCCCTAGTGCGCCGGGTAACCAATCGACGTGTGAGGAGCAGTGGTGTTGGCGGCGAGCTCAACGTGCTTCTTAACAATGCCATCCAAGGTCGCCCTGCGGTCCAAGAAGACTAGTGTCCTATCATCCTCCTCTTGCACGTAGTAGTCCTTGTGGACGATTTGCTCGTAGACGTGGGTGACTATGTCGATGGTGTCTTGCTGCGCCAGGTGCTGCGCGGCGAGCGCGACGTCGGGGTGGACATTCTCCGGTGCGACGGTGGGCAGTCGCAGGGCTAATAGTGTGTTGAAGAGGTTGTCACCATAGAGGCTATTGAGGGTGGCGGGCATCGCAGAGCCTAGGCGCGTGGGCTGGAGGCAACCACAAGGTCGTCCACGAGCTTCTTGACGACGGTGAACTGTTTAGGAAGGTGACAAGGACCTCGTCGAACAAGGAGACGAAGCTGTCGTCTAAGAGGCCTCTCGCCCTGGCGGCCTCAAGCACGACCTGAAGATGTTCCTCGATGCTGGGTCACAGGCCAGCGTCATGGACCATCTGGCACAGCCGGCTCATGCTCGTGCTCATCGCCTCCATCGGTCTAGCTTCTAGTCAACTGATCCTACGATTGGGGTGATCACTTTTCCCCTTGGTTAGGGTGCGTAGGATTTCGTAGATTGGGGGAGCCTTTATATGAGAAGTGCAGACTGTGTTTCATTCACATGTGTGTTGCCCATCTACTCCTCAGACCTCCCTTATACCAGTGAGTGTAGTAGTCCTCTCATCGAGACCAAGTTGAGGGAAAAAAGAGAGAACTTTGATGTTTACTACTCCCTCCGTCTTATTGTATAAGTTATGAAAACCAAATCATCCCAAAACACTTAGGCATGCTGTATTAACTCCCACCTCGTTTCTTGTTTCTTGACATATCAACCAATAAGAGATGCGAGGCGTGCATGCTTTCATTGACTTGAGACTACCAAACACGACATGTAGTGGTTAGTTCATTGCATGCAATGCTATTAATTAGCAAACAAACATTATGTTCTCTCGTTTTCCCATCTTCCTTGGTCACGGTGCACAACTTAAGGTGACTTATTCACCTAGACAGAGGGAGTTGTATTTTCTAATTAATGTCATTGCATGTAGAGAATTGAACACTGCATGTTGTGCTAATTAGTCTCAAGTCATTGAATGCATACGAACCCCACGTCTCCTATTGGCTGATTTGTTTTAGTAACGTGACTAATGCACCAGTATGGAGGGAGTACAATAGTAGTCTAATTGATGAGATTTCAGATTTGAGCCATCTACCGGAAGGGAGAGGAGTAGGGAGAGTGTATAATATCATCGGGAACTACATTCAAAATCGCATAAAACAATACTCCATGTATTTATTTTTACAGAGGGAGTGGTATATATTTTGTGACATGCCTTACTAGATATTGCTAGTCAAATACTAAATCTAGATGGAGGTGGTAGTACTACTAAATCCAGACGGTGGTGCTAGTACTAGTAGTACTACCAATGTAGTAGTACTGTACTACCCGTTGGTCAAATTATTACGTGCTGCTCCTCACGGTGAAGTGACAAGACCCTGCTCTCGAGATGACACCTGTGTGTAGGTGCCGTGTTCGGCATACCAAAGTCAGCCTCACCGTGTGCAGTCACTATCATCATGGCTATAGAGCTAGCCTCCTTAACTAGCCGTGTTCGACATAATTTCCCGTGCGTTGCCATGAGTAATAATAAATATCGTACTCGAGTAATGGGTATGTATGCGAACATTTATCGTAACATAGTACCTCATGCTGGATAGTCGTAATATTACAAGTTTCAAACTGATATTACACATGCTAGGAGTAATGTTGCACCTACGAAGGGGAATTATTAGGAAGTTTAGGTAAGAACTTTCGTTACTTTAGTTGGATATAGCATTACACTCGTAGGCGTCGGTCCTAAACAAACGGTTTTTAACCCCTTTCCGCGATGGCATTTGGAACCGTCGGCAAGTGAGTGTGGGCGATAGGGGGCTCCTTCCCACACGACCCAGAAATCGTCGGGGATATGCCCTCCTGGCACACACGCTCGGCAAAATGAGGTCGTGTGCGACCGGCGAGCGCTCAAATATGGAAATACGTACAGTAGAGCTAAAAAAATACAATTATACAGGCAAAATTGTTTTCGGTCGCAAGTACATCCCACACAGTCAGTCTCCGCTAAACGTTTCTGTTCGTATGTACATCCCACACAGTCGCTGCAAGGAAAACATATCCATTCATAGGTACACCACACACAATTTTTCCTGCTAAATCATTTGCGTTATTAAATGTATCACACATAGTCCATAGAAAAAACTGTGTGGCAAAGGATGTCCATCACACACAATTTTTATGTGGTAAATGTTTGCGCAAGGTGGCCTAACGCAAACAGTTTTCAAGAGAAAGTCGTGTGTGATTGTTCATTGATCCAACACAGTTTATTCCTAGAAACTGTGTGCGTTGCCTGAGGTCATCGCCCACGGTATTTTTTCAATAACCCTTTACAATATCAAAACCCAATTAGCAGGCTAATTTGCCATTAGCAGGCTAATTGCCCTATTATTATTAATCCATTTATTAATCTAACTGACATTCATATTAAGCACACAATATATTTCATTTCCATATTAAGGAAGAAGAATTTCATAATTGAAATACATCAGAGTACAACATGATATAGCTTCAGCACTTAGCTACCCCATTACACAATTGCACCTGCGCCAAGTTCCACATGCAACATGTAGAACCTTTCGAAATTAGCATCATACACGGTATATAGACAGATGCATCTCATCTGGAAAACTGCTGAAGCGGAAGGCTTATATTGAGCCTTCATTCATGTTGAAGGTCTTTGCAACTTTAGGCCAGTGCCTGTGGATGATTGACCGTCCGTCCTTCGTCCTCTTCAGGAACACTTCAATATTGAATTGTGGGTGTTGTATGAAAACCTTCCTCGCCTCCTGACCATAGAGGTGGTTTGAGAGGTAATCATCAGTGAACTCCATTGGAAAGGCCTGAAAACAAGGATGTGCATAAATATCTTCTCTATATTGGAAATGGGGAAAGGAATAAAAAAGGCAAGGTATAATAGTTAGTACCATCATGTAGTGAACTGATGTCTTCTTCATAGTGCAGACAAAGATCTTCTTGTTTTTTGTCGCTAATTTCTTTATCCTAACAATCTTTCTGAGTTTCTTGATCTGACTGATATTCATGGACAACTCATTTCCCCAGATGCAAAAAGGGTCGAACAGTGGGTCAAAACCTCTGACAGCAGGACCTACATGTGCAAGACCAAATTGTTAAAAACCAAATTATTAAATGGTTCCTGCAATTGCATAATAATGTGTTATTAGAGAACAGACCATGCACGTGCTAACCTCGATTGTAAACCTCAGTGCTTCCCATTGTTTCCCCACAACACATATAAGGTTAGTCATTAGGTTAAGTAAGGGTTCGCATGCTATCAGTAAAACATGTTGATGAAAAATAAGCACATTGCAGATTCATCAGATTAATTCAAGTCACACGGAAAACCCATTTATCCAAACCAAAAATGATTAAGAACTAGGAAATATAGCACTTGTATATGTTTCTCATGTATTAAGTGTAGCCAAATTCGATTTATTCCTCAGATGGTATACAATAATAGAATGCAGCCACAACAATTGAACATCGCATTGAAGAACTGAACCAAGCAGTTAACTAAACACCACAATAAATGAACCAAACGTTAACTGAGCACCACATTGCACAATATAACATACTCCTAATAGAAGATCAGACAGTTAACCAAACAGTTAACTATAGCCAATTGTAGCAATTGAATTTGTTTCTCATGTATTTACTACAGCCAAATTCAATTTATTGCTCACGTGGTATACAATAACAGAATGCACCCACAACTATTGAACATCGCATTGCAGAATTGAACCAAACAGTTAACTAAGCTCCACAACACAAATGGACCAAACGCTAACTGAGCACCACATTGCACAATGTATAACCAAACCAAGCATGCTTGACTACTTGGAAATATAGCGATTGTATTCGTTCCTCATGTATTTTGTAAGATAAATTCGATTTATTTCTCACATGGAAGACAATACAAAATTGCAGCCTGAAGAATTTGACATCACATTTGCAGAATTTAACCAAACAGTTAACTGAAGATGACAACTAATTAACAAAACAGTTAACAAGTGAGCACCACATTGCATGACATATAGAACATATACACTAGAGCAACAGATTGCATGGTAAAGTTAGATAGCACAATTCACTAGAATTTGTGAAGGAAAGGCAGGAGTAGCGCACGCAATGGGTAAACTGAGCATGCTTAACCGGCGTAGCTAGCAAATGGCAAGGTGCTCCTCCAAAATCTCGGGATCGGCATGAATGGCAGCCATCCCGACCTCATCCGTGCGTGCGGCCGCGATTTGCTTCGCCGCTGCCAAATGCTGCTTGAGATCCTGGCTATACTGCGTGCACCATGGCTTAGGGCAGCGCTTATTTGGTGGAGGGGTCGGTGATTTGGGTGGAAGGTGTCGCGCTCTCGTCGGCGGCCCGGGCATGTGGGATGTGGAAGGAGGAGGAGGATGGGGGTCGGGTGTGGATTACCAGCCAGGATAGACGAGGCCGAGCAGCGTGATGGAGGGTCCCCGACGAGGAGGCGGCGCTGCAAGCAAGGAGTGAAGGTTTCAACTTGGAAAGGAAGGCGGAAAGAGGGGAAATGTGGCTTTTGGTAAGGGGGAGGGGGCGGGGAGGTAGATATTTCCACGGAAGCCGAAAATTTGGAATTGCTTCAGCCAAAAAATTGGTGCACAAAGTGTCATTATACATGGTCCCTTATTCTGAACTGTGTACGATATGTGGACATCACAAACGATTCAGATAGGTTAACCCGTGTGTGATGAGTTTGAACGTCAAAAGTTTTGGTTCGAATTTCCATGGTTACAGTGGTCATCCACGTCATTGCATAATTTGGGTACACAAAGGAGACTACAGCACACCCACACTTCTTAATCGAGCAAGTTCAGCAATGAAACAGAGCTAGCTGACCTAAACATTACTCTAACAAATTAAAGACCGGCGCTCTTAATTAAACAAAACAAAGAGTACTACTACGGCTAGTGCTCGTCGATCTCCGCCGCCGCCTCCATGTCCAGCTCGCACCTGATAGTCTCCTGGGGAAGGGGCTCCATGGCATCCATCGCACCATACTCGGCAAGCATCTCGCCATCCGACTCCGCCATCTCTTTGGAAAAGGCCGCCACAAGTTGGGCGTCGGCGAACGTGATCTGGGCTTGCACGGGCTCCATCGTCTCAAGGTATGCGGCGGAGGAACAGACGGCTGCTCGAACGCTCTCGGCAATTGCCAGCTCTTCGGCCGTGGGTTGCCGACCGTTGTCCGAGAAGCTTCGTTCGATTTGTGTGGTGCCCGCCAGGAGCTGGGCGTGGGCGGCCTCAACATGGTCGTGGGAGGCCTCCATCAAGGCTAAGGCCACCACTGCCGAACGGGCAGCTATTGTGCCAATCTCACCAGTTGTTATCCCCGAGGCAGATGTTGCTGCCGCCAACTGTGAAGCAACAGCGGTCGTTTGGTCTGCCTTTGCCGCCCGGTCGCAGATTGCGGCCACGCTCATGCCCCTTGTTAGCACGCGCATGGCGGCTACAGCCGCGCTCTCGTCAGAGTGGGCCACCGAAGTTGCCCTCACGATGTGGGTCCACGTGCCTATCTTTCACCGGCGACGATTGAACAGTGAAATGATATGGGGAGCGAGCTAGTTTGCTTGAGACGCCGGCTGTGTGTCAGGACCCCGATCCTAAGTCACACCGATCTAGCACGTAACACATCATATCACTTTGCGGCCTCACGCACGGTATTCCAACAGGTGCCACCTTACCGGGCCCGGGACTATTTGCGCCTTTTGGCTCACGTGTATGATAGTGTCGCTAGCATCCATATGATAGAGAACCCGGGATGACATGACTAGTCGTGAACCCAAAGTGGCACTAACTTACAGGGATAGGCATACATGACCCAGCAACAAACGCGTCGGTCTTCAGCGAGTGAATCGGGCTGTGGCAGCTGGGCTAACAGGACTCCGGAGAATCCGGGCTGTAGCAGGCTAACAGGACTCCGGTAGACACGGCGTGACATTTCCCCGAAGGGACAGACACAAGAACAAACAAGGACACATGCCGGCCAACCTAAGTGTTCCGGAGCAGTAGCAAGCTACCATGGCTCAGTGAAGCACTAGGAGACATTTCACGGTAAGAGAGGCTACCAAGGATAAACAACTAGGTTGTCAGATCCCACACATAGCAAGCATTTCAAATCATACACACAATATGCTCGATATGTACAAATACAACATGGAATCACAAAAAAACTCTACAACTCAAAGTATTTATTCATTAGGCTCTGAAGAGCCAGATATTACAAACATGGGTCTGATGACCCAGCAATCAAGTCATACAAGCAACAAGCACATGCGGAAGCTTAACTTGTCTGAGTACAGAAAACTACAAATGAAAAAGGTTGAGAAGCCTGACTATCTACAAGACCCTGCCGAAGGCACACGATCGTAGCTGAGGTAACAAGCTAAACGCCGAAGTCCACGCGGAACTACTAGCGAGACTGAAGTCTCTCTGGAAAAACATAAATTAAGCAAACGTGAGTACAAATGTACCCAGCAAGACTTACATCAGAGCTAACTACATATGCATCGGTATCAACAAAGGGGTGTTGGAGTTTAACTGCAGCAAGCCAGCTTTGACTCAGTGGCTATCCTGAAGTACGACTGCAAGTAACTCTTTGAGGTGGCGCACACAAGTCCACATATTCACCATATCAATACGCCACTATGGATCCGCTCCCGTCTCCCTACGAGAAGGCCATCCATAGCACTCATGCTTATCTTGCGCATTTTAGAGTATCCACTTTCACTTGTCTATGAACTGTATAGGAAACCCAGAGGTCCTTTACCGCGGACGCGGCTATTCGAATAGATGATGTTAACCCTGCAGGGGTGTACTTCTTCACACACGCTCTTGCCACTGACCGCCATGTACATGTCATGTATCTCGGGAACCTTCAAGCGGAAGCCTGGCGAGGGTGTCGGCCACGACCTAACTAACCACACAAGTCCCTAGTCCAGGTTTATCGCCTATTCAAGTTCCATCCGCAGGGAGTCTGGCTGAGGTTTCCACTACGGCCCCAAACGATGTGCGCAGGGTTCCCGGGTCACCAAACAGGCGAATTGGTACACCGGGCCACGTGCCTACCGCATCACAGCCCACCCCTCGGGTCAGAGCTGCGCACAGCCTCCAGTATACTACAAAGACCACAAGCTACTTGCAACTCCTGGACAGAGGACAAGGGCGGTTAATAAGTTAAGAGAGTCAGTTAAGGATCCCAATGTGTGGTAGTAGCTATTCATGGATCACAAACACAGAACTCAGTTCCTGAGGACGGTTTTAATGAGACAACCCACCATGTACTCCTACATGGCCTCTCACCGCTACCTGTACCAAATCGTGTTCACACACTTAGCTCTCAGCAGTAGGACATGTTCACAACTTTCCAATTCATCCCTGATGAATCAGACCTGACACAACTCTAAGCAATAGCAGGCATGACAAACAAGCATGAACAAGTAGGAACATCAGGGTTCAAATAACTCCTACTCATGCTAGTGGGTTTCATCTATTTACTGTGGCAATGACAGGTCATGCAGAGGAAATGGGTTCAACTACCGCAGCATGTAACAGTTGAATCACTGTTGTCCTAATGCAGTAAAAGAAAGCAGGAGCAAGGGAGTGGGATTGTATCGGAATTAACAAGGGGGTTTTCCTTACTTGGCACTTCTGAAGATAGTATAGCTCTTCATCGGTGTCATCAAGCTCACCGTCGAGACTACGTCCACTGAGAGGGGACAAATACCGGCAACAAAGAAGGAACACAATAAATTCAATGCAACAATATGATGCATGATCATGACATGGCAAGATGCTGTGATTTGAGCTAATGCAGCTAGCAACAAAAGGGTTTGAGTTGATTTGAAGCAAAGGTTCAAATTCAAATTCAAATTATGAATTTCCAAAGTGCATTTACATGTTTTGATCTATACATCAAGGTTAAGTTGCTTTATCATGCATGAAACAAGTACCAATGGATATTAGATTTTTCTGATAATTTTTCATATATAAAACTTTTCAATCTAAGTTATAGATTAATTTCTATGATTTTTTGAAGTTTAAAACAATTTCTGGAATTTTCGGAATAAGTTAAATCCAGAAAATTCTTTACTGCGTCAGCACTACGTCACTGGGACGTCAGCAGGTCAACGGGGCGGTCCAGGTCAAACTGACCAGTGGGCCCCGTGTGTCAGTAACTAAAATAAACTAACTAGGTTTAGTTAACACTAATCTAGTTTAGTTAGCAGGGCGTCCCACCTATCATTGAGCCAGGGAAGGTCAAACCCCTAGTGAAACGAGTCAATCCCGCCGGCGACTCGATGTTGGCGAAGCCAGACGTGGCGGCGAGGTGCGGGATTCCTCCTCCGGTGACCAAATGGTCGGTGGAGGGCATCTACGTGACGTCACTCGTCCGCGTCGAGTGGTGTAGGTGGTTGGGCCTGGGGGCCGGAGTCGTCGCGGGCAACGACCTTGGCGGTCACCTGAGCTCGGGTGAGCTCAGGGTCGTCGCTGTTACGGCCGTGCTGGCTCATGCGGGGCACCTACATGCTCTACGCGGTGCGGGGAGGAAGCTGGGCACGACGGCCGGACCATTAGATGGCCGAAGACACGTCGGTGGCGAGCACAGGCGGCGATGCGTGCGGGCGAACTCGAGGTAGCGCGTATGGTGCACGAGAGCGAGAAACGGAGAGGGGGAGAGCGAACGGTCAGTGGCTCACTACGACTGCAGGAGAGCAAACGGTGAGCTCGGGGAGGGGCTAGTGATGACGGGAGGTCGCCGGCGATCTCGGTGACCCGAGGAGGAAGAAGACGTCAGGGACGGCACTCCAGGGCTCTTCCCGTCGCGTGGCTCGGTGGAGATGGCGTAGATATCGACGGTGGAGCTCCTTGGCGCGTCGGAGATGCAAGGGGTGGACGGTGTCCGTTGCTATGGCGAGCGGCGATGATGGACCTGTTCGGGTGAGTGAGAGGGAGAGGTCCAGGGGAGGGGAGAGGCCATGGGTGAGGGAGAGAGAGGTCAGGGTGGGTGCGTGGCATCGTCTAGAGCCGTCCAAGGCATCGGCAGAAGCAGGTGGTGGCCGGGCACATGCCGGCGCGCGACAACCACGCGCGCGGCGTCCGACTGGCGGGAGCTGGATGACGATTGGCAGTGCTAGGTGGTGGGCTGGGCTGTGCTGGGCCAGGCCAGGTGAGCGCCAGGTGAAAACCATCTCTCTCTCTATTTCTTTCTCTTTTCTATTTATTTCTCTGTTTTGATTTAGTTTTAGGACTAAATCATTTTATTAAAATCTGAAATTAGTTATGGGCACTAACTGAATTATTCCAGAGGCCCTCAAGTGATTCCGGAATATTTGGAGCATTTAAAATACTTATAGAATTCAAATGCCCCAATTCAAATACGTTATGATTTAATTCAAAAATCCAGGAATGACCTAGAATTATGTTCATCATTTTTGGCAGAGCTTTTCACCTTTATCAGAAATCATGAACATTTTCAAAGGGCATTTTGGGTTCATTGAAAATGATTTTATGTTGAACCTATTTGATTTGATCTGGTGCTAGGGTTTGATCAATCCCCATTTCAAATTCAAAAGAATTTAAACATGATGCAACACATGACTAGCTAGCTCAGAGCATACCAGAACTAGGGATGTGACAACTCACCCCCACTAAACAAGAATCTCATCGCAAGATTCAAGGCGTGTGGTAAGGGGAAAGGGGGTCACAAAACTATCAAAATCTTCTCGATCCAACTGCCTTTCCCGAAGATGTTGATCCATTGCATCATGTTTGTCTTGACATGCTTGCTTTTGAGATCTTCATCCAACTATGACGACAGAAAGAAACTATACATAAATCGATCTTCTCAAAGATCGAGCAATTCACGATCAACTCATGGAATGAGACGTTGAAACATCTCTTAAGCTGAGACACAAAACATACATCGAGAGGGATGGAAAATAACAGATGACGAAGGTTCAAGTTGGTAGGCAACAATTCGACCCTTGAGTAAGATGGTGCATGCTTTCAAGGTAGCAAGGAAATAATTGCCATGATTCCATAACGGGGCACCTTAGGGAGATGGCTTGTAGGATTATTCCCTTAAGTGGCAAGAAGAATTACTTTTGATACACAGATCATCGAAACTCTCTATACCAGGCTAAGGCAATTCACCAACAATCGTTTGGAGGAGTACAAAGAAATGGCATATACCTAGACTAGAATGGACGATGTGGACTACCTTGTTGAAGTCAACGCAATGGATGAATTTCCTCTTGTTTAACAAGGGAAAAGGATGGGACCCATGGTATGCCCACTTTAAAGATCATCCTGAACAACAATTGTTGAGAAAGGCAGCCCATGGTAAAATTGCTCAATAGCGGGTGCAAGCTGGGAACAAAATGCAAATGTTGGGAATGACTCTAGTAACTGGAGAAGAAGCTCAACAGTCGAGAGTGATTACACTGTTTGAATGGTTATAGAATAACCGAGGAAACCGAGAGCACAAGGACCCCTAAGGAGCAACTTCTAGAATAAGTTGCACGAAATCCTCATGGAGAAGATGGTCAAATAGCTCAATCAAAATACTACAATGATAGATCTTCCGGCTAGGTGTGTCGGCCAGAACATCAACCTTGTCGGGGCCTACATCATAGATCTTGGAAAAGTTCCAACCATCATATCTGCCTGAGATTCAGATCTGGTTGGTAAGGGAATATTTTAGACAACATGTCTGGAAAAGAAAGTTTGCAACACAAACCGATGAGATGACGTTGCGATATTCTCGGGAGATGAACTACGGTAGCCTGCTCCAAAACATGAGCTGGTTCTGCTAAACACATGTCAACACGCTGTCCCAGATAAGCATGGCCACATGGTAGTCTTACAATGAAACACTGTCGAGTCCTAGTTGGGAACTATCATCAAGGATCGAAGTCCTTGCATAAGTCATATGATTAGCTCTTATGAAGAAACTTCTTCTCCCTAAACAAATCCAGTGGCTTGGTGTATTAGGGAATACATATGGAATGGAGGTAATTAATCTACCAAACCACAGAATACTTCGCGCATGCATGACTGACTTGGTACGATTCCAGGGGAAGCAAAACTAACTTTCTTAAATTCACGGTGCCAACTTGCATCGAATGCACATGAATGAGAGGGAGTCACTTCTTTCATCCAACATATGCTTCACGAACGGGACATGAAATGTTCAACAAAATCATGGAGAAGGTAAGGATGTTGTCGATGGGCTCAACAACAATTCATCCAGGTTTCCATAAAAATGGAATTCCACAATTATGTGAACACGGTGATAGCATTGGTCAGACCCAAAAGATATAATGGTGTATGCCCGAGGAAACAACCATGGACAAGACAACATTACAAACATCGTTGGTTCTGATTTGATTAACGATAGCCCATACACATATCATGGATTTGGGTAAGACAATAGGTCCAACAATTGATCACTGAGGTCAATTGATGAATATATCATCTTTCTTCAACACACACACACAAAGAGATATCCCATAGTGATGAGCTAGGTCAGACAAGCTTTTATCTTCCAAGTCTCCAAGTTGTTGTTTAGCTCATCCAACTAGCTCAGGGGTATCCAACACAGATTCTTGGAGAAAGGGGTGGCTACAAGAAACCAACTTGATCACGAACTCAACATAGCGGTCAGGTGACAACCTGGTAACACTTCCGAGAAGACATTCGGAAAATCATGAACCACCGATATGTTACTAAGCTCGAGAACAATCTTGCTTTTCAGGGCAAGACGATGGGACCAAGAGAGTGATGGATTCCCACAATCCTATCGCATTGATCAAGGAGTGCCCCAGGGAAAATGGGCTAGGTAGCACGATCAATCTTAGAATGATGGTTTAGTAACCAACACGCTAAGAATGGAATTATCATCCATTAAGTACCAAGCGACATAGTTGCTAGGGGTATTGATTTCACACATCACGATTCACTTTTCGGCATTCCGGTTACAATAACACGGGAACCAAGGAATGAACAATGATGGCAAGAAATATCACTGCGTCAAGAATTCATGGGAGATGGTGCAATTCTCATGACAATCCTGACATAAAGGGGGTAATACTCCAGGGTAGAATAGAATAGAAGCTGGATTGGCATTTTGATCTACGGAATACAACTACTTTGACCCAATCCTAGAAATGGATGAGGTACTGGAGTTTGTTTCTCCTAGTCATTCTGAACTAGAATGGCTTGACGGACCACAAGAATGATAGCCACCGATGAACGAATGGACGCATACTCTTGACTATCAATTGATAGACAAAGGTCAGAAGACAACTAAAGAGGGACAACCCAAAGGAACATACGATTTTCTGAGTTGTGGGTGCATAGATTAGCATGTCGATCGAGTTCACCATATTTCTTCCGGATAATCCATGCAGAAAGGTAGAGCTGGCATAGTCACAACATAGAATCGAGAACTCGTCAAGAGCACTCTGGTTGTGATCTTTTGGTTCAGGAGAACTTTTGCCATGATGGTTCATGGTATTGGAAGAATGATATACCATGGACGTTGAGAACTATCACAAAGGTTACTAATATCCTAAAGGAACTAGCAAACACTATCAACATGAATGAGTAGAGTGAATCTCGGGTTCAAGAACCCAGGAGTAGAATACCTTCTAATAAATGGCATCACGGGATGCTTTCGACAATGACGCCCAGAATCATCACTTTGGGAACACTAATCATGCCTAGATTACTAGGTGGTACTCTAAGACACCTAGGGTCATAATAATGGCTCCAACATATATGTCGAGGTAACGGAGTACCTCAACACACTAATTTGTGTGATTAATCTGGCCCAAATGAACATCAGAAACGGGAAGAAGGATTTGCAAATGCATCAGACTAGTTAGAAACCTAGGATGACTTGGACAACATAACGACTGTAAATGCTCAAAAGATTTTAGACATCCTGCAAAAATAGAGGCATAACCACTTAACATCACAATATCAAGGTTCTGAGGCCATCTATGAACATACGGAAGTAGTAGAAACTGAACTGAGACTTGAATCCATCAATCCTATAAGTCTATGGATTAGTAACATGTGATCCGGATAGAAAGATGAGCAACCTAGTTCTTAATCTCCGTAGAAAAGAAGAGGTTGACTCAGATCAGAAGGGCATAAGGTAAAGGAGTAAAAAGAGCCTTACGTTCCCTTCCCCAATCAATTCCCTTACATAACTAAAGCATTTCTAGACTCAACTTCGACCAGTTTGGCTTGGTAATCCTACATGCAGTCAGGCTCTGATACCAAAGCTGTCAGGACCCCGTTCCTAAGTCACGCCGATTTAGCATGTAACACAGCATATCACTTTGCGGCCTCACGCACGGTATTCCCACGGGTGCCACCTTACCTGGCTCGGGACCGTTTGCGCCTTTTGGCTCAAGTATATGATAGTGTCGGTAGCATCCATATGACAAAGAACCCAGGCCGACATGACTAGTCGTGAACCCAAAGTGGCACTAACTTACAGGGACAGACATACATGACCCAGCAACGAATGTGTCAGTCATCAGCGAGTGAATCCAGGCTGTAGCAGCTGGGCTAACAGGACTCCAGAGAATCCGGGCTTTAGCAGGCTAACAGGACTCCGGTAGACACCGCGTGACATTTCCCCAAAGGGACAGACACAGGAACGAAGAAGGACACATGCTGGCCAGCCTAAGTGTTCTGGAGAAGTAGCAAGCTACCATGGCTCAGTGGAAGCACTAGGATACATTTCCCGGAAAGAGAGGCTACCAAGGATAAACAACTAGGTTGTCGGATCCCACACATACCAAGTATTTCAAATCATACACACAATATGCTCGATATGTGCAAATACAACATGGCATCACAACAAAACTCTACAACTCAAAGTATTTATTCATTAGGCTCCGAAGACCCAGATATTACAAACATCAGTCTGATGACCCAGCATTCAAGTCATACAAGCAACAAGCGCATGCAGAAGCTTAACTTGTCTGAGTACAGACAACTACAAATGAAAAAGGCTGAGAAGCTTGACTATCTACAAGACCCTGCCGAGGGCACAAGATCGCAGCTGAGGTAACAAGCTAAACGTCGAAGTCCACGCGGAACTACTAGCGAGACTGAAGTCTCTCTATAAAAACATAAATTAAGCAAACCTGAGTACAAATGTACCCAGCAAGACTTACATGAGAGCTAACTACATATGCATCGGTATCAACAAAGGGGTGGTGGAGTTTAACTGCAGCAAGCCAGCTTTGACTCAGTGGCTATCCTGAACTACGACTGCAGGTAACTCTTTGAGGTGGCGCACACGAGTCTGCGTATTCACCATATCAATACGCAACTATGGATCCGCTTCCGTCTCCCTAAGAGAAGGCCATCCATAGCACTCACGCTTATCTTGCGCATTTTAGAGTATCCTCTTTCACTTATCTATGAAATGTATAGGCAACACAGAGGTCCTTTACCGCGGACGCGGCTATTCGAATAGATGATGTTAACCCTGCAGGGGTGTACTTCTTCACACACACTCTTGCCACTTATCGCAATGTACACGTCATGTATCTCGGCAACCTCAAGCGGAACCCTGGCGAGGGTGTCGGCCACGACCTGACTAACCACACAAGTCCCTAGTCCAGGTTTATCGCCTATTCAGGTTCCATCCGTAGGGAGTCCAGCCGAGGTTTCCACTACGACCCCAAACGATGTGTTCAGGGTTACCAGGTCACCAAACGGGCGACTCGGTACACCGGGCCACGTGCCTACCGCATCACAGCCCACCCCTCGGGTCAGCGCTGCGCACGGCCTCGAGCATACTACAAACACCAGAAACTACTTGCAACTCCTGGACAGAGGGCAGGGCGGTTAATAAGTCGAGAGAGTCAATTAAGGATCCCAATGTGTGGTAATAGTTGTTCATGGATCACAAACACAGAACTCAGTTCCTAAGGACGGTTTCAATGAGACAACCCACCATGTACTCCTACATGGCCTCTCACCGCTACCTTTACCAAATCATGTTCACACACTTAGCTCTCAGCAGTAGGACATGTTCACAACTTTCAAATTCATCCCCGATGAATTAGACCTGACACAACTCTAAGCAATAGCAGGCATGACACACAAGCATGAACGAGTATGCACATTAGTGCTCAAACAACTCCTACTCATGCTAGTGGGTTTCATCTATTTAATGTGGCAATGACAGGTCATCCAGAGGAAAGGGGTTCAACTACCGCAGCATGTAACAGTTGAATCGATGTTGCCCTAATGTAGTAAAAGAGAGCAGGAGCGAGAGAGTGGGATTGTATCGGAATGAACAAGGGGTTTTTGCTTGCCTGGCACTTCTGAAGATAGTATAGCTCTTCATCGGTGTCATCGAACTCATCGTCGAAACTACGTCCACTGAGAGGGGACAAATACTGGCAACAGAGAAGGAACACAATCAATGCAATGCAACAATATGATGCATGATCATGACATGGCAAGATGCTGTGATTTGAGCTAATGCAGCTAGCAACAGAAGGGTTGGAGTTGATTTGAACCAAAGATTCAAATTCAAATTCAAATTATGAATTTCCAAAATGCATTTACATGTTTTGATCTATACAGCAAGGTTATGTTGCTTTATCATGCACGAAAATAGTACCAATGGATAGATTAGATTTTTTTGATAATTTTTCATATATAAAACTTTTAAATCTGAGTTATAGATTAATTTCTATGATTTTTTGAAGTTTAAAATAATTTCTGGAATTTTCTAAATAAGTTAAATCCAGAAAATTCTTTACTATGTCAGCACTACGTCACTGTGACATCAGCAGGTCAACGGGGCGGTCTAGGTCTAACTGACCAGTGGGCCCCGTGTGTCAGTAACTAAACTAAACTAACTAGGTTTAGTTAACACTAATCTAGGTTAGTTAGCAGGGCGGCCCCGCCTATCATTGAGCTAGGGGAGGTCAAATTCCTGGTAAAATGAGTCGCTGGCGAAGCCAGACGTGGCGGCGAGGTGCGGGATTTCTCCTTCGGCGACCAAATGGCCGGCGGAGAGCATCTACGTGACGCGGGCACTCGTCCGTGTCGAGTGGTGTAGGTGGTTGGGCCTGGGGGGCCGGAGTCGTCGCCGGCGTCGACCTTGGCGGTCGCCGAAACTCGGGTGAGCTCGGGGTCGTCGCTGTGACGGTCGTGGTGGCTCGTGCGGGGCATCTACGTGCTCTACGTCGCATGGGGAGGAAGCTGGGCACGACGGCCGGATCATTACATGGCCGGAGATGTGCATGCGGGCGAAATCGAGGCAGCGCATATGGTCAGTGGCTCACTGCGAGTGCAGGGGAGCGAACAGCGAGCTCGGGGAGGGGCTGGTGACGACGGGAGGTCGTCGGCGATCTCGGTGACCCGACGAGGAAGAATACGTCGGGAACGATGCTCCAGGGCTCTTCCCGTCGCGTGGCTCGGTGGAGACGGCATAGAGGTCGATGGCGGAGCTCCTTGGCGCGTCGGAGAGGCGAGGGGTGGACGGTTGAGGGAGAGAGAGGTCAGGGGGTGCGTGGCATCGTCTAGAGCCGTCCAAGGCATCGGCAGAAGCAGGAGGTGGTCGGGCACATGCCGGGGCGAGACAACCACGCGCGCGGCGTCCGACTGGCGGGAGCTAGATGATGACTGGCAGCGCTAGGTGGTGGGTTGGGCCTTGCTGGGCCAGGCCCGGTGAGCGCCAGGTGAAAACCTTCTCTCTCTCTCCCTCTCTCTCTCTCTCTCTATTTCTTTCTCTTTTCTATTTATTTCTCTATTTGATTTAGTTTTAGGACTAAATCATTTTACTAAAATCTGAAATTAGTTATGGGCACTAACTGAATTATTCCAGAGGCCCTCAAGTGATTCCAGAATATTTGGAGCATTTAAAATACTTATAGAATTCAAATGTCCCAATTCAAATACGTTATGATTTAATTCAAAAATCCAGGAATGACCTAGAATTATGTTCATCATTTTTGGCAGAGGTTTTCACCTTTATCAGAAATCATGAACATTTTCAAAGGGCATTTTGGGTTCATTGAAAATGATTTTATGTTGAACCTATTTGATTTGATCTGGTGCTAGGGTTTGATCAATCCCCATTTCAAATTCAAAAGAATTTAAACATGATGCAACACATGACTAGCTACCTCAGAGCATACCAGAACTAGGGATGTGACACTGTGGACTGTATCCGAAACACCTTCTCGTGTAAGCCCTAGGCGTACCATACACCGACGGTGCTCCAGGATATTTTGTGATGCATCTCACACAGTTGGTGATAATAAACTGTGTGCGATCTACTTGATTTTTCATCTTGATTTGAATTTCCCAATGGGGTCACAGCGGCAATGGACAGTGCTTGAATTGCTAGACCTTTTATCTAGAGTGAACATGCAACTATAGGTGTGTCGTAAAAGAATTGGAATTATTCAGGGTTCGTTTCAAGTAGAGCACGCATGGTTTTTAAATTCTAGTAAATCCAAAACTCGTCTGAAATTCATGAAACTTGGCATGCTATCATGGAGCGGCTTCACCATGCCGTGGCAAAATTTTTGTCCCATTTGGGGCAGGTTTGGGTATATGCTTGTCACAAACAAGAGCTTCTCACAACAAGCATGATGGTTTCGGTAGGGAACGTCCCACCTTTGGGGACGAAACGATATCCATTTCCTCTTATTACTTTCGAAGTTTTTCTCGTGTCGACATAGAACAACATGAGTGTTGTGTCAATCTTTGTGATTTTTCAGGGTACGTTTGAACATTTTTATGCATTAACCGAGTTTTCAATGCATTTATGTGCATGATTAAAATTTGAACTACATGCACATGCTCCAGTGCATATAAAATGGTTGATAAATCAAATTTGTGTCCTTGGGTGCATACTTAGGTCCCATGCAAGAAATGGGAATGAATTTCAAACACCAGGGCACCGTTGATTGCCACCAAAACATAGAGATACATTATTTTAAAATTCTAGTAAATCCAAAACTCGTCTGAAATTCATGAAACTTGGCATGCTATCATGGACCAGCATCAACATGCCGTGGTAAAATTTGTGTCCCATTTGGGGCAGGTTTGGGTATATGCTTCTCACAAACCAGAGCTTCTCAGAACAAGCATGGTGGTTTCGGTAGGAAACGTCCCACATTTGGGGACGAAACGATATCCATTGCCTCTTATTGCTTCAAAAAAAAAGCTCGTCTCAACATAGAACAACAGGAGTGTTGTGTCAAGTTTTGTGATTTTTTGGGGTTTGTTTGGACATTTTTATGCATTAACTGAGTTTTCAATGCATTTATGTGCATAATTCAAATTTGAACTACATGCACATGCTCCAGTGCATATAAATTGGTTGAAAAATCAAAATTGTGTCCTTGGGTGCATGCTTAGGTCCCATGCAAGAAATGGGAATGAATTTCAAACACCAAGGCACTCTTGATTGCCGGCAAAACATTGAGACGCATGGTTTTTAAATTCTAGTAAATCCAAAACTCGTCTGAAATTCATGAAACTTGGCATGCTATCATGGAGCGGCTTCACAATGCCGTGGTAAAATTTTTGTCCCATTTGGGGCAGGTTTGGGTATATGCTTCTCACAAACCAGAGCTTCTCACAACAAGCATGATGGTTTCGGTAGGGAACGTCCCACCTTTGTGGACGAAACGATATCCATTGCCTCTTATTACTTTCGAAGTTTTTCTCGTGTCGACATAGAACAACATGAGTGTTGTGTCAATCTTTGTGATTTTTCAGGGTACGTTTGAACATTTTTATGCATTAACTGAGTTTTCTACGCATTTATGTGCATGATTCAAATTTGAACTACATGCACATGCTCCAGTGCACATAAATTGGTTGATAAATCAAATTTGTGTCCTTGGGTGCATGCTTAGGTCCCATGCAAGAAATGGGAATGAATTTCAAACACCAGGGCACCGTTGATTGCCACCAAAACATAGAGATACTTTATTTTAAAATTCTAGTAAATCCAAAACTCGTCAGAAATTCATGAAACTTGGCATGCTATCATGGACCAGCATCAACATGCCGTGGTAAAATTTGTGTCCCATTTGGGGCAGGTTTTGGTATATGCTTCTCACAAACCAGAGCTTCTCAGAACAAGCATGGTGGTTTCGGTAGGAAACGTCCCACATTTGGGGACGAAACGATATCCATTGCCTCTTATTGCTTCAAAAAAAAGCTCGTGTCAACATAGAACAACAGGAGTGTTGTGTCAATTTTTGTGATTTTTTGGGGTTTGTTTGGCCATTTTTATGCATTAACTGAGTTTTCAATGCATTTATGTGCATAATTCAAATTTGAACTACATGCACATGCTCCAGTGCATATAAATTGGTTGAAAAATCAAAATTGTGTCCTTGGGTGCATGCTTAGGTCCCATGCAAGAAATGGGAATGAATTTCAAACACCAAGGCACTCTTGATTGCCGGCAAAACATTGAGACGCATGGTTGTTAAATTCTAGTAAATACAAAACTCGTCTGAAATTCATGAAACTTGGCATGCTATCATGGAGCGGCTTCACCATGCCTTGGTAAAAATTTTGTCCCATTTGGGGCAGGTTTGGGTATATGCTTCTCACAAACCAGAGCTTCTCACAACAAGCATGATGGTTTCGGTAGGGAACGTCCCACCTTTGGGGACGAAACGATATCCATTGCCTCTTATTACTTTCGAAGTTTTTCTCGTGTCGACATAGAACAACATGAGTGTTGTGTCAATCTTTGTGATTTTTCAGGGTACGTTTGAACATTTTTATGCATTAGCTGAGTTTTCAATGCATTTATGTGCATGATTCAAATTTGAACTACATGCACATGCTCCAGTGCATATAAATTGGTTGATAAATCAAATTTGTGTCCTTGGGTGCATGCTTAGGTCCCATGCAAGAAATGGGAATGAATTTCAAACACCAGGGCACCGTTGATTGCCACCAAAACATAGAGATACTTTATTTTAAAATTCTAGTAAATCCAAAACACGTCAGAAATTCATGAAACTTGGCATGCTATCATGGAGCAGCATCAACATGCCGTGGTAAAATTTGTGTCCCATTTGGGGCAGGTTTGGGTATATGCTTCTCACAAACCAGAGCTTCTCAGAACAAGCATGGTGGTTTCGGTAGGAAACGTCCCACATTTGGGGACGAAACGATATCCATTGCCTCTTATTGCTTCAAAAAAAAGCTCGTGTCAACATAGAACAACAGGAGTGTTGTGTCAATTTTTGTGATTTTTTGGGGTTTGTTTGGACAAATTTTTGCATTAACTGAGTTTTCAATGCATTTATGTGCATAATTCAAATTTGAACTACATGCACATGCTCCAGTGCATATAAATTGGTTGAAAAATCAAAATTGTGTCCTTGGGTGCATGCTTAGGTCCCATGCAAGAAATGGGAATGAATTTCAAACACCAAGGCACTCTTGATTGCCGGCAAAACATTGAGACGCATGGTTTTTAAATTCTAGTAAATCCAAAACTCGTCTGAAATTCATGAAACTTGGCATGCTATCATGGAGCGGCTTCACCATGCTGTGGTAAAAAATTTGTCCCATTTGGGGCAGGTTTCGGTATATGCTTCTCACAAACCAGAGCTTCTCACAACAAGCATGATGGTTTCGGTAGGGAACGTCCCACCTTTGTGGACGAAACGATATCCATTGCCTCTTATTACTTTCGAAGTTTTTCTTGTGTCGACAAAGAACAACATGAGTGTTGTGTCAATCTTTGTGATTTTTCAGGGTACGTTTGAACATTTTTATGCATTAACTGAGTTTTCAATGCATTTATGTGCATGATTCAAATTTAAACTACATGCACATGCTCCAGTGCATATAAATTGGTTGATAAATCAAATTTGTGTCCTTGGGTGCATGCTTAGGTCCCATGCAAGAAATGGGAATGAATTTCAAACACCATTGCACCGTTGATTGCCACCAAAACATAGAGATACTTTATTTTAAAATTCTAGTAAATCCAAAACTCGTCTGAAATTCATGAAACATGGCATGCTATCATGGACCAGCATCAACATGCCGTGGTAAAATTTGTGTCCCATTTGGGGCAGGTTTGGGTATATGCTTCTCACAAACCAGAGCTTCTCAGAACAAGCATGGTGGTTTCGGTAGGAAACGTCCCACATTTGGGGACGAAACGATATCCATTGCCTCTTATTGTTTCAAAAAAAAAGCTCGTGTCAACATAGAACAACAGGAGTGTTGTGTCAATTTTTGTGATTTTTGGGGTTTGTTTGGACATTTTTATGCATTAACTGAGTTTTCAATGCATTTATGTGCATAATTCAAATTTGAACTACATGCACATGCTCCAGTGCATATAAATTGGTTGAAAAATCAAAATTGTGTCCTTGGGTGCATGCTTAGGTCCCATGCAAGAAATGGGAATGAATTTCAAACACCAAGGCACTCTTGATTGCCAGAAAAACATTGAGACGCATGGTTGTTAAATTCAAGTAAATCCAAAACTCGTCTGAAATTCATGAAACTTGGCATGCTATCATGGAGCGGCTTCACCATGCCGTGGTAAAATTTTTGTCCCATTTGGGGCAGGTTTGGGTATATGCTTCTCACAAACCAGAGCTTCTCACAACAAGCATGATGGTTTCGGTAGGGAACGTCCCACCTTTGGGGATGAAACGATATCCATTGCCTCTTATTACTTTTGAAGTTTTTCTCGTGTCGACATAGAACAACATGAGTGTTGTGTCAATCTTTGTGATTTTTCAGGGTACGTTTGAACATTTTTATGCATTAACTGAGTTTTCAATGCATTTATGTGCATGATTCAAATTTGAACTAGATGCACATGCTCCAGTGCATATAAATTGGTTGATAAATCAAATTTGTGTCCTTGGGTGCATGCTTAGGTCCCATGCAAGAAATGGGAATGAATTTCAAACACCAGGGCACCGTTGATTGCCACCAAAACATAGAGATACTTTATTTTAAAATTCTAGTAAATCCAAAACTCGTCTGAAATTCATGAAACTTGGCATGCTATCATGGAGCAGCATCAACATGCCGTGGTAAAATTTGTGTCCCATTTGGGGCAGGTTTGGGTATATGCTTCTCACAAACCAGAGCTTCTCGGAACAAGCATGGTGGTTTCGGTAGGAAACGTCCCACATTTGGGGACGAAACGATATCCATTGCCTCTTATTGCTTCAAAAAAAAGCTCGTGTGAACATAGAACAACATGAGTGTTGTGTCAATCTTTGTGATTTTTTGGGGTTTGTTTGGACATTTTTATGCATTAACTGAGTTTTCAATACATTTATATGCATGATTCAAATTTGAACTACATGCACATGCTCCAGTGCATATAAATTGGTTGAAAAATCAAAATTGTGTCCTTGGGTGCATGCTTAGGTCCCATGCAAGAAATGGGAATGAATTTCAAACACCAAGGCACTCTTGATTGCCGGCAAAACATTGAGACGCATGGTTTTTAAATTCTAGTAAAACCAAAACTCGTCTGAAATTCATGAAACTTGGCATGCTATCATGGAGCGGCTTCACCATGCCGTGGTAAAAGTTTTTTCCCATTTGGGGCAGGTTTGGGTATATGCTTCTCACAAACCAGAGCTTCTCACAACAAGCATGATGGTTTCGGTAGGGAACGTCCCACCTTTGTGGACGAAACGATATCCATTGCCTCTTATTACTTTCGAAGTTTTTCTCGTGTCGACATAGAACAACATGAGTGTTGTGTCAATCTTTGTGATTTTTCAGGGTACGTTTGAACATTTTTATGCATTAACTGAGTTTTCAATGCATTTATGTGCATGATTCAAATTTGAACTAGATGCACATGCTCCAGTGCATATAAATTGGTTGATAAATCAAATTTGTGTCCTTGGGTGCATGCTTAGGTCCCATGCAAGAAATGGGAATGAATTTCAAACACCAGGGCACCGTTGATTGCCACCAAAACATAGAGATACTTTATTTTAAAATTCTAGTAAATCCAAAACTCGTCTGAAATTCATGAAACTTGGCATGCTATCATGGACCAGCATCAACATGCCGTGGTAAAATTTGTGTCCCATTTGGGGCAGGTTTGGGTATATGCTTCTCACAAACCAGAGCTTCTCAGAACAAGCATGGTGGTTTCGGTAGGAAACGTCCCACATTTGGGGACGAAACGATATCCATTGCCTCTTATTGTTTCAAAAAAAAGATCGTGTCAACATAGAACAACAGGAGTGTTGTGTCAATTTTTGTGATTTTTGGGGTTTGTTTGGACATTTTTATGCATTAACTGAGTTTTCAATGCATTTATGTGCATAATTCAAATTTGAACTACATGCACATGCTCCAGTGCATATAAATTGGTTGAAAAATCAAAATTGTGTCCTTGGGTGCATGCTTAGGTCCCATGCAAGAAATGGGAATGAATTTCAAACACCAAGGCACTCTTGAGTGCCGGCAAAACATTGAGACGCATGGTTGTTAAATTCTAGTAAATCCAAAACTCGTCTGAAATTCATGAAACTTGGCATGCTATCATGGAGCGGCTTCACCATGCCGTGGTAAAACTTTTGTCCCATTTGGGGCAGGTTTGGGTATATGCTTCTCACAAACCAGACCTTCTCACAACAAGCATGATGGTTTCGGTAGGGAACGTCCCACCTTTGGGGACGAAACGATATCCATTGCCTCTTATTACTTTCGAAGTTTTTCTCGTGTCGACATAGAACAACATGAGTGTTGTGTCAATCTTTGTGATTTTTCAGGGTACGTTTGAACATTTTTATGCATTAACTGAGTTTTCAATGCATTTATGTGCATGATTCAAATTTGAACTAGATGCACATGCTCCAGTGCATATAAATTGGTTGATAAATCAAATTTGTGTCCTTGGGTGCATGCTTAGGTCCCATGCAAGAAATGGGAATGAATTTCAAACACCAGGGCACCGTTGATTGCCACCAAAACATAGAGATACTTTATTTTAAAATTCTAGTAAATCCAAAACTCGTCTGAAATTCATGAAACTTGGCATGCTATCATGGACCAGCATCAACATGCCGTGGTAAAATTTGTGCCCCATTTGGGGCAGGTTTGGGTATATGCTTCTCACAAACCAGAGCTTTTCAGAACAAGCATGGTGGTTTCGGTAGGAAACGTCCCACATTTGGGGATGAAACGATATCCATTGCCTCTTATTGCTTCAAAAAAAAGCTCGTCTCAACATAGAACAACAGGAGTGTTGTGTCAATTTTTGTGATTTTTTGGGCTTTGTTTGGACATTTTTATGCATTAACTGAGTTTTCAATGCATTTATGTGCATAATTCAAATTTGAACTACATGCACATGCTCCAGTGCATATAAATTGGTTGAAAAATCAAAATTGTGTCCTTGGGTGCATGCTTAGGTCCCATGCAAGAAATGGGAATGAATTTCAAACACCAAGGCACTCTTGATTGCCGGCAAAACATTGAGACGCGTGGTTTTTAAATTCTAGTAAATCCAAAACTCGTCTCAAATTCATGAAACTTGGCATGCTATCATGGAGCGGCTTCACCATGCTGTGGTAAAAAATTTGTCCCATTTGGGGCAGGTTTCGGTATATGCTTCTCACAAACCAGAGCTTCTCACAACAAGCATGATGGTTTCGGTAGGGAACGTCCCACCTTTGTGGACGAAACGATATCCATTGCCTCTTATTACTTTCGAAGTTTTTCTCGTGTCGACATAGAACAACATGAGTGTTGTGTCAATCTTTGTGATTTTTCAGGGTACGTTTGAACATTTTTATGCATTAACTGAGTTTTCAATGCATTTATGTGCATGATTCAAATTTGAACTAGATGCACATGCTCCAGTGCATATAAATTGGTTGATAAATCAAATTTGTGTCCTTGGGTGCATGCTTAGGTCCCATGCAAGAAATGGGAATGAATTTCAAACACCAGGGCACCGTTGATTGCCACCAAAACATAGAGATACTTTATTTTAAAATTCTAGTAAATCCAAAACTCGTCTGAAATTCATGAAACTTGGCATGCTATCATGGACCAGCATCAACATGCCGTGGTAAAATTTGTGCCCCATTTGGGGCAGGTTTGGGTATATGCTTCTCACAAACCAGAGCTTCTCAGAACAAGCATGGTGGTTTCGGTAGGAAACGTCCCACATTTGGGGACGAAACGATATCCATTGCCTCTTATTGTTTCAAAAAAAAAGATCGTGTCAACATAGAACAACAGGAGTGTTGTGTCAATTTTTGTGATTTTTGGGGTTTGTTTGGACATTTTTATGCATTAACTGAGTTTTCAATGCATTTATGTGCATAATTCAAATTTGAACTACATGCACATGCTCCAGTGCATATAAATTGGTTGAAAAATCAAAATTGTGTCCTTGGGTGCATGCTTAGGTCCCATGCAAGAAATGGGAATGAATTTCAAACACCAAGGCACTCTTGAGTGCCGGCAAAACATTGAGACGCATGGTTGTTAAATTCTAGTAAATCCAAAACTTGTCTGAAATTCATGAAACTTGGCATGCTATCATGGAGCGGCTTCACCATGCCGTGGTAAAAATTTTGTCCCATTTGGGGCAGGTTTGGGTATATGCTTCTCACAAACCAGACCTTCTCACAACAAGCATGATGGTTTCGGTAGGGAACGTCCCACCTTTGGGGACGAAACGATATCCATTGCCTCTTATTACTTTCGAAGTTTTTCTCGTGTCGACATAGAACAACATGAGTGTTGTGTCAATCTTTGTGATTTTTCAGGGTACGTTTGAACATTTTTATGCATTAACTGAGTTTTCAATGCATTTATGTGCATGATTCAAATTTGAACTAGATGCACATGCTCCAGTGCATATAAATTGGTTGATAAATCAAATTTGTGTCCTTGGGTGCATGCTTAGGTCCCATGCAAGAAATGGGAATGAATTTCAAACACCAGGGCACCGTTGATTGCCACCAAAACATAGAGATACTTTATTTTAAAATTCTAGTAAATCCAAAACTCGTCGGAAATTCATGAAACTTGGCATGCTATCATGGACCAGCATCAACATGCCGTGGTAAAATTTGTGTCCCATTTGGGGCAGGTTTGGGTATATGCTTCTCACAAACCAGAGCTTCTCAGAACAAGCATGGTGGTTTCGGTAGGAAACGTCCCACATTTGGGGATGAAACGATATCCATTGCCTCTTATTGCTTCAAAAAAAAGCTCGTCTCAACATAGAACAACAGGAGTGTTGTGTCAATTTTTGTGATTTTTTGGGGTTTGTTTGGACATTTTTATGCATTAACTGAGTTTTCAATGCATTTATGTGCATAATTCAAATTTGAACTACATGCACATGCTCCAGTGCATATAAATTGGTTGCAAAATCAAAATTGTGTCCTTGGGTGCATGCTTAGGTCCCATGCAAGAAATGGGAATGAATTTCAAACACCAAGGCACTCTTGAGTGCCGGCAAAACATTGAGACGCATGGTTGTTAAATTCTAGTAAATCCAAAACTCGTCTGAAATTCATGAAACTTGGCATGCTATCATGGAGCGGCTTCACTATGCCGTGGTAAAAATTTTGTCCCATTTGGGGCAGGTTTGGGTATATGCTTCTCACAAACCAGACCTTCTCACAACAAGCATGATGGTTTCGGTAGGGAACGTCCCACCTTTGGGGACGAAACGATATCCATTGCCTCTTATTACTTTCGAAGTTTTTCTCGTGTCGACATAGAACAACATGAGTGTTGTGTCAATCTTTGTGATTTTTCAGGGTACGTTTGAACATTTTTATGCATTAACTGAGTTTTCAATGCATTTATGTGCATGATTCAAATTTGAACTAGATGCACATGCTCCAGTGCATATAAATTGGTTGATAAATCAAATTTGTGTCCTTGGGTGCATGCTTAGGTCCCATGCAAGAAATGGGAATGAATTTCAAACACCAGGGCACCGTTGATTGCCACCAAAACATAGAGATACTTTATTTTAAAATTCTAGTAAATCCAAAACTCGTCTGAAATTCATGAAACTTGGCATGCTATCATGGAGCAGCATCAACATGCCGTGGTAAAATTTGTGCCCCATTTGGGGCAGGTTTGGGTATATGCTTCTCACAAACCAGAGCTTTTCAGAACAAGCATGGTGGTTTCGGTAGGAAACGTCCCACATTTGGGGATGAAACGATATCCATTGCCTCTTATTGCTTCAAAAAAAAGCTCGTGTCAACATAGAACAACAGGAGTGTTGTTTCAATTTTTGTGATTTTTTGGGGTTTGTTTGGACATTTTTATGCATTAACTGAGTTTTCAATGCATTTATGTGCATAATTCAAATTTGAACTACATGCACATGCTCCAGTGCATATAAATTGGTTGAAAAATCAAAATTGTGTCCTTGGGTGCATGCTTAGGTCTCATGCAAGAAATGGGAATGAATTTCAAACACCAAGGCACTCTTGATTGCCGGCAAAACATTGAGACGCGTGGTTTTTAAATTCTAGTAAATCCAAAACTCGTCTGAAATTCATGAAACTTGGCATGCTATCATGGAGCGACTTCACCATGCCGTGGTAAAATTTTTGTCCCATTTGGTGTAGGTTTGGGTATATGCTTCTCACAAACCAGAGCTTCTCACAACAAGCATGATGGTTTCGGTAGGGAACGTCCCACCTTTGTGGACGAAACGATATCCATTGCCTCTTATTACTTTCGAAGTTTTTCTCGTGTCGACATAGAACAACATGAGTGTTGTGTCAATCTTTGTGATTTTTCAGGGTACGTTTGAACATTTTTATGCATTAACTGAGTTTTCAATGCATTTATGTGCATGATTCAAATTTGAACTAGATGCACATGCTCCAGTGCATATAAATTGGTTGATAAATCAAATTTGTGTCCTTGGGTGCATGCTTAGGTCCCATGCAAGAAATGGGAATGAATTTCAAACACCAGGGCACCGTTGATTGCCACCAAAACATAGAGATACTTTATTTTAAAATTCTAGTAAATCCAAAACTCGTCTGAAATTCATGAAACTTGGCATGCTATCATGGACCAGCATCAACATGCCGTGGTAAAATTTGTGTCCCATTTGGGGCAGGTTTGGGTATATGCTTCTCACAAACCAGAGCTTCTCAGAACAAGCATGGTGGTTTCGGTAGGAAACGTCCCACATTTGGGGACGAAACGATATCCATTGCCTCTTATTGCTTCAAAAAAAAGCTCGTGTCAACATAGAACAACAAGAGTGTTGTGTCAATTTCTGTGATTTTTTGGGGTTTGTTTGGACATTTTTATGCATTAACTGAGTTTTCAATGCATTTATATGCATAATTCAAATTTGAACTACATGCACATGCTCCAGTGCATATAAATTGGTTGAAAAATCAAAATTGTGTCCTTGGGTGCATGCTTAGGTCCCATGCAAGAAATGGGAATGAATTTCAAACACCAAGGCACTCTTGATTGCCGGCAAAACATTGAGACGCATGGTTTTTAAATTCTAGTAAAACCAAAACTCGTCTGAAATTCATGAAACTTGGCATGCTATCATGGAGCGGCTTCACCATGCCGTGGTAAAAGTTTTGTCCCATTTGGGGCAGGTTTGGGTATATGCTTCTCACAACAAGCATGATGGTTTCGGTAGGGAACGTCCCACCTTTGTGGACGAAACGATATCCATTGCCTCTTATTACTTTCGAATTTTTTCTCGTGTCGACATAGAACAACATGAGTGTTGTGTCAATCTTTGTGATTTTTCAGGGTACGTTTGAACATTTTTATGCATAAATGAGTTTTCAATGCATTTATGTGCATGATTCAAATTTGAACTACATGCACATGCTCCAGTGCATATAAATTGGTTGATAAATCAAATTTGTGTCCTTGGGTGCATGCTTAGGTCCCATGCAAGAAATGGGAATGAATTTCAAACACCATGGCACCGTTGATTGCCACCAAAACATAGAGATACTTTATTTTAAAATTCTAGTAAATCCAAAACTCGTCTGAAATTCATGAAACTTGGCATGCTATCATGGAGCAGCATCAACATGCCGTGGTAAAATTTGTGTCCCATTTGGGGCAGGTTTGGGTATATGCTTCTCACAAACCAGAGCTTCTCACAACAAGCATGATGGTTTCGGTAGGGAACGTCCCACCTTTGTGGACGAAACGATATCCATTGCCTCTTATTACTTTCGGAGTTTTTCTCGTGTCGACATAGAACAACATGAGTGTTGTGTCAATCTTTGTGATTTTTCAGGGTACGTTTGAACATTTTTATGCATTAACTGAGTTTTCAATGCATTTATGTGCATGATTCAAATTTGAACTACATGCACATGCTCCAGTGCATATAAATTGGTTGATAAATCAAATTTGTGTCCTTGGGTGCATGCTTAGGTCCCATGCAAGAAATGGGAATGAATTTCAAACACCAGGGCACCGTTGATTGCCACCAAAACATAGAGATACTTTATTTTAAAATTCTAGTAAATCCAAAACTCGTCTGAAATTCATGAAACTGGGCATTCTATCATGTAGTGGCATCAGCATGCCGTGGTAAAAAAATCCCATTTGGGGCAGCTTTGGGTATATGCTTCTCACAAACCAGAGCTTCTCACAACAATCATGATGGTTTCGGTAGGGAACGTCCCACCTTTGGGGATGAAACGATATCCATTGCCTCTTATTGCTTCCAAAAAATTTCTCATGTCAACATAGAACAACAGGAGTGTCGTGTCAATTTTTGTGATTTGTTGGGGTTCGTTTGGACATTTTTATGCATTAAGTGAGTTTTCAATGCATTTATGTGCTTAATTCAAATTTGAACTACATGCAAATGCTCCAGTGCATATATATTTATTGAAAAATCAAATATGTGTCCTTGGGTGCATGCTTAGGTCCCATACAAGAAATGGGAATGAGTTTCAAACACCAGGGCACCGTTGATTGCGGCGAAACATTGAGATGCCTGGTTTTTAAATTCTAGTAAATCCAAAACTCGTCTAAAATTCATGAAACTTGGCATGCTATCATGGAGCGGGATCAACATGTCATGGTAAAATTTTTGTCCCATTTGGGGCAGGTTTGGGTATATGCTTCTCACAAACCAGAGCTTCTCACAACAAGCATGATGGGTTCGGTAGGGAACGTCCCACCTTTGGGGACGAAACGATATCCATTGCCTCTTATTACTTACAATTTTTTTTCTCGTGTCAACATAGAACAACAGGAGTGTTGTGTCAATTTTTATGATTTTTCGGGGTTCGTTTGGACATTTCTATGCATTAACTGAGTTTTCAATGCATTTATGTACATAATTCAAATTTAAACTGCATGCACATGCTCCAGTGCATATAAATTGGTTGAAAATCAAATATGTGTCCTTGGGTGCATGCTTAGGTCACATGCAAGAAATGGGAATGAATTTCAAACACCAGGGCACCGTTGATTGCCGGCAAAACGTTGAGTACTTTATTTTTTTAATTCTAGTAAATCCAAAAGTCGTCTCAAATTCATGAAACTTGGCATTCTATCATGGAATGGCACCCGACATGCTGTGGTATTTTTCGTGTCCATTTTGAGAGAAGGCACACTCGAATAATGACAGCCAACAAAGGCATTTTGAAAAAATAGCTGCCACTTTAATATCTCAAACGTTTGTATAATTCAAAGCGTGTGCGTTATGTTAACCATTCACGTGACGCCACGTGTCTTGGTTTTAATGGCTGTAGGAGGTGCCGTGCGGACAGCTTCTTGACCTTGACTAAACGGGAGGCGTGCGAGCGCCGTCCGGTGCGCAAGCTGATCGAGAGGCGTGCAAGCTGTCCTCGAATGCACAGGCTCACCGGGAAGCGTGCGAGCTGTACGCTGCACAGGCTCACTAGGAAGCGAGCCCTTTGACTTCCATGGCCACCCTCCTTGCTCACATCCTCCCCATTAATGGCGCCCAAGCCGTAGTTTAATTCTCTTTTTGAATATCAAAACACTCATTGCAAACGTTTTAGTTAGAACACCCGTATGCAAACCGACAGCTTCCCCAAGAACCCAAGAGAAAATGTGTCGAGCAGGATTTCTGCCGCTCTTGATCGCGAACGTTTTAGATAGAACACCCGTATGCAAAGTGAGAGCAGCGCAGGATTTTTGCATCCCTTCAATGGAAATGGTTGTTTTGGATGACCAGTGTGCAACCAAGTACAAACAATTTGGTAAGATTTGTCAATCCTTGTAAAACTGCGATTTGTCAAAATATGAAGCTAAAAATTACTAGCAGTATCTAATTTTTGCAACTAAAATTCAGTAATTAAGCATAGATTTCATTCATAGATTAAGCAGTCGTTCTTAATTTATACAAACAGTTCAACTCGACAGCTGAACCGACCAAACTTTTCCCCAATTGTTGCCAACCATGTACTGAAATAGCTAGTTGAACTATATATACTAGCTAATTTTAAGTACGTTGTACAGTTCCACCACATCTATAGTTAGATGAACTGAACAAAATAGCCCCTAAATACTACTACTGTGGCGGGGCTTTGTACTAGTTCCGGCTGCCTCTCCTCTGCCGAGCGCGCTCAGTAGGGGGCGGAGGAGGAGGAGCCTAGTGACGAGCTGGCCAACCGCAAAACGGTGCCCGCCGCTGTTGCAGCTTCAGCGACGCTCACCTCGAATGCCCTCTGCCGCTCGAGACGACCCCTCTCCAAGCGGTGGTTCTCCTAGTAGATCTCCTGATTCCTCGCCTATGAGGCGGCGTGTGCCGCGGCCACGGCGGCAGTAAGGCTCTTTGCGTGCTCGATGAGGCACTCCTCCTCCTCCCGCAGGAACTCGGTGTAGCGCGCAAGGTCGCTGACGCACGTGCGGGCATCCACCTCCGCCTCCCACCTTCGGGCGGCGGTGGTGGAGCGGGTGATGACCCTGGCGGTCGATGGTGGGCTGGCGGCCACGGCGGCCAACGACGGGGTGGCAGCCACGACCAACACCACCCGCCTTCGGGCCGCGGTGGCGGAGCGGGTGATGGCCACAGTGGCCTGAAGTGGGGTGGCGGCCACAACGGCCACCTCCCGCCTTCGGGCCGCGGCGGCGGAGTGGGTGATGGCCCTGGCTTTCGACGGTGGTGTGGCGGCAACGGCGGCCGGCAACAGCTGCCGACGGGCAGCAGCGGCGGAGCGTGTGGTGGGTGTTCCGCGCACACCCAACAGGGACGCCACGCGCACTACACTACGCCGGGGACTACACCGCCGCCGTGATGTAGCCTCCCAGTTGGAGCTGTCCTCTGATGACGGCGGAGTGGCTGAGCGACGATGACGGACCGGTGCCATTGGCAATTGTGGGAGAAGCAGAAGAGATAAGCTACAGGGAGGGAGGGGAAAATGCGACGCGGGACTCGCCGGCCCTGAGGTTTTTTATAGCAGGCCGGTAAGCATTGGGATTTTGGGGGATTTCACCGAGTTAGGCGGGAAGCTTGTGCGGGAACATGCGAGGTTGTGCGGGAACGAGCTCACCGACGATTCATTGGCACCACCGTTTGGCCAAAAGAACGCCCCCGCGCATTGCACAAGATTGCGTTGTAAGCCGTCTGCGGTAGCGGGGTGACAAGAGGTGCGAGAGGAGGACGAAATGCCATGTACACATACGGTTAATAAAAAACATTTGTGATTTAATTACCTAGTATACCACCATCCTAGTTTATAAGTATGATTTAACTAATAAAATACGAATGCATGTCGCCCAAGATTATATAGTTGGATTTGTATTTGAACATAGTTTCCAATTATATAATTTTTAAAACATGCATTAACATTTTGTTGATTAAATTTGAGGGCAAAGTATGGTCATATATAAAGGAGACTATAGACTAGATAGAGGTGGTAGCACACGGCCGCTCTCTACACAGCGACGCAACTGTCGGCCGGCTTGTAGGCGACCATTTCCTGCGTGTTCAACTGCTCTATGCGTGTGGTTGATTGCAGTTCAGGCGGCCGCGGCGCGCTCTGCTCGCGTCCCGCCACGCGCGCTCTGCTCTCGCGTCCCTCCGGGCACTCTGTCCTCGTCCCTCCAGATGCGCTGCCAGTGTTTGGGGCCGGCTCACGATCACACATGTTTGTGTGCAAGCGGATGCGCCGGGCGCGGCACGGCGATGCAGTTACCCACTGCAAAAACTGCCATACGGACGCGCCGAGAATCCACGCCGCCCGGCCCCCCTTTATTCCTGCGGCCATTTACCTTCATCTCTCATCTCACACACATGACACAATAAGCACACCCACGAGGACACATACAGAGAGGACATCCAGCGGTTCCAATGGCACCCCCCGTGGCTCCAATTGCGCTCCCAGCAATCGACGATGACAACAGCGGGCAGTTCACCACGCATCACGTAGTGGACACCCACGTGAGGGGGAAGGCCATTTCAGTGGTGTACACGAATGACCCGGTCTTGGTGGAGAGCTCCATCCAAACTATGGAGCAGTTCCTTGCCGAGGACAAGTACCGAGTGATCGGCTTCGACCTCGAGTACACCATCGGTCGTGCCGGGCACGATCAGAAGGTTGCCGTCGCCCAGTTGTGCGTGCGACATGACGTCCTCATCTACCACCACCACCTTGCCACAAGGCCTTGCGAGCATTTCTCCAGGTTTATCAACAGCTCCGACTACAGTTTCGCTACGGTGGACACCACCAACGATCTAAAAGTGCTCAAGGTTTCGGACTTGAAATGCCCGAATCTTGTCAACATCCAGCACCACTACAAGGTCTGGGGCAGTGAAAAAAACAAACTAAACTCCCTGGTTGACCTCGCCTCGGCCATCATCGACCCCTACTACGCGAAGATGAAGGAAGAGAGCAATAAGGACAAGAATGCCTGGCACAGTGTGTGCCATGAGAGACTGGATGAACAACATGTCAAGTACGCGGCCATGGACGCGTACACAGGCTACGAGATGTACAGGCGGATCGTTGACATGAGGAACTGTCTTCTTCCTGACCCAGACGAGGGATCGAGCCACATAGCAGTGGCGGGAGCGTCAGAAGAAGTAGATGACTAGACGATCGTTTCCCTACTGTAGAATGCATGCAATTGTTTATTGAGGTGTGTGCGAATGATCTGTATAGTCACTTATGTAATTGGATGTTTATTTCAGTTATATATATATATATATGTTATTCTACTGTAGACAGAGCAATTCACACGGCTTTTTAACAGCAATCGTCTGTGTTATTATTGGTCTTCGCACACATTTCTGATTACGGACCTGTTTGCCGCGTATCACACACATCTTGTTCAGTTGAACCATTTCCATTGTGTTGCCTAATCACACACAGTTCATCCCAGTGAACCGTATGCTGTATATCGCACAAGCCTTCATCTGGCTGCCTGTTTCTTTTGTTCCTCCTCATCCAAATAGTTAATTGAGCTGAACCGTATGCCCTGCATCGCACACGCAACTAAATTTTGAACCGTGTTTGATGCATCTGTCATCGCAAACGTTTTGCACCTATTTGATGGTTTTTTACACCACCGTTTGCGATTATGGCATCGCACAGAGTTTTGTCGAAGGGTCTCTGATCGTAGTGTCGCGTTTGGACCATCCTACAGTAGTGTTATCGTACAAACTAAAATCCACCGCCCTGACAAGTCACTAATGGGAAAATAATTTTTTTAGTCTCTGGCAACTTGATGTTTCAAAAACAAATTCAGCTTCTGCGGAGCCTTTGTCATTTAGGCTTAGACACTTGCGGTGATCAGCACACCATTCATTGTTGCGCCAGAGAATGCCAAACCTCATTACCTTGAGCACACTTTCCTTCATAACAAAGAACCTGGCCAATTTAATCTCAGATGTGCTGCCTCGGTAGTCGATCAAATCAATTTCTGTAAGATGGAGATCAAGGCATTTGATGAGATTGTTATAGTGCAGCACATTTTTCACTTTTGAGTATTTTTTTATTTGCAAAAGAAGAGAACATATTAGAGCAGCTGGCTGTAAAAGATCGTTGTGTCATCAAGAGGTACCAATATCATTCGCTCATACGATAGGGTTGGCTATAGGGTTGGCTCTAAGGCTAGTGATATTTTTTCACTCTCATTATTTTTCTCTTTCTTCTCATTTACCTAGGAGCATGTGAAGAGCTTGGGCATTTGTTGCCTTCCACTATGTGGCTGATGCCATATTTCTCAAAAGTATGCCACATACAATATGCATCGATGTCAAATCAAAAGATTTTGGCACCGCTCTAGCAATGCGAGAGAGTTGGCACTGATGTGCACACAGACCCACATGTATAAACAAATCAATCAAACCAACTACACCAGCCTCTCCCTCTCCCAAACAAGTATTTTTTGATTGCCTCAGTCCTCTCCCTCTCCCACTCAAGTGTTTTTTCATTGCGTGAGTTAATTTGGCAGCGGAGAAAAGTAGGTGATCCAGATTGGGGCACCATGTGAGCAATGGAGGGCATCAATGCCAAATGCATCAAAAGTGAATTTGGCATGTGTTTTGTCTACATAGTGGAGGGCCGTTATAACCCGCTTTTGTACTACCTCATATTCGGTGTAAAATTTTGACCATATATTTACCTAAGAAAATGCCAATCCATGTGACCAAAAATTATACCATTTGAATTATGTAAAAATACGAATCCAACGATATAATTTTTAGTGACATGCATCAA
This sequence comes from Triticum aestivum, assembly GCF_018294505.1. Classification (NCBI taxonomy): domain Eukaryota; kingdom Viridiplantae; phylum Streptophyta; class Magnoliopsida; order Poales; family Poaceae; genus Triticum; species Triticum aestivum. The sequence continues at coordinate 242,637,924 of NC_057805.1, forward strand.
CATTTTGTTAGTTAAATCTATGGTCAAATTTTGATACTACAAAATACGTACGAAGACTAAACCAGGACGGAGGAAGTACTTGCTCTTAGGCTAACCATAATAAGAGTTACTAGTCTAAGTTACTTGCCACTATGACTAGCCTAGGCTACTAGTACAACAAAAAAATGATGCAGGTGATCACATGAGGAAAAATACTAAAAACATTTCTTTCAGTGCAGTGCATAGATGCAATTTTCAACACTACACTTGTCATCGTAATTTTGGAAAATTACGAAAAAATTGAGCTACATTCTGATTACCTTTTACTAATCGGAAAGATGTTTCACCTCGATAAGTAGCTTCTCCATGCACGGAAAGCATGTAAGGAATCCAACAACTTGATCCAGATTGGGGCCGATAGATTTTATTGCCAAGATCTTCACTGTGCGCACAGACTGGGTCAAGCTTGTGGGAATCATTTTCTGGATGACAGTCGTAAATACATCAAGAAGAAATTTAAAAATGTGAATTCAAGAAGACGGAGAAGAAGTTGAGTGTTGTACCTGAACAATTACGGACCCAATAAAGAGTTCGGAGAATTTAGCAGACGAGTACACCAACGCTGTCAATTTCGGCCCGTCAAAGACCCTGATTTTTGTTGGACCTTGTAGATCAGATACAAGCAATCTCTCAAGGAAAGGCGCATTCTCAATTACCATAATGTGGAATAGCTCGAGTGATCCCTTCCCAATTGATGTCTTGTTGCGGGCTAGCAAGACACATAAATCCATCGGAGATTCGTCGAGGCGATGTGATAGGTGGGAACCCGATGAACGAGTTCACGCCCGACGGTGGCCCGATCTTCACGTCGTAGGATCAAATCGGGAGGGATAACTAGCTGCAAGCAGCCGGGATAACTTGCTTTATACCTGCCAAGGTTGGATGCAACCCGTACGTTGGGGATGGCTGACCGAAGCTACAAGAACTCCAACCCGCTGTCCGGACAATCGCAGAACCACAAACCGGGACTAATCCACACAAAACGGCCGGAACCGTAGAGCACGAACTAGGGGGAACCAGAGGCTCCTTCTCGCAATTCCGAATGAACTCACAAGAGCAAAGGTAGCAAGATCTCTCGGATCTCTCTAGCAGTCTTGCTGCATAAGCTTGTAGCTGAATGGTTTGACAAAAAGTTTTCTAGAGGATGGGGGAGATGGGGTTTTATAGCAGGGACAACCCCCCTTAGCTAGGTGTGAAAATGGTTTCAAAAGTAAGCAGGTTTGCATGGCTTCCTTGGGTGAATAAGCAGTCAACTTTGGGAGTTGTTGCAGAGCTCCTCGGAAATTCGCGAAGTCTTGACAGCCTGGACACCTTCCACGAGAATGACTAGAACTTTTGACTCACAACTCCAAATGATGTGAGGTTTTTTGCATTGGAAAGATAATTTGATGTAGCTTCTGTTGACGTACCCACATGGCCCCGTCTCTCCATCATATGGGTGTGCCACACCAAAACATCAGAGGTAAAAACTGACAGCATCAGCTTCACTTAAAACTTGTTTTCTCCAAACTTGTTCCTCCAAAGTGGTTGCTTCAAGAGCTCATAGGTTGTTGGATTGCTTCCATGTTATACCTAAGTTCAACCAACAACAATGGAGATGAAAGCATAGTTGTGTCATCAAGGTTACAAGGTAAACTTAAGTTAGCGTTCACCTGGTCACTTATTTGTTGGCGCGACTTCTTGTGATTAGACCTATAATTATTGGAGACTTGTCGATGGTTGTGGTGTCCTCATCATCCTCCCCCTCTTGAAGAGGAGTCGTCCTCGACTCTGATGGTCCAAAGTATGGAGAGAGGTCGGACACATTGAAAGTTGGACTAACACCATAATCCATGAGGCAAGAACTTTGAATGGACCATCTCCACGTGGCTGCAACTTGCATTTGCGTTGATCTGGGAAACGATCCTTCCGCAGGTGTACCCACGCAAGATCACCTTCTTCAAACAACACCTTCTTTCTTCCCTTGTTTGCTCGTTTTGCATATTGTTCAGTCATCTTCTCAATATTTTCCTTGGTCTTCTCATGAATTTGCTTCACGGAGTCAGCACGCTTACTTGCATCAAGATTGGTTCGCTCCTGCAATGGTAAAGGCAAAAGATCTATGGGAGCAGCAGGTTTGAAACTGTAAACAATTTCAAAAGGACAAAATTTAGTGGTCGAATGCACTGCCCTGTTGTATGCAAACTCCACGTGGGGGAGACATTCTTCCCACATCTTCAAATTTTTCTTTAAAACTGCTCTCAGCATCATGGATAGCGTGCGGTTGACAACTTCAGTTTGTCCATCCGTTTGTGGGTGGCATGTAGTTGAAAAGAGAAGCTTTGTCCCGAGCTTTGCCCACAACGTTTTCCAAAAATAGCTCAGAAACTTGGTGTCACGATCTGAAACAATAGTGCGTGGTACTCCATGTAGCCGCACAATTTCCCTGAAAAACAAATTAGCAATGTGTGAAGCATCATCGCTCTTATGACACGGGATAAAATGAGCCATCTTGCTAAACCTATCAACCACCACAAAAACTGAATCACTCCCCCTCTTAGTGCGTGGTAATCAAGGAACAAAATCCATAGAAATATCTTCCCAAGGTGTACTAGGAATTGATAAGGGCGTATAAAGTCCATGAGGGTTTAAACGTGACTTAGCTTTGCGGCAAATCTCACAACGTAGTACGTAGCGCTCAACATCACGCCTCATCCTTGGCCAAAAGAAATGGTCAATCAGCAAACTCTCAGTTTTCTTTGCTCCAAAATGTCCCATGAGACCACCAGCATGAGCCTCCTTCAAAAGCAACAAACGAACAAGGCATTCTGGGATGCATAATTTGTTAGCTCGAAACAAAAATCCATCATGCAAGTGAAATTTTTCCCAACCTTTTCCCTCACTACACTTTGAGTGTGGTTCGGCAAAATATGGGTCATTCACATACAGTTCTTTAATGCTTTGCAACCCAAGAATTTTAGTATCAAGCTGTGAGAGTAAAATATGGCGTCTAGACAAAGCATCGGCAACAACATTATCTTTTCCTTTCTTGTACTTGACAATATACGGAAAAGATTCTATGAATTCACTCCATTTTGCATGTCTACGGTTCAGTTTTTGTTGACCCCTAAGGTGCTTTAAAGATTCATGGTCGGAATGTATCACAAATTCTTTAGGCCACAAATAATGTTGCCATGTTTCTAAAGATCTCACAAGTGCATATAATTCTTTGTCATAAACTGAATAATTTAGAGTTGGACCACTTAGCTTCTCACTAAAATATGCAATAGGCCTACCTTCTTGCATTAGTACGCCTCCAATACCCACACCACTTGCATCACATTCAATCTCAAAAGTCTTACAAAGTTGGGTAGTGCAAGCAATGGTGTAGATGTCAATTTTTCTTTCAGCTCTTGGAAGGCCTTCTCTTGTGCATTTGCCCACTTGAAGGGAACATCTTTCTTGGTTACCTCATTCATTGGGGCAGCAATGGTGCTGAAGTCCTTCACAAACCGACGGTAGAAACCAGCAAGGCCAAAAAAGCTTCGTACTTGGCTTACATTTTGTGGGGGCATCCACTCACGGATGGCCTTGACCTTCTCCTCATCTACCTCCACACCTTGTCCTGAAACAACAAAGCCAAGAAACACAACTTTTTCTATGCAAAATGTGCACTTTTCCTTGTTAGCATATAATTTCTCCTTTCTTAGGACAGCAAGCACACACCGGATGTGTTCAACATGTTCATCCAAAGTTTTGCTATAAATCAGGATGTCATCAAAGTAAACAACCACAAACTTGCCAATGAACATTCTAAGCACATGATTCATTAATCTCATAAAGGTACTAGGTGCATTTGTCAATCCAAATGGCATAACTAACCACTCATACAAACCATTTTTGTTTTCAAAGCAGTTTTCCATTCATCACCCTCTCTCATTCTTATTTGGTGGTAGCCACTTCGCAAGTCAATTTTAGAAAAGATGGTGGCACCACTAAGTTCATCAAGCATATCATCAAGCCTAGGTATTGGGTGCCTATACCTCACGGTGATGTTGTTAATAGGCCTACAATCACAACACATTCGGGAAGATCCATCTTTCTTTGGTACTAAAAGAACAGGTACAGCACAAGGAGAGAGACATTCCCTTACATAACCTTTGTTTAGTAGGCCTTCAACTTGTCGCTGAATCTCCTTGGTTTCCTCCGGGTTTGTGCGGTATGGTGATCGGTTCGGCAATGGGGCTCCTGGAACCAAATCAATTTGGTGTTCAATGCCTCTTTGTGGTGGCAGCCCTGGTGGTATCTCCTCGGGGAACACATCTTCATACCCCTGCAAAATTTCAACAACAACACTAGGAGTGGTGGAGGTTAATTCATTAGTAGAAAGAAAATTGTCCTTGTACAAAAGTACAAAGAACACAGAATTGGGTTCTCTCAACTCTCTCATGTCCCTTTTCCTAGCCATCATAACTAATCCCTGTTTTTCCCATGTGTTGGTCAATTTAAGCTGTGGGGTTCTATTTGGCTTTGGATTCTCTCGCTCACTATGTTGGTGGATGTCACTCAAGTGTTTCTCGCTCATCCATCAATATTTCTTCGGGTGTCAAAGGGAGCAAAGATATGTGCTCTCCCTCGTATTGGAATGAGAGACGATTAGTATGGCCGCTGATTTGCACATCATGATCATACAACCAAGGTCTTCCCAACAGCAATTGGCATGCTTGCATTGGCACCACGTCACATTCCACTTGATCTCGGTACTTCCCAATGGAAAACTGAACGGTGACAATGTTGCTTACTCGAAGTGTACCACAATCATTGAGCCATTGCATCTTATATGGACTTGGGTGCCTTCTTTGTTTCAGTCCCAACTTCTCTACCAAATCTGAACTTGCAATGTTGTTGCAACTGCCATTGTCAACAATAATTCTGCAAACCTTGTCCTTGATGGTGCCACGGGTGTGAAAAATATTATGTCGCTGCCCTTTCTCTTCTCTAGCTGCATTAACACTAAGCTCATGATGAGAAACAAAGCAATCTCCCATGTCGGCCTGAATATCTTAACCAATCTTCTCGCCCTCTTCATCCTCATGATCACTCGATGCTCCATTATCTTCATGCTCACTCTCAGATTCCCATTCACCTTGTTCATTCACAAAGAGAACTCTCTTGTTTCGACATTCAGAAGAAATGTGACCATGCCCTTTGCACTTCCAACACTGAATATCTCGGCTTCGAGATGATGGTACAGCTGTGGGGTTAGAGGTACTTCCAGCAGCAGAAGGAGCACGCTTGTCCACATTCCTAGGGGCTGGTGATGATGCCGATCAAGCCACTGTTCGCCGGGTGGCTGTAGGGTGTGAAGTATGTTGAAACTGAGAACTACCATGAGAGGCACTTGGCTGCAACCTTTGCCATGGTGTGGTTGTGCGGTTATGAGATATCCGTCCATGACCACCCCGTTGCACCTTCCTCTCCATGCGCTTTGCTTGCTCCAAAATATCTTGTAGAGTGTTATAGGGAAACATCTCCACAAAATCAGAAATTTCACTGTTGAGACCATGCAAAAATCTTGCCATCTTTGACTCCTCATCTTCATGAATTCGAGCACGAACCAACAACAATTCCATCTCTTTATAGTACTCATCCACCGTGCGCGTACCTTGGCTGAGATGCTGCAATCTGTTTCGGAGATCTCTTTGATATTGTGAAGGAACAAACCTTCGCCTCATGGCTTGTTTCATCTCTTCCCCAGTGTCAATGTGATCACGGCCTAGCAGCAGTTGATTTTCTTGTAGTTGATTCCACCAAGTGAGTGCATAACCAGAAAACTCAACACAAGCAAGGTTTACTCTCTTCGGATCAGCAAGGTTATGGATACGAAAAATCTGATCACACTGCTCTTCCCAATCAAAATATGCATCGGGGTCTTCCTTTCCTGTGAACTTGGGGATATGCAACTTGATTCTTGCTATGTCATCTCGACCATCTCGATCACGACGTTCTGCACGACGCCCATCTTCAGCAGCACGACGGTATGGGACACCATCATAATCATCAAAATCATCTCCATGACCGTGAGCAACACGCTCATGAGGGTCATAGTAGTGCCCACGAGGACCATGCCCTCGCCCTCGAAGTTGTCCTCCTCGCTGCCCTCCATGAGCAGCAACACCACGCCCATGAGCAGTAGCCACATGTCCACCATGGTTGTTGTTATCATCCTCCAAGTCACCATCCACAGCAGCATGCACGGAATTCTCATCCCCAACCTCCTCAAGTGGGTCAATAGGGTGTTCTCAGTGTCGAACCCTATCGCCACCTGCTGGAGGTCGCTCGTGAAACATCCTTCCAAGGTCTCGAACCATGTTCCGTAATTCCTGAAATTCAGCACGTGTGACCGGGGCATCTTCTTCCCCATGGTTTTCTCCATGAACACTCGATCTAGATCTTGCCATGTTAGTAAGGCCAAAACTGGAATAGGATAATTTTGTCGAATCACACTACCTCACCTCTTACTCACCAAAGTTCTTATGAGTTCACATTGAATTGTGCTTCTCTCGGATGTGTTAAAGTGATTGAAAGACAGGGATCAAAGAACTAGCTTCAGTTTTTGGTGGACCTCGGTGGGGTAAACAAAAAGGGGCTTGTGCTGAAATCAAGTTGATGCAAACCAAGAAAATATGGGGATAGATCTACTGCACTTTTGCACCAAGATTGAACAACACACACAAGCTTCTGAAAATTTTCTACCAAGCTGAAACTTTTGGATCTTATACAACACTTTGTTTTTCTCTCTTGACTTTTTTTGCCACTCTTTTTTTCCTCTCTTTTTCCAAAGCACAACAACTAAATCTGAAAGCAACTATAAAGATGAACTTGGTGCAGATCTAAAAGATGAAGAACATGCAAGGTATGCAACAACAAGATCTCAGCACCAACAAGGCTTGGATTTATTTTTGGTGGGGCTTTGGACTTTTAGGACAGAAAATATAGCATGAAAAACATTCGATCTAAAGGGATGATAGCAAGATAAACTCGAATAAGAGATCCTACTGTGTCAACGAAGGCTCTGATGCCAGATGATAGGTGGGAACCCGATGAACGAGTTCACGCCCGAGGGTGGCCTGATCTTCACATCGTAGGATCGAATCGGGAGAGATAACTAGCTGCAAGCATCCGGGATAACTAGCTTTATACCTGCCAGGGTTGGATGCAACCCGTACATTGGGATGGCTGGCCGAAGCTACAAGAACTCCCACCCGCTGTCCGAACAATCGCAGAACCACAAACCGGGACTAATCCACACAAAACGGCCGGAACCGTAGAGCACGAACTAGGGGGAACCAGAGGCTCCTTCTTGCGAATCCGAATGAACTCACAAGAGCAAAGGTAGCAAGATCTCTCGGATCTCTCTAGCAGTCTTGCTGCATAAGCTTGTAGCTGAATGGTTTGACAAAAGGTTCTCTAGAGGATGGCGGAGATGGGGTTTTATAGCAGGGACAACCCCCATTAGCTAGGAGTGAAAATGGTTTCAAAAGTAAGCAGGTTTGCATGGCTTCCTTGGGTGAATAAGCAGTCAACTTTGGGAGTTGTTGCAGAGCTCCTCGGAAATTCGCGAAGTCTTGACAGCCTGGACACCTTCCACGAGAATGACTAGAACTTTTGACTCACAACTCCAAATGATGTGAGGTTTTTTGCATTGGAAAGATAATTTGATGTAGATTCTGTTGATGTACCCACATGGCACCGTCTCTCCATCATATGGGTGTGCCACACCAAAACATCAGAGGTAAAAACTGACAGCATCAACTTCACTTGAAACTTGTTTTCTCCAAACTTGTTCCTCCAAAGTGGTTGCTTCAAGAGCTCATAGGTTGTTGGATTGCTTCCATGTTATACCTAAGTTCAACCAACAACAATGGAGATGAAAGCATAGTTGTGTCATCAAGGTTACAAGGTAAACTTAAGTTAGCGTTCACCTGTTCACTTATTTGTTTGGCGCGACTTCTTGTGATTGGACCTATAATTGTTGGAGACTTGTTGATGGTTGTACTGTCCTCATCATGATGTGGAGGCTAATGAACCCGTGGATCTGCCGAAGACGAAGGTACTCAAGCGTAGTATAGCTGCGGAGCAGGTGCTCCGTAGCCTTCTTCGAGATGCCAACGTCGAAGAGGTCGAGTTGCTTGAGTTGAGGGAGAAGAAGGGCGGGCGCAACATTAATCTGGAGAAAATAGCAGGAGCTGAAGCTGGCGTGGTGCGGCGTTGGCGTGAGGCGAAGCATGGACAGCGGCAGAGAGTGACATCGTCCAGCTTCAAACCTGAGCTCCTCAAGCTGATCTAGGGCAGGGGATAAGAACCACTCGTCGAACTTGGCTTCGACCTTGCAGTTGGTACTGAACATGCGGATGTCAAGGCATCTCGCTGGCCTAGGGTGCGATGCAAGGATCTTGGAGAGTGCAGCCATGTGTTTGCAATCCCCGTCGTAGAGGCAGTTGTGGACGGTGAGGTTGATGGGTACACAGCGCCAGAGTGGGCGACACCTCCGGGAGAGCAGGGTGGTCCGCATGGCAGATTTGGTGGGGAGGAGGGCGATGATGACAAGCAGCATGTCGTTGGGGAGGCTGACGATGAAGTCCAGGCTCGCCGGATACGGTTTTGGCTCGAGCCGCCTCTGTAGCGACCCGACCCGAATGGATCAAGTCTCTGTGCTTAAGTGTCATCCCTGGATCGGTATGCTGACACGCACACAGTACTCGAGGATTTATAACAGAGGTAAATCACATGTATAAAGTAACGTAAATACTATTACCTCAATCCAAATAGCGGAAGTAACAAGGTTGTGGATTCCCATCAACACCAACGGCAAAGTTGAGTGTAGAAATCGTAACCCTAACGTATCACTTACTCGTCGTAAGAATCCTGCAACATGAAACGTTGCAGCCCGAAAACGGGTCAGCACATGGAATATGCTGGCAAATACACACCATAGAGAAATGATGAACAAAGGCTATCACTACATGCATATATGGCTGGTGGAAAAAGCTCTATGGTTATAATGTTTTTGCGAAAAGCCAATTTTTCCCTACTGCAAAGGAATAAATTTTATTTAACTATCATGGTGGTTGTGAAACATTGAGATGTTTGACAGCATCTCAATCCCAATTAAGTATCATCATGAACCCAACAATATTAATTAAAGTAACATGATGAGATCAACGGGATAATCCAAGAACTAGATACTCAAGATGTCCATAACCGGGGACACGGCTAATCATGATTAGTTTATACACTCTGCAGAGGTTTGTGCACTTTTCCCCACAAGACTCGATCTCCTCCGTTGGATTTCTCGCACTACAAGGTGTTTGAGAAACGAATGACTGAGACACAGTCTTTCAGAAGCGTTAGCACCTTACGATGGGTAGACCGGTACACCTACATCCCCTACATCTGCTAGTCTACCACTGTAAGAGTTCACACGACTTAATCAACTATGCTAGAGCCCATAATAGCTTGTGGCTGCACATGGAAGTTTCTAGCATGAATAATCTCATGATCCCTTTGAACCTGAGTGGCGGTCCAAAAGAAAAACAGGCAATCCTGGAATACCCAGGTACCTCAATCCACCCAGATGTGTGTTTAAGTTGCCACCTTAAGTAAACCATTAAATTAACAATCTCACATCTGTCATGGAAAATTCACTCAAACCCAATCCACGTCTACGAGCATAGCATAGCAATATAAGCAAACGTAGAAGTAACTCCCAAGGGTTTGATAATAAAACAGGTAATAGGTACTACCTCAACTACTTCCCAATACCCACAATTTAATTAGGTTCTAACCATGCAATGTTTGAGGGTTGAATCTAATGCATAAAAACTGGGTATGAAAGGGACATGATCAAAGTGTGAACTTGCCTGCAATGTTGATGAAGATGATTCGCACTCAAAACCCTTGATAGATCTACTCGTCACACTCCGGTCACTCTATCGTAAGCAAGCAATAGTAACCACACATAAGCAATCACTCAAAGATTAGAAAGAACGAAGAGAACAATTCGGAAAACTTCAAAACCAAGCAAATAACTCTCGCAACATGAAACAATTTCTAACAGTACCAAAATTAGATGGATTTGGCCTTATCAGAAAGTTTAGGTCAAGAGCTTCGTTTTGCAAAAAGAATCAACTCAAACGGAGTTACGGAACTTAAGTTATGAATAAACGAAGTTTGTATATGAACTTGAACAAATTTCAAAATTTAAAAATTTCAAAAAGTTGACGTGACAGGTTAACTGGACAGGTGATAACAAGACAAAACTATAGGCGCTGGTTTCATCTAATTTGGATGAACGAGTAAAAAAGTTATGGCTGTTTGAAAAATCAGGGCCAAACTGTTTTGCAGAAGAAAAATAGCTACGGCTAAAAAAAATTTAGGTCTAACTTATAAATACAGAGAACGAATAAATATACCTAAAAAAACGACTTCGGAGTGAGGAGACAACTTCCAAAAGTCCCGCCGGAGAGGAGAAATATATTTCTAGCTAGTCAAACCAAAATATTGATTTAACCCGCAATGAATAATTTTTGGAGGCTATATGGGTCTATATTTATAGGTGGAAAAGAGGTTTAGGGGTTAAAGGCTAGGCAATGTGGGACTAAACGTAGACGAACAAATAAAATAAACGGGGAACCGCATGGGTTAAAAGAACAACGGGCCGGCTGCGCGCGCACGTACATGGCGCTGCAGTTTTTTTTTCAAACACTAAAAGAAGGGAAAAAAAATTAAGAAAAAGAAAATTATTTTTTTCCTGCAAACATAACCAAAAGAAACGACATGGGCCGGCATGGGTGCACTGTGCACGTAGGCGACGGATAAAATTTGGGCGGCACGTACAGTTTTATTTTTTGTTTTAGAAACAGAAAGGAAAACTATATAACGAGAACAAAAATAATATTGTACATAGGCATATTATATATCAAAATTTTCAGAAAAAGATTTCCTATAGCATGAGCATTTTTATAGCATTAAATAAAATCCACAAAAATTCCAATAAATCAAAGAGTGCTACTGCTCTACTAAAATTCAATAAAAATCATTTTCAAAATACCAAAATTAATTAAAATTTATTTCTCTCCAATTTTCTGTTGTAGGGAATCATGTTATCCTATTTTCCATATATTTTTATTTTGGAGAAAAATAATTTGAATAAAACCCAAATACTCCAAATTGAAAATAATTTCCAAAAAGGACTTTAAATTAGATCCTTTTAAACTTCCAACTCATATTTCATATGTTTTGAAGAAGTCATTTTATCTTCTCTCATGAAAATCATTGAGTTGCTTGAAGTTTCTGAATTGGAAATATTTTCAAATGATATTCATATATTTTCAACACCCCTTTTCATTTAAATAAATGGAAGAAGTCATGTCATCTTCTCTCGAGGGTTTTGTGATGAAAAGTATTTGAATTCACGGAGATCATAAAGGCAAAAAGAAAGTTTGGGAAAGTCCTTTTATTCCCTCTCATTTAACTTTCAAAAGGTTTCGAATTCCACTCACTTTCAGTCAATCAATCACACAACAATCCAACAAACAATCAAATCTATCTATTTATTATAACATTCCAAAATTTAGAATTTTGGGATGTTACAAACCTACCACCCTTAAAATGAATCTCGTCCTCGAGATTCGGAGAGGCTAGAAAGAAATAGGTTAGGGTTTGGGGTCTTCTCAAAATCCACCGATCATCACCGGGGTCTGGGGTGCTACCACCCTTAGAAGCATGGTTACGTTCCATCAAAACTCATATACTCCATCCTTATTCCTGACAATGTCGGTCTTCTCAGATCTTCAGTATAATTCCTTCTCTGGGCTCTTCCGGTGGTGGCATAACCTTTACCATAATTCTTCTGTCCTTTCATCTTGGTAAGGTTATTCCATGACTGGGTCTTCTTAGCTGACGGGTCAGGCGCCAATACTAAACAACTATCGACATCTCCTGGTGGTCAACAATTTATGGTTTTTCCTGCAGGAAATGGGTCTGGTTGATCCTCACCGTATAACCTACGATTGGCATCAACTGCCATGTACAAGGGAAACATTCTTATACCATTCTAAGGTTTAAACAAGGCTTAAATCGTCGTCACTCTACTATAGGTAAGTCACTCAGATTTACCATCCCGTATAGCAAGTCGAATAATAAGAGTAAGTCGGTATGGTGATCAATCCATCCCGCACCCAAATCATTACCTTGTACTTGGTTTAGCGAATCTCGCATTCTAACACTCGGTCATCCTCGCAAGCATTGCAGAATTTCTCTTGTCGACGAACCAAGTTCGGATAAATCCATGGATTCTGCAAGCCAAACAAACATCTATCGTTCCTTCCCAACCCTCAGGTTTTGCGTAACTCCTATAAGATCGTCTGTCGATAAAAATCGTAACTTCTTCCAGGGTCTTTCCTTCAGCAAGAATGCGCTTGCTTCTTGGCAGGTCCTGGAGGCTGTGGGTTATGGCCCATCTCATCACTTGTAAACCTTGAACTCATCATCGGGCAACTGATCCTTAATCCAACATCCAACTTCCTAGCATTCTTAAATCCATCCAATTTTATTGTCCATCTTCCTTCTATTCGCACCAAACTAGGACATGTTTACTCACACTCATCATGGAATTTCCATTGATCCATATTTTCCAACATCATACCTCCTTTATATCCAATAGTACATCATATCTTCATCCTCGGGGAATATCCCACATACCAAGATAAAAAAACTTATACTTATGAAGTCCATACTCCACTTCGTGGAACATCATTATCCTTTCCAGGTTCAAGCGCCCTTACAGGGGAATATTGGCCATCTCTGCATGGCACTTCTTCAACTGGGAAACGTGAAACACAACATGAACTCCTGACAGTCCTCCGGGTGACTCCAACTTTTTGGCCACTTCTCCCATACGCTCCAAAACTCGGTATGGTCCTACAAATCTCGGGGCTAACTTTCCTTAACTCCAAATCGTTTAACTCCTCGCAGAGGGGACACACGAAGACATGCTCTGTCTCCAATTTCATAGACTACCTCCTTTCGTTTTTGAGTCTACATAACTCTTCTGTCTGGACTGAGCTACCTTCAGTCTATCTTGAATCAACTTAACATTCTCTTCTGACTCCTTGATCACATTTGTTCCAAGCAACTGACAGTCTCCAACTTCATCCCACATCAATGGTGTCTGGCTCCTTCTCCCATACAAAGCTTCAAAAGGGGCCATCTTCAAACTGGCTTGGTAACTGTTGTTGTATGAGAACTCCGCGTAAGGTAGATTATCATCCCTACTAGATCCATAATCTAGCACACACGCTCTCAACAAGTTCTCCAGAATCTGATTGACTCTCTCGGTCTATCCATCTGTCTGCGGATGAAAGGTTGTACTGAACTCTAACATAGTACCCAAAGTCTGGTGCAGCTGATTCCAAAACTTTGAGGTAAACTGTGTTCCTCTATCTGATACGATGGTCCTCAGAACTCCATGCAGACATACGATCCTGGTCAAATATATCTTGGCCAACTTCGCACTTGTATAGGTGGTTTTCACTGGGATAAAGTGAGCCACTTTGGTCAAGCGAATCAATTACTATCCAGATAGAATCATATCCCGTTCGGGTTCTGGGAAATCCGATAATGAAATCCATGCCAAGCTTATCCTACTTCCATTCAGGTATCGGCATAGGCTGTAGTAATCCGGCTGGCTTCTAATGCTCTGCCTTTACTCTCTGGCATACATCACCTACGACTACATACTCCGCAATATCCTTCTTCATACCAGTCCACCAGAAACGCTCCTTCAAATCCAAATACATCTTGGTGTTTCCAGGGCGAATCGAGTATGGTGAGTCACGAGCCTCCTGAAGTATTTACTTCCTGATCTTTGCATTATTGGGCACATATACACGGTCCTCGAACCATAAGGTGTCGTGTTCATCCTTACGAAAACCTTTGGCCTTTCCTTTGCTCATTCTCACTTTTATCTCGGCAATCTCTTTGTCATCCTTCTGAGCTTCACGGATCTTTCCCAACAATGTAGACTGAACTTCCATTGCTGCAACAAAACCTTTGGGAACAATCTCCAACCGAAGTTCCCTGAGATCCTCGGCTCACTCCTTTGGCAATCCTCCGCTTATGAGGGTATTTGTCCTTGTTTTATTTATGATTGTGTCCTATATCTCCACAAAGCTTGTATGCACAAGGTTTCTTCATATCCTTTCCATAAGGCCTCAATTTCTGGGACACAAGCCAAGACTTTAACAAAGTCCACTTAAATTCCTTCCAAGTGGTTACTTCTTGCCATCCATTGGTGGTTTGGTACATCCTCCACCAAGTAGCAGCACCTCTTTCAAAACATTGAAGAGCATGCTGGGTCATATCCTTCCCGGCTATAGGGTTATTCTCCATGTGATCCTCCATGTTCTGAATCCATCGGTCCGTCTCCATTTGACTCATCGGTCCAAAAAATACAAGCTCATCTCCATTCATCCTCTAATGGGTCCAAGGGTTTGGGGTGGGGTAGGAGAGGTCAAGAGGGATACACACAATGCAAACAATAGTTTTGAAAAGACAGATTTTATTGTGGCTGTCGGAAAAACATCAACCAAATGACAGCTCACAAATGTCGCATCTAACGTAGGTATAACAGGGGTTTGGTCTTCTAAAGGTCAATAAATCTTCAACGTCGCCAAACTCTTCAAGTCTTGTTCATGTCTCCGATGGCTTCTTGCAATCATGCTTGTCCTTCTCAAGTTCTTTTGCCAAATCATCTCTGTTGACGCGAAGTCTCTCGTGACGTCCTTTAATATTTCTGGAGTTGCGCTCCAACTTCTGGGTCTCAACATCCTTGACATGAACCATGATCCTACTGTCCTTCAGTTCCTGACGAGTCTCCGTTATCTCGAGGTTTTGCTTTCCCAGCTTGGCTACTTTCAGTTTCTGGGTTCTGAGTTCTTCACGAAACACTTCTTTGTCAAAAACTTCTTGATGTAATACTCCAGATCCTGGTGATACACCGGTCTAAACTTAAAACTTCATCTTGCTGATAGGTGCTCCATCAGCCTTCTACCATCCAATCCTACCATGCATATGCATGCTTAACTCGGCACGGTGACAATAGCATAAGCGGACGATAACATCATGGATAGCCGTGTTTATGCCCATGTTACTGCCATGAGCTTTCATTCCATAACTGATATCTCCTGGCTTTGGGTTTTCTTAACAAAAACTTTGAGTTCTAATGCTCCATGTTCCGGTGTTTCTCCGATACACCTTGCTCTCGAGTATTGACAGCTTCCATAGTCTGCCAAGCTCCATAAGGGTAACCTTCCTAGGTCATACTCATCTGGCAATTCTTCAGAGCCTTCAAATTCTCCCAGTCTTTGGAATCTTCAATCGTTGTAGTTTCCATTATCATAATGCACGGTAAAATCCTCTTTTTATTCCAAATGGTCTTGGTTGTCCGATATCTTGTACTTCTTGAAGTGGTCTTATCCGTCGAATCTTCGTGTGGTCAAAAGGGGAAAGGGATATGGTCTCACTAAAAGGGAATATTTGAATAAGCTCAGAAGAGAAGAGAGGTAAAAGATCTTTTCGAAAAAGAAAGTTTTAGAGAAAATCCTTCCTATGGGCTTGCCAGTTTCTAGGGTCACGTCCTATAGTCAACATGTGCTCTGATACCATCTTGTAGCGACCCGACCCGAATGGATCAAGTCTCTGTGCTTAAGTGTCATCCCTGGATCGGTATGCTGACACACACAGTACTCGAGGATTTATAACAGAGGTAAATCACATGTATAAAGTAATGTAAATACTATTACCTCAATCCAAATAGCGGAAGTAACAAGGTTGTGGATTCCCATCAACACCAATGGCAAAGTTGAGTGTAGAAATCGTAACCCTAACGTATCACTTACTCGTCGTAAGAATCCTGCAACATGAAACGTTGCAGCCCGAAAACGGGTCAGCACATGGAATATGCTGGCAAATACACACCATAGAGAAATGATGAACAAAGGCTATCACTACATGCATATATGGCTGGTGGAAAAATCTCTATGGTTATAATGTTTTTGCGAAAAGCCAATTTTTCCCTACTGCAAAGGAATAAATTTTATTTAACTATCATGGTGGTTGTGAAACATTGAGATGGTTGACAGCATCTCAATCCCAATTAAGTATCATCATTAACCCAACAATATTAATTAAAGTAACATGATGAGATCAACGGGATAATCCAAGAACTAGATACTCAAGATGTCCATAACCGGGGACACGGCTAATCATGATTAGTTTATACACTCTACAGAGGTTTGTGCACTTTTCCCCACAAGACTCGATCTCCTCCGTTGGAATTCTCGCACTACAAGGTGTTTGAGAAACGGATGACCGAGACACAGTCTTTCAGAAGCGTTACCACCTTACGATGGGTAGACCGGTACACCTACATCCCCTACATCTGCTAGTCTACCACTGTAAGAGTTCACACGACTTAATCAACTATGCTAGAGCCCATAATAGCTTGTGGCTGCACATGGAAGTTTCTAGCATGAATAATCTCATGATCCCTTTGAACCTGGGTGGCGGTCCAAAAGAAAAACAGGCAATCCTGGAATACCCAGGTACCTCAATCCACCCAGATGTGTGTTTAAGTTGCCACCTTAAGTAAACCATTAAATTAACAATCTCACATCTGTCATGGAAAATTCACTCAAACCCAATCCACGTCTACGAGCATAGCATAGCAATATAAGCAAATGTAGAAGTAACTCCCAAGGGTTTGATAATAAAACAGGTAATAGGTACTACCTCAACTACTTCCCAATACCCACAATTTAATTAGGTTCTAACCATGCAATGTTTGAGGGTTGAATCTAACGCATAAAAACTGGGTATGAAAGGGACATGATCAAAGTGTGAACTTGCCTGCAATGTTGATGAAGATGATTCGCACTCAAAACCCTTGATAGATCTACCCGTCACACTCCGGTCAGTCTATCGTAAGCAAGCAATAGTAACCACACATAAGCAATCACTCAAAGATCAGAAAGAACGAAGAGAACAATTCGGAAAACTTCAAAACCAAGCAAATAACTCTCGCAACGTAAAACAATTTCTAACAGTACCAAAATTAGATGGATTTCGCCTTATCAGAAAGTTTAGGTCAAGAGCTTCGTTTTGCAAAAAGAATCAACTCAAACGGAGTTACGGAACTTAAGTTATGAGCAAAAGAAGTTTGTATATGAACTTGAATAAATTTTGAAATTTGAAAATTTCAAAAAGTTGACGTGACAGGTTAACTGGACAGGTGATAACAAGACAAAACTATAGGCGCTGGTTTCATCTAATTTGGATGAACGAGTAAAAAAGTTATGGCTGTTTGATAAATCAGGGCCAAGCTGTTTTGCAGAAGAAAAATAGCTACGGCTAAAAAAAATTTAGGTCTAACTTATAAATACAGAGAACGAATAAATATACCTAAAAAAACGATTTCGGAGTGAGGAGACAACTTCCAAAAGTCCCGCCGGAGAGGAGAAATATATTTCTAGCTAGTCAAACCAAAATATTGATTTAACCCGAATGGATAATTTTTGGAGGCTATATGGGTCTATATTTATAGGTGGAAAAGAGGTTTAGGGGTTAAAGGCTAGGCAATGTGGGACTAAACGTAGACGAACAAATAAAATAAACGGGGAACCGCATGGGTTAAAAGAACCACGGGCCGGCTGCGCGCGCACGTACATGGCGCTGCAGTTTTTTTTTCAAACACTAAAAGAAGGGAAAAAAATTTAAGAAAAAGAAAATTATTTTTTTCCTGCAAACATAACCAAAAGAAAACAACATGGGCCGGCATGGGTGCACTGTGCACGTAGGTGACGGATAAAATTTGGGCGGCACGTACAGTTTTATTTTTGTTTTAGAAACAGAATGGAAAACTGTATAACGAGAACAAAAATAAAATTGTATATAGGCATATTATATATCAAAATTTTCAGAAAAAGATTTCCTATAGCATGAGCATTTTTATAGCATTAAATAAAATCCACAAAAATTCAAATAAATCAAAGAGTGCTACTGCTCTACTAAAATCTAATAAAAATCATTTTCAAAATACCAAAATTAATTAAAATTTATTTCTCACCAATTTTCTGTTGTAGGGAATCATGTTATCCTATTTTCCATATATTTTTATTTTGGAGAAAAATAATTTGAATAAAACCCAAATACTCCAAATTGAAAATAATTTCCAAAAAGGACTTTAAATTAGATCCTTTTAAACTTCCAACTCATATTTCATATGTTTTGAAGAAGTCATTTTATCTTCTCTCATGAAAATCATTGAGTTGCTTGAAGTTTCTGAATTGGAAATATTTTCAAATGATATTCAAATATTTTCAACACCCCTTTTCATTTAAATAAATGGAAGAAGTCATGTCATCTTCTCTCGAGGGTTTTGTGATGAAAAGTATTTGAATTCACGGAGATCATAAAAGCAAAAAGAAAGTTTGGGAAAGTCCTTTTATTCCCTCTCATTTAACTTTCAAAAGGTTTCGAATTCCACTCACTTTCAGTCAATCAATCACACAACAATCCAACAAACAATCAAATCTATCTATTTATTATAACATTCCAAAATTTAGAATTTTGGGATGTTACAGCCTCTGCTTTTTGGCTGCCTCGCCGTCCATCTCTGCCGGCGGCGATGCCGGTGTAGACGTGTGTTGGTGTGTATTTTGTGTTGGGTGTGCACGAGTGCGTCCTTGTGTGCATGCCGCCGCGTAGTGGCGTAGTATTCGCGAGTGTGTCCTTCACGCGGATGAAGGGTGGAATTGCTTCACGCACGAGAATAAATGCATGACGCCTGGGTGATTCTCCTTCCCCAACAGCGCTCCTGCATGCACGCTAGCTGTTGGTGCTGCGATGTCTGAATCATTCATGCATCGGCCGTGCATGCGTCGTGTGTATAGCAGCGCTGATTTACTAGCGTGCGGGGTGGTTCCATGAGTGGTTTCAACTTTAACCATAAAAATTTGTTTTGACTTTGTTTACTTCACCGTGTGTCAGATGGGCCTCTAGTTTACTTATTTTCACCCACTGCCACATGGGCCAGCACACGAAGATAGAGAACACGAGTTAACAAGGCAGCATGTGCACTGGTTGACCGGTCAACTAAAAAATATACGGGGCCATACGCTGAGACCATATAATCCCTCGGTAAAGAGAGATCGAGTGAGAGGGAAGGCCCGTGAGAGAGGTAGAGAGAGAGAAAGAGCTACTCCCTTTGTTCGATAATGTAGTGCCTATATTTTTTTAAAGTCAAACTTTTGAAACTTTGACCAAGTTTATAAATAAAGTACTTATATCTACAATGCCAAAGATAAATGATAGTACGAAGTAAGTATATGTTGTGATGAATCTAATGATCGTTCCAGATGTAAATGTTTTTCTCCACATATACCTAGTCAAACTTTTCTGAGGTTTGACTTTTCTAAACTTCCATATGTTTATGAATGTGAGAGAGTACCTACCTAGAGAGAGAGTGTGTGTGTATGAAATAGAAAGAGTGAGTGAAAAAGGTGTGTGTGTGTGTGTGTGTGTGTGTGTGAAAGAGACATGGACAACTCATGATAAAGTAGACAGAAAACGTGTGTGTCTTATGCAAACATATCACACATGCTTCTTCGATAGCGGAAGCGAGGTGAGGAGATAGTGTGTGGTTGTTTGCAACCGAGAGAGAAAGACCCCTAGCAGGTGGCCAAGAGAGGTCTGACAAACAAGGGAGAGAGGTCGAGAGAGATGTATGGAGAAAATGCAGGCATGGGGAGGAGAGAGCGTGTGCTTGTGATAGAGAGATCCCCTAGAGATCGTGATGGGACTACATGGGTGGGAGATCGAGTGACAAGGTGTGTGCGTGATAGAAGATACCCCGAGAGATATCGAGACAGACGTATGGATGGAAGGAGACAATACGTGTTTTCCCGAAGATAGTGGGAGATGGTCATACTTAGGGGGAGTGCATGTGCCTATGATGGAGTGAGATATTACGGTACTTATAGGGGGAGTGTCACATAGAGAGAGAACAAGGGTGGAGAGTGTTAGATGGGTCTACGTAGCGCGAGCGAGATATGTGTATGTGTGAACCAGGGAGATATAAAGTTTGAGAGAGATACAGGAGCCCCGATACGGCTGAGTGGTGCGTCAGATAGCTGAGAGAGGGAAAGAGATACTCCATTCGTTTGATAATGGAGTGCATATAAATTTTTTAGAAGTCAAACTTTGGAAACTTTGACCAAGTTTATGCAAATATTATTTAGATCAACAATACCAAAGATACATCATACGAAACTACATCTCATGATGAATCTAATGATATATGTTTGTTGTTCTAGATGTAAATGTTTTCTCCACGTACCTGGTCAAACTTTCTGAAGTTTGACATTTCAATAAATCTATATGCTATGGACCGAAGAGAGTACCTAAGTCGAGAGAGATCAAGTGCGTGTGAAGGAGAAAGAGTGAGTGTGCAAAACAGCGTGTGTGTGTGTGAAAGAGAAAAGGACAACAAATGACAAAATAGAGAGAGGGTGTGTTCGTTACTTATGCAAACATATCATGCCTGCATCTCCAAGATAGAAAAGCGAGGTGAGGAGATACACGAAGATAGCTAGTGCATGATTGTTTGCAACGGAGAGAGACACCCCTATAACACATGTCCAATAGAGGTCTAGCCAACAAGGGATAGAGGTCAAGAGGGGTGCATGGAGAAGATGGAGACATGTGGAGGGAGAGAGGGTGTGTTTGTGATAGAGAGATCCCCTCGAGATCGTGAGAGGACTGTATGGGTGGGAGATCGAGGGATGAGGTGTGTGTGCGATAGAAAGATGCCCCGAGAGAAAACGAGATAGACCAAGTGAAGGAAAGAGACAATGCAGATGTTTGTGATGGAGACTGAGAAATAGTCATATACATAGGTGTAGGATCAAAAGTATGTCTAGAGGGGGGGTGATTAGACTACTTGACCAAATAAAAATCTATCCTTTTCCCAATTTTAAGTCTTGGCAGATTTTAGCAACTTAGCACGAGTCAAGCAATCAACCTACACGTGCAATTCTAAGAGTATAGCAGCGGAATGTAAATCATTTGCATATGAATGTAAAGGGAGGAGTTTGGAGGGAGCAAACACAGTTAGGTATGGCAATGGGGACAATCCCCTATGGGTATACCTAGAACATCCCCATCCCCATCTATTCCCCATCATCCCATCCCCATCCCCGTTTACATGACTGGGGATGAAATTTCCCCATACCCATGCCCCACTAGGGAACAGGGCCCCATTAGGGTCCCCATCCCCATGAACAAATGATCATATACATAATGTGACACATACTGTAATCAACAAATATAAATGGCATTGTCCGTGTTCTGCTAATATCGATCTAGTACGAAACATTAGGGTCCCCATCCCCATGAACAAATGATCTCATACGTGGTATAGAACATGACACTTGCTTTGTGCTAAGAATCGGAGTAAGGAACAATACAAAGTTTCAAACTCATACCCTAGTTCGGTGATGAGCTCGCTACGGCGGCAACGGCGGGGTTGAATTCTGTTGACGGCGAAGGAGACCGGAGGCGGGAGGTCGCTGGCGACGAGAAGACAATCCAGAGACCCGAGGCGGCAGAGCAGGACACGCGCGGGCTGAAGGTTGTTGGAGAAATTTCCAAAATTCGACCCGACGGTATATATATCCTGACCCTGTCGGTGTGACCGAGTGGAACAACGCGGTGGCACCAAGATGCAGAATCGCAAGTGGTTGCTGCAACTCGGTGTGACCGAAAAGCACTAATCGGTTGCACCGAGATTGAAAACCTAGATCGACTCAGTGAACTTGGTCAGACCGAAAAGGATGAATCGGTCAGATCGAAATGCACAGAGAGGTTTTGGTAGTTTAAGTCTATGATGAATCGGGGACTCCGAGTGCTTCTCACATAGAGTGTTCGAATCTGACTTGATCAAACTTTGTGATGTAGCATGAATAGAGTTTGAGACGAGGAAATAATAGATAGCTAGAGGAGGTTCTTAGGCATTCTTGTCCATCCATTTGGCAAAAGAAAAAGGTCCAAACAATCAAAGCAACAAATGGATGTCCTCGAATGAGTGAAATATGCAACCAATGTGCTCACACAATAAAATGGCAAATGAAATATGTGACAAAGCATGCACAAGCACTCTAGCATATATCAAGCAATTGGCGATGAGTAGGTCATCTACATATGAGTATATTGACTTGGGAGTCAAATGAGAACATTTTATCATAGGTCATACTCATCGTTTAAGCACAAGTGGGGTTACCACTTTTACATAAAGCATTGTTGTGTTCACACCATTAGAGTTGCTTTAGCTCAATATTTTGAGTAAAGCTCCCCCTAGATGTGATATCCCCCCTAAGAGGGATGAACTAACCTTGGGTTTTGTCGATGATGACTTCATGTAGATGTTGAAGATGTGGATGCTCAATGTTGATGTAGATCATTCGATTCAATCCATTGGAGTGAGTTGCACTTTCAATACCTACACGTGTTAGTCCCACAAGGAACAAACAAAGATATCCATGGACATAGAGTGAAGTTCATAGAAGATGATGTCTATGAAAGCATTAGGTTACCTTGTCCCTTGTCTTACCAACAAGAGGGTTTGTGACTCCTTGAACTAGTGCAAGATGTGGATGTTGTTTTCACTTGTCCTCGCCAAAATGATATGAATGAAGTATGTTGGCGGAGTCACCCTCAAGAACTATCTAGTTCTTCTTTTTCGGGATCCACATCAACTTGATGGGAATCCTTGGAGTTGTAGTCATACTTGATGAAGTAGAACATGATGTAGTCTTGGGAACCCACATGACCAAGGCCTTGGGAGCTTCTTCAAATGCATCAATCTCCTCTTGAATCTTGTCCTTGCATTTTTGCTTGTGGTCTTGTGGTGGAAGATCATCTTGAGCTTATGTCCCCTTGAAAGAAGTAGGATCATACTTCTCTTGTTGAGGAACAAACTTCGTCTTAGGATATTGATCTTCTTCCCACTCAACTCCATTGGCATTGACCTTTCGTTCAAAACCAACACCTTGATCCTTCCGGTGTCTTCCTTCCTTGCGTACAATTTCCTCAAATTGCTTACTTCCAGCAAGGTTCTTGTAAATACCTTTCTCTATAATTCCCTTCAATAGGATATTTTCTTGCTCAAGTGTAACTTGGCTAAGAGAATCATTAGTGGAATCAAGAGAACTACTAGAAGCAAAAACATTGGATTTAACATGATCACTGTTACTACTAGAAGAAGAATCTTTCTTACTCTTGTTGCTAGATTTTACTTGTGGCATGTAAGTAGACAAGAGTAGACACTTGGCAATGTAAGAAGAACTTTTCTTGCGAAGATCATCATTCATTGCTTTTAAGAACCCATGCTCTTGCTCAAGGTTGAGCTTTTCAAAGCGTAGCTTCTCATGAGTCTCTAAAACCTCTCGATGATCTTCCAAGGTAGTTTCATGAGCTAACTTAAGAGTGTTTAGTTGTTTAGTTAGACGCTCAATCTCCTTCTTATCATCGTCATTCGTTTTATCTTGATTAGCATGATTAATAGTAATTTCATCACTAGAGTTGTCAACAAGTAAATCATCATCACCTAGCAAGTCATCTTCATCACTACTGAAACCAACATACTCGAGGTGTGATACCTTTGGTCCTTTAGCCATGAAGCATCTTCCAATTCCTTCATTTGGTGAGTCAAATATGTCGTAGGGGTTGGTTGACACAAGTGCTAGACCGGCAACACCTTCATCTTGAGTATATTCGGAGTCAGAGTGATAACATCTTTCGGAGTGGTGGTCGGAGTCGGAGCCGGATACCCATTCACCAACGTGTGCTTGATGTCTTCGTTTTGTGTAGCTCCTTGATGACTTGTCCTTCCTTTCCAAATCCTTGCTTCTCCGAGAGGTTCTTCGTTCATAACGATCATCTCTACTCCTTCTCTCTCTTGGAGGTGATTCTTCTCTTCTAATTCTCCTTTTGGGTGAGTCTTCTCTTCTTTTGTAGGGAGCCATACACTCACTGGAGTAGTGTCCGGGTCTTCCACAATTGTAGAAATTATGCTCACGACTCGAAGATCTTTTGTCATTGTAGGACCTTGACTTGGAACTTCTTTCCTTGCTTCTACTCTTGTAGAACTTGTTGAAGTTCTTCACCATTAGGCTCAATTCCTCATTGAAGGTTTGTTTATCACTTGATGATGTAGGAGCATCACATGAGGCTTTGTAAGCACCACTTGTCTTGTTGTGAAGCTCTTCCTTATCCTTGAGTGACATCTCATGAGCAACAATTCTTCCAATGACTTCCGTTGGCTTGAGATCTTTGTAATTGGGCATCATTTGGATCAATTTGCACACGGTATCATATTTTCCATCCAAGGCTCTTAGGATCTTCTTGATGATGAATTTATCGGTCATCTCTTCACTTCCTAAGCCAGCAATCTCATTTAGAACTTGTCAGGTTGACTTTGAACCACATCCAATTTGGATTCCTTGACGGATTCGGTACCCTCGTGCATATCAATCAAAGTGTCCCAAATTTCCTTTGCATTCTCAAGACGGCTGATTTTGTTGAATTCTTCAGGGCACAATCCGTTGAAGAGGATATCGCAAGCTTGAGCACTGTATTGCAGCATCTTCAACTCTTCCGCAGTAGCTTCACGGTTTGGTTCTCTTCCATCAAAGAATTCACCTTGCAAGGCAATACACACAATAGCCCAAACGGGGGGGGGGGGTTATGTCCAAGAATATGCATTTTCATCTTATGCTTCCACCTAGCAAAATTAGTACCATCAAAGTAAGGACCTCTACGGTGATAATTCCCCTTGCTAGACGCCATACTCTCCTAGTTTGCGAAACCAAGGCTATGATCACCAAAGCTATGAAAATCACGGCAAATGGAGACCAAAGCTCTAATACCTGTAACATCCCAAATTTTCAATTTGGTATGTTATACATAGATCATCATTGCATATCATGTTTTATTGCATTTTGACAAATCCTCGATAAATCCTAAGCAACTCAAGGACCCTCGGAGAGAGTTGGGGATTTTCTCAAAATTTTCATATTTGATTTTCATCAAATAATAAGACGAGGATTTTGGTTTTAATTATTTTCTCTCCGGAAAAATATTTCATTTTAAATAAACGAGAGGAGAAAACATGACTTCTCCAAAACAATTGAAATACTGGAGGAAAAGTGTTAAAATCATTATTTGGCATTTATTCGGATTTTATTTGCAATTTTTATTGCATTAAAAATATTGCATGTTTTCAAAATATTTATTTTGATTTAAAAAAATGTTCACCCTATTCTAGATTTTCTAACTAGACGGGGAAAATTTATTTCATAT
The DNA here is from genome assembly GCF_018294505.1 of Triticum aestivum. Classification (NCBI taxonomy): domain Eukaryota; kingdom Viridiplantae; phylum Streptophyta; class Magnoliopsida; order Poales; family Poaceae; genus Triticum; species Triticum aestivum. Next base: position 242,663,421 of record NC_057805.1, read on the forward strand.
TTTTCCGATTTTATTTATTTTCTACGTATTATTTTCCGCGGAACTTATTTAAAAAAAACGCCCGCGCGCCGACTGGGCCAAAGGCCCAGCCGACGGCCCGCCTCGCGCCTCTCCTCTTCCCGCACGACGCCGAGCCGCCGCCGGAGTCCGCCCCGGCCACGCCGCCTCGCGCCTCCTTCCCCAAGCTTTGGACCCCCCCCCTACTTAAATAGCCCCCCCTCTCTCTCTCCCTCAACCCGGGGCCGCCGCCGCCGCACTCACCGCCGCCGCCGCCGCCCGCATCTCACCGCCGGAGTCGCGCCCGCCGCCGCCCGTTCGTCACCGGAGCCGCCGCCCCTCGCGCCCCCCCGACCCCCGCATCCCGCCGCCAAGCCCCGCGCCCGCCGGAGCCCTCGCCGGAGTCCGCCCGTCGAGGTACTGCCGCTGCCCGTTCGTCGTTGCCGGTTTTCGTTTTAAAAAAAACCCTTCGTTTAAAAAAAACCCTAGATCGGTTTTTTTTCGGTTTTATTATTTTGCGAGCGTTCACCGAACCGTTCGTTTTAACGAACGCGTTCGTCGGTTTTTCTCTGTTAACGAACGTCCGTTATTTAACCGTTCGTCCGTTTTTCTTTTTCGTCGGATTTTCTCGTTATTTTTCTTAGATTCGATTTCCGATCAAATCTTCGATTCTGTTTAACTTCTCGCTCGTTTATCGGAATCAGGCGATTCAAGCGCCTAGAGTTTCGTCTCGAAATTCTCTTTCCGTTTAACCTACTCAAACAAGTTTTTGCTACAGTAAAATTTGACCTAGATCCAGATTAGCAAACGAAGTTTCTTTCTTTCGCCGTTTGACTTTCGTTGCTTCTTTCGAGTTGATTCTTTTTGCAAACCGGAGTTCTTAAGTTGAACTTTCTGGTTGGATCTTTCATTCGAGTTTTACCTGTGCATTAGATGAGTACTGATTGTATGCTTGTTTGTTTGCGATAGAGTACCCGGAGTGTGCCGCTTGTTACTTCGACTCGCTAGGTTTTGCGGATCATCAGCAAGGCAAGTAACACTTTGATCATACCCCGTTCATACCCAGTTTTATTGCATTAGATCTGTTTCCTCAAACACTTGCATGATTAGGATCTAATTAAATTGTGGGTACTGGGAAGTAGTTGAGGTAGTACCTATTACCTGTTTTATTTTATCAAACCCTTGGGAGTTACTTCTACGTTGCTATTATATTGCCATGCTATGCTCATAGACGTGGATTTGGGTTTGAGTGATATTCATGACAGATATGAGATGTTTATTAATGGTTCAACTTAAGGTGGCAACTAAAACTCACATCTGGGTGGATTGAGGCACCTGGAGAACCCAGTGTTGTCTGTATGTATAAGGTCCGCCACCCAGGCTCAAAGGGATCATAAGATTATTCATGCTAGAAACTTCCGTGTGCAGCCACAAGCTATTATGGGCTCTAGCATAGCTGAGTAGGTTACAGGATCTCTTGAAGAGGTGGACTAGCAGATGTAGGGGAAAGTAGGTGTACCGGTCCATCCAGAGTAAAGAGTGATTGTTTCTGAAAGACTGTGTCTCGGTCATCCGTTTCTCAAACATCATGTAGTGCGAGAATCAAGCGGAGGCGATCGAGTCTTGTGGGGAAAAGTGCGCAAACCTGTGCAGAGTGTACAAACTAATCATGGTTAGCCGTGTCCCCGGTTATGGACAACTTGAGTATCTAGTACTGGATTATCATTTGAATCTCATCACCGTGATACTTATAATTAATTTTGTTGGGTTAATGATGACACTTAATTGGGATTGAGTTGGAGGTACCTTCTCAATGTTTCAACCACCATGATAGTTAAATAAAATTTATTCCTTTGAAGTAGGATAAAATTGGCTTTTCGCAAAAACTGTAACCATAGAGCTTTCCACCAGCCATATATGCATATAGTATAGCATTATTATTGTTCATTGCTCTCTATGTGTTACTTTGCCAGCATATTCTATGTGCTGACCCGTTTTCGGGCTGCAACGTTTCATGTTGCAGACTTTTCAGACGACGAGTAAGGTGCCTTAGGTCGTGGTCTTATACTCAGTGATGCCGCTGGAGTGATGGACTCACTTATCTTCCAAGTCTTCCGCTGTTATCGTTTTAGATGGCCTTAAGCCATGTTTATCATACTTAAACTCTTCGGAGTTATTCGATGTAATAAGTGTGTGATTGCTACTCTGTTATAAATCCTCCATTTGTACTGTGCGTGTCAGCATTACTGATCCAGGGATGACACTGGTGCACAGCAGCACAGGCCATTTGAGGTCTGGTCGCTACAAAGTTGGTATCAGAGCACACGCTGACTATAGGACACGACCACTAAGCTTAAGCCCTAGAAAGCTTCTCTCTTCTCATTTCTGACCCCTCTCCACTTTCTACTCTTTTAGGAATGGCGAATGCAAGGAGCAAGTTCATGCAACCAGATGAAGACACGCTGTTTGGTCGACACTTGAAGGAAGTCACCAAGTACTTGAACATAGGAATACCAAGCATCACCGGAACCTACAACGCCACATTACCTGAAGAGGAGAGCTGGAAGATTCAAGTTATCATTCCAGGAAGGACGTTTGTGCCAATTACGGAACCCATGAGATTGGTTTTCGAAGCACCAACTTGGAGTTTAGGGAAGAGCATGGCCGCACACATCGCCATGGGACGCATTGGAGAAGTCTATCACCAGGAGCTTAAGGATACAATTTACCAAATTTGTGGACGTCGAGACGCGCAATGGGAGATGATCAAGACCAAGAAGGATGGATCAATTGCAGCTTTCATCCAGGAGCAGAACCAACATATTCGTCGCCAGGAGAACCAGATGTGCACGGACAAGGAAGAACTGAAGAAGGCATTAACGAAGATCAAGGAACTCCAAGAAGAACTCAAGGCTACACGCGAAGATTACTTGGAGGAAATCAACGCACTAGTAGGGAAGATTGACGACCTGGAGAATAAGATTGGAGCATTCGTGGGAAATCCAGTGCCAAAAGCAGAAGTCGACGAATGCACTTGTCCGGATAACTACATCATCATCGACGACACCGACTCGGAACCAAGTGAAGACGAATGGATTGATGAAGCTGGAGCAGACATCATGGAGTCTTCAACGGATCAGAATTTCTAGTAGACCACCATATCAGTAGTAGTTTTCCCCCATTTAATAGTATAGTTCAAGCACTTTGTAACGCTAGTTAGATCGATTGTTTTGCCTTGTTTGATTGATTGAGTGATATTGATTGAATTTGTCTCATGAGCATATGGGTAGTGTTTTCTCTCTAGACCTCATTCTATTCTTAACTCTCATCTTTTCTAAACCTATCAGATGCCTCCGAGACGCGACACCGGATTTGTTTTCCCGCCAGAGATCACCCAGTTGATTCAGCAACAGAATGCCCTGATGCAAGTGTTAGTGCAGAACCAAGGCAACAACAACAACAACAACCCACCGCCACCACCACCTGTTGATCACTTAGCCCGTTTCTTAAGGCTAAACCCGCCGGTGTTTTCCAGTAGCACCGAGCCGATTGTTGCAGATGATTGGCTCCGCAAAGTTGGAAGGGAGTTGACCACTGCAGGATGCACAGATGCGGAAAGAGTGCGTTTTGCCGCACATCAGCTTGATGGACCCGCAGCATCATGGTGGGAGAATTATACAGCCACGCACCCTATTGACACTGTCACATGGGACCAGTTTCAGCAAGCTTTCCGTACAGCTCATGTTTCAGCAGGAGCTATGGCTATGAAGAAGCGTGAGTTTCGTAACCTACGCCAAGGAGGACGCACCGTAGGCCAGTATGTGGAGGAATTCAGTAAGTTAGCACGTTATGCACCAGATGACGTTGCTACAGATGCTGCCAAGCAGGAGAAATTCTTGGAAGGACTGAATGATGAACTGAGTATGCAGTTGATGGTAGCAACCTTCAACAACTACCAGGAGCTGGTAGATAGAGCTCTCATGATTGAAGGGAAGCAACAGCAGATTGAAAACCGTAAGAGGAAGTATGGACAAGGGAAGTACAATTCTGGAGCCCAGCAGAAGCCACGATTTACCCCGAAGCCGGGAGGACAGTTTCAGCATACCCATGGAGGAGGTAGTTCGCACAACCATAATGGCTCCAAGAATGGTAATGGGAATGGAGGAGGAAACGGACAGAACCGCACCAACCCATCTACCCCAACCAAGAGAGATCTAAGTCACATTACTTGTTTCAAGTGCCAGAAGACGGGACATTATGCTACTGATTGTCCCGAAGCCCAAAATGGAAATGGCAATGGAAGCTCTGGGAAGAAGCCGAACCCGTTCAACAAAGGACATGTGAACCACGTGAGCGTGGAGGAGGTTGAAGCTCAGCCTGATGCAGTAATAGGTAAGTTTTTGGTTAAGTCATTTACTGCAACCGTTCTTTTCGATACTGGTGCATCGCATTCATACATATCAAGGGGATTCGTAAACAAGTTTAAGATGTCCACCCAAGTTCTCAAAACCCCTATGTTAGTAACCTCGCCAGGAGCAGAGTATATGGCCACCCAAGGATGTTTTCAGATACCGTTGGCCATTGGTAGGCATGTTTTCCCCTCAGACCTCATTGTTTTGGAATCGCAAGGTTTGGATGTGATTTTGGGAATGGATTGGCTATCGTTGTATGGAGGAAACATCGATTGTGCCAGCAAGACGATTTTGCTTACCACCCCGGAAGGAAAAAGGATCAAGTATGTATCCCGGCATATGCCGAAGAGGACTCAAGTGAATTCCTTATCAGGAGTTGTACAGGAGGAAGTACCAGTGGTGAAGGATTATCCGGATGTATTTCCAGAAGAGTTGCCAGGCATGCCACCAGATAGAGACATTGAGTTTTTGATTGAACTTTTGCCAGGCACAGGGCCAATATCTAAGAGACCGTACAGGATGCCCGCAAAGGATTTGGAGGAAATTAAGAAGCAGATCAAGGAGTTACTGGATAAAGGCTATATTCGCCCAAGTTCGTCACCTTGGGGATCACCAGTACTTCTAGTGGAGAAGAAAGATGGATCGCTGAGGATGGTTGTTGATTACCGAGGATTGAATGAAGTGACCATCAAAAACAAGTACCCACTGCCGATGATCAATGATTTGTTTGACCGCTTGCAAGGAGCTAAAGTATTTTCCAAGATCGATCTACGATCAGGATACCATCAGTTAAAGATTCGAGAGCAGGATATACCCAAGACGGCATTTACCACCAGATATGGATTGTATGAGTATACCGTTATGTCATTTGGACTGACTAACGCACCTGCCTATTTCATGAACCTGATGAACAAAGTGTTTATGGAGTTTTTGGATAAGTTCGTCGTGGTGTTCATTGATGATATTTTAATCTTTTCCAAGGATGAAGAAGAGCATGAGGAGCATTTACGATTGGTACTTGAGAAGCTCAGAGAACATCAGTTATATGCCAAGTTCAGCAAATGTGAGTTTTGGTTGAAGGAAGTTGGATTCCTTGGACATGTTATTTCTGGAGAAGGAATAGCAGTAGACCCTGCCAAGGTTGACACAGTGACAAGTTGGGAATCACCCACGACAGTTGGAGAAATCCGGAGTTTTCTTGGACTTGCAGGATACTACCGGAGATTCATCGAGAATTTCTCAAGGATTGCTAAGCCCATGACTGAGCTATTGAAGAAGGACACCAAATTCAATTGGACTGAGGAATGTGAAGCTAGTTTCCAAGAGTTGAAGAAACGATTGGTTACATCACCAGTGTTGATTCTGCCAGATCAACGCAAGGACTATGAAGTTTATTGCGACGCTTCTCGTCGAGGACTTGGAGCAGTGCTTATGCAGGAAGGAAGAGTTGTGTCGTATGCTTCACGACAACTTAAACCCCATGAGAAGAATTATGCTACGCATGATTTGGAATTAGCAGCCGTGGTGCATGCATTGAAAACATGGAGACATTTTCTCATCGGAAACCATTGTGAGGTGTACACGGATCACAAGAGTTTGAAGTACATTTTCACGCAGAAGGAGTTAAATCTCAGACAGAGAAGATGGTTGGAGCTCATTAAAGATTATGATATGAGATTGCATTATCACCCTGGAAAGGCTAACGTAGTAGCAGACGCGTTGAGCCGCAAGAGTCATGTCAACACCCTCATGACAGGAGAGTTACCTCAGGAGTTAGCCGAGGACCTTCGCGAGCTATGTTTGGAGATAGTCCCAAGAGGCTATTTAGCGACATTGGAGATTCAGTCTACCTTGATGGAAAGGATCAGAGAAGCTCAGAAGACAGACAAGGAGATTGAAGAGATAAAGGAGAAGATGAGCAAAGGAAAAGCCAAGGGATTTCGTGAGGATGAGCACGATACCTTATGGTTCGAGGACCGTGTATATGTGCCAAATGATCCGGAGATCAGGAAGTTGATTTTGCAAGAAGCCCATGATTCACCGTACTCGATTCACCCAGGGAATACCAAGATGTATTTGGATTTGAAGAATACTTTCTGGTGGACCGGAATGAAGAAGGATATTGCGGAGTATGTAGCAGTTTGTGATGTATGTCAGAGAGTGAAGGCAGAGCATCAGAAGCCAGCAGGATTGCTACAGCCATTGCCGATACCCGAATGGAAGTGGGATAAAATAGGCATGGATTTTATCACAGGATTACCCAGGACTCGTTCAGGCTATGACTCGATATGGGTTGTAGTCGACCGTTTGACGAAAGTGGCTCATTTCATTCCAGTGAAGACCAATTACACCAGTGCTAAGTTGGCAAAGATATACATGACCAGGATCGTATGTTTGCATGGAGTTCCGAGGACCATTGTATCAGACAGAGGAACCCAATTTACCTCGAAATTTTGGAAGCAGCTACATGAAACATTGGGAACCAGGCTGGAATTTAGTACAGCATTTCACCCGCAGACAGATGGACAGACCGAGAGAGTCAACCAGATTTTGGAGGACATGTTGAGAGCATGTGCACTAGATTATGGATCTAGTTGGGACGACAATTTGCCATATGCGGAGTTTTTCGTATAACAATAGTTATCAAACCAGTTTGAAGATGGCCCCTTTCGAAGCCTTGTACGGAAGGAGGTGTAGAACACCGTTGTTATGGGACGAAGTTGGAGACCGTCAGTTGTTTGGACCAGATTTGATTAAGGAGTCTGAACAGAAAGTGAGGTTGATTCGCGATAGGCTCAAGGTAGCCCAGTCCAGGCAGAAGAGTTATGCTGATTCTAAACGAAAGGAGACAGTTCACGAAGTCGGAGACAGAGTGTATCTTCGAGTATCACCACTTCGAGGAGTGAAGCGCTTTGGAGTTAAGGGAAAGTTAGCGCCCCGTTTTATCGGACCATACAGAGTGTTGGAACGTATGGGAGAAGTTGCCTACAAGTTGGAATTGCCCGAAGGATTGTCTGGAGTACATGATGTATTTCACGTTTCGCAGTTGAAGAAGTGCCACGCAGAGATGGCTGAGATACCACTGAGAGATACTGTGCCACTGGAAGCGATTCAGTTGGAAAGTGATTTGACTTATGAGGAGAAACCAGTTAAGATTCTCGAGTATGCCAGCCGAGTTACCCGCAGCAAGGTTATCAAGTTTTGCAAAGTTCAGTGGAGTCACCACACAGAAGATGAAGCCACCTGGGAGCGAGAGGAAGATCTACGGAAAGACCACTCCCACCTGTTTTCTAGCCAACCCGAATCTCGAGGGCGAGATTCATCTTAAGGGGGGTAGGTTTGTAACATCCCAAATTTTCAATTTGGTATGTTATACATAGATCATCATTGCATATCATGTTTTATTGCATTTTGACAAATCCTCGATAAATCCTAAGCAACTCAAGGACCCTCGGAGAGAGTTGGGGATCAAAATTTTCATATTTGATTTTCATCAAATAATAAGACGAGGATTGTGGTTTTAATTATTTTCTCTCCGGAAAAATATTTCATTTTAAATAAAACGAGAGGAGAAAACATGACTTCTCCAAAACAATTGAAATACTGGAGGAAAAGTGTTAAAATCATTATTTGGCATTTATTTGGATTTTATTTGCAATTTTTATTGCATTAAAAATATTGCATGTTTTCAAAATATTTATTTTGATTTAAAAAAATGTTCACCCTATTCTAGATTTTCTAACTAGACGGGGAAAATTTATTTCATATTTTTACTTATTTTTCTACATATTATTTTCCGCGGAACTTATTTATAAAAAAACGCCCGCGCGCCGACTGGGCCAAAGGCCCAGCCGACGGCCCGCCTCGCGCCTCTCCTCTTCCCGCACGACGCCGAGCCGCCGCCGGAGTCCGCCCCGGCCACGCCGCCTCGCGCCCCCTTCCCCAAGCTTCGGACCCCCCTCCTTAAATAGCCGCCCCCTCTCTCTCTCCCTCAACCCGAGCCGCCGCCGCGCCGCCGGAGTCGCGCCCGCCGCCGCCCGTTCGTTGCCGGAGCCGCCGCCCCTCGCGCCCCCCCGACCCCCGCACCCCGCCGCCAAGCCCCGCGCCCGCCGGAGCCCTCGCCGGAGTCCGCCCGTCGAGGTACTGCCGCTGCAGTTCGTCGTTGCCGGTTTTCGTTTAAAAAAAAACCCTAGATCGGTTTTTTTCGCTTTTATTATTTTGCGAGCGTTTACCGAACCGTTCGTTTTAACGAACGCGTTCTTCGGTTTTTCTCCGTTAACGAACGTCCGTTATTTAACCGTTCGTCCGTTTTTTCTTTTCGTCGGATTTTCTCGTTATTTTCTCAGATTCGATCTCTGATCAAATCTTCGATTCTGTTTATTTTCTAGCTCGTTTATCGGAATCAGGCGATTCAGGCGCCTAGAGTTTCATCTCGAAATTCTCTTTCCGTTTAATCTACTCAAACAAGTTTTTGCTACAGTAAAATTTGACCTAGATCCAGATTAGCAAACGAAGTTTCTTTCTTTCGCCGTTTGACTTTCGTTGCTTCTTTCGAGTTGATTCTTTTTGCAAACCGGAGTTCTTAAGTTGAACTTTCTGGTTGGATCATTCATTCGAGTTTTACCTGTGCATTATATGAGTACTGATTGTATGCTTGTTTGTTTGCGATAGAGTACCCGGAGTGTGCCGCTTGTTACTTCGACTCGCTAGGTTTTGCGGATCATCAGCAAGGCAAGTAACACTTTGATCATACCCCGTTCATACCCAGTTTTTATTGCATTAGATCTGTTTTCCTCAAACACTTGCATGATTAGGATCTAATTAAATTGTGGGTACTGGGAAGTAGTTGAGGTAGTACCTATTACCTGTTTTCTTATCAAACCCTTGGGAGTTACTTCTACGTTGCTATTATATTGCCATGCTATGCTCGTAGACGTGGATTGGGTTTGAGTGATATTCATGACAGATGTGAGATGTTTATTAATGGTTCAACTTAAGGTGGCAACTAAAACTCACATCTGGGTGGATTGAGGCACCTGGAGAACCCAGTGTTGTCTGTATGTATAAGGTCCGCCACCCAGGCTCAAAGGGATCATAAGATTATTCATGCTAGAAACTTCCGTGTGCAGCCACAAGCTATTATGGGCTCTAGCATAGCTGAGTAGGTTACAGGATCTCTTGAAGAGGTGGACTAGCAGATGTAGGGGAAAGTAGGTGTACCGGTCCATCCAGAGTAAAGAGTGATTGTTTCTGAAAGACTGTGTCTCGGTCATCCGTTTCTCAAACATCATGTAGTGCGAGAATCAAGCGGAGGCGATCGAGTCTTGTGGGGAAAAGTGCGCAAACCTCTGCAGAGTGTACAAACTAATCATGGTTAGCCGTGTCCCCGGTTATGGACAACTTGAGTATCTAGTACCTGGATTATCATTTGAATCTCATCACCGTGATACTTATAATTAATTTTGTTGGGTTAATGATGACACTTAATTGGGATTGAGTTGGAGGTACCTTCTCAATGTTTCAACCACCATGATAGTTAAATAAAATTTATTCCTTTGAAGTAGGATAAAATTGGCTTTTCGCAAAACTGTAACCATAGAGCTTTCCACCAGCCATATATGCATATAGTATAGCATTATTATTGTTCATTGCTCTCTATGTGTTACTTTGCCAGCATATTCTATGTGCTGACCCGTTTTCGGGCTGCAACGTTTCATGTTGCAGACTTTTCAGACGACGAGTAAGGTGCCTTAGTTCGTGGTCTTATACTCAGTGATGCCGCTGGAGTGATGGACTCACTTATCTTCCAAGTCTTCCGCTGTTATCGTTTTAGATGGCCTTAAGCCATGTTTATCATACTTTAACTCTTCGGAGTTATTTGATGTAATAAGTGTGTGATTGCTACTCTGTTATAAATCCTTCATTTGTACTGTGTGTGTCAGCATTACTGATCCAGGGATGACACTGGTGCACAGCAGCACAGGCCATTTGAGGTCTGGTCGCTACAATACCACTTGTAGGACTGAAAGTATGTCTATAGGGGGGTGATTAGACTACTTAACCAAATAAAAATCTATCCTTTTCCCAATTTTAATTCTTGGCAGATTTTAGCAACTTAGCACGAGTCAAGCAATCAACCTACACATGCAATTCTAAGAGTATGGCAGCGGAATGTAAATCATTTGAATATGAAGGTAAAGGGAGGAGTTTGGAGGGAGCAAACGCAATGTAGACTCAGAGATTTTTTTTCCGTTGTTCCGATAGGTGGTGCTATCGTACATCCACGTTGATGGAGCCTTCAACCCACTAAGGGTAACGGCTACGCGAGTCCACGGAGGGCTCCACCCACGAAGGGTCCACGAAGAAGCAACCTTGTCTATCCCACCATGGCCATCGCCCACGAAGGACTTGCCTCACTAGGGTAAATGTTCACGAAGTAGGTGATCTCCTTGCCCGTACAAACTCCTTGGTTCATCTCCACAATCTTGACGGAGGCTCCCAAGTGACACCTAACCAATCTAGGAGACACCACTCTCCAAAAGGTAATAGATGGTGTGTTGATGATGAACTCCTTGCTCTTGTGCTTCAAATGATAGTCTCCCCCAACACTCAACTCTCCCTCACAGATTTGGATTTGGTGGAAAGATGATTTGAGTGGAAAGCAACTTGGGGAAGGCTCGAGATCAAGATTCTTGTGGTTGGAATGGAATATCTTGATCTCAACACATGAGCAGGTGGATCTCTCTCTCAGAAAATGTATGCTGGAAGTGTAGGCACGTTCTGATGGCTCTCTCCACGAATGAAGAGTGGGTGGAGGGGTATATATAGCCTCCACACAGAATCTAGCCATTACACACAATTCACCAAACTCGGTGGGACCGAATCATGAAACTCGGTCAGACCGATTTAGTTCGAAATGTGAGCATTAGGCTTTTCGGTGGGACCGACATGTCAACTCGGTGGGACCGATTTCATTAGGGTTTGGGCATAACTTAATCTCGGTGAGACCAATTACATTAACTCGGTGGGACCAATTTCTGTAATAGGCAAACAGAGAGTTGGTCAAGCAAACTCGGTGGGACCGAATCGCTCATTTGGGTGAGACCGAAACGTTACGAAAGGGAAACAGAGAGTTTGCATTACCAACTCGGTGGGACCGATCGCTCATCTTTGTTAGACCGAAACGTTACGAAAAGAGTTTGCAGTCCCATCTCGGTGAGACCGAACTGACTAGGGTTTCTGGCAGTGGCTGTGTCAAATGAACTCGGTGGCGCCGGATAGATCAAATCGGTGGGGCCGAGTTTGACTTTTGGTTTGGGACATATGTGGATATGAGAAAGTGGTTGAGGGCTTTTGGAGCATATCACTAAGCATTTTGAGCAAGCAAGCCATTAAGCAACACCTCATCCCCTTTTAATAGTATTGGATTTTCCTATGGACTCAATGTGATCTTGGATCACTAAAAATGAAAATGTAGACTCTTGAGCTTGAGCCAATATGTGTCCTTAGCATTTTGAGGGGTCCACATTCCTAGTCCATGCCATGCCAATCATTGAACTTTCTGAAATGATCATCTTGAAAGAGCATTAGTTCAATGAGCTATATGTTGTTAGGAATTACCAAAACCACCCAGGGATAGTTGCACTTTCAAATAGTCATATACATAGGGGGGACTGCGTGTGCTTACAATTGATTGAGAGATAGTCATACTTAGCTAGGCGTGAGATTGTGTGTGTGTGCGTGTGAGATTGAGAGAGAATGAGGGAGAGAGAGTTTTAGATGGGTCTATTGAGTGCGAGTGAGATATGCAGGTGTATGTGTGACCTAGGGAGATGGGGGGAGAGAGAGATAATACCTCCGAGATGGCAGAGTGGTGCGTGAGAGAGATACGGACAATGAGCTAGGGAATTTGTGTGTGTACGATGAGTGCACCATAGATATTTAGCTTGGACTAGAGAATATTACATTGTGTGCTAGTGAGACCTATACATGGAGTGTGCATGCAAACTAGAAAGACCGACACACACACACACAGAAAGAGAGAGAGAGAGAGAGAGAGAGAGAGGGAGAGGGACCGACAAGGTTTGAGTTTGGATGTGTGCGATAGAAATGAAGATTGTCAACGAGAGAGAGAGAGAGAACAGGAGTCCAGGAGAGGGGCAGGTCGCGTTTATGCATCAGAGACTGATATAAATCATGTTTTGATATAAGTTTGAATTCAAATATTACAATTGGGGAACATGTTGTCTCCAATCCACACATGAAGGGAGATATGTGAATCAAACAAGTTCATTAATTTGACTGTCACCATGTTCATGGAGTACTATAACACAACATTCTACTCAATTGAGGTGTTCAATTTTGGATTTAGTTCATTTGACCTGGTGAACGAGCTATTTCATTTTGGGTTTGATTCCCGTTTTTGAGTGGGTAAACTATTTGTCATATAGTAAATCATTAGCAACGAGCATGTAAACACACATTAGTCCCGAGCATCATCTCACCATCTAAAAAAGAAGTGGCAAGCTAATATTTCAAAATTTGTTTCGAATTGACTTGGTAAGGTAGACGTGGATGGTCGTTCTCCCAAAATTTGAAACGAACCGCTAAACACCCTCTTCTCGGTGGAATTCGCCCTAGCAAATAAATGGGAGACGCGAAATTACCAGCCTATGTGGGACACACATCAATTGGCCCGTTGTACATTGAGGGTTCGTAACTTCATCCAAGCACGCCTTCTCCTCGGCCGAAATGACAGGTTCCGAATAATTCATAAATCATAGGTGGCAAAACACCCTCTCCTCGGCTGAAATGGCTCGTGCCGAATAATTCATAAACCATGGGCGGCAAAACACGCTCTCCTCGGCCGAAATCACTCGCGCCCACTATTTCAAAACACGCCCTCCTCGCCCGAAATCGCTCGCGCCCACTATTTCAAAACACGCCCTCCTCGCCCGAAATCGCTCGCTCGCACTATTTGGGAGAAGCAAAGTTACTCTACTATCCCCGACCCTCAAGACACAGACCCAAGCCTAGAAGCCTAAAGGAAGGGTTAGAACTGTAACCCCCCCCCCCCACATTTTAGACAAATGTGTTTGTAAGACATGGTTCCCTCTCCCAATTCCCCATTCATACATCGTGGGCGCCAAATCACCTTCTCCCGTTAAGCTCCCTTCTCCCCAACCGCAAAACATCAGCCCCTCCTCCATGGCGCTCCCACCTCCTTCCTTCCCAATGTTGGAGCCGTTGTTCGTTTGCCGTCGTGCACTAGGCTGTGTGCCTCTTACTCCATGCTGCCGGAGCTTCCTTGACGATAACCGCGTGAATCATACCAGAGCTGATTCACCCGCGCCATTGTGCACGGTGCCGGAGCGGCTCCAACTTTGGATGCGTCCAGGGCCCCGGCACTGCTTCCCCGTAACTGTCAACCGTCGTGACATATCTGCTTTCCTGTCGCCGGGAGCCATCGCAACCGCGCCGGTCTCATCGACTCGGCACCTGGAGCTGCCTACTTCACCGGGCCGCAAGATAGGACATACACTCATCTTAAATCACTTTATTTAGGCGTCAATCATCTGAATTTTTAGTCTAGGTCAGTCGATTCCCAATGGGAGGTAGCACCCCTCGAGGCGGCGGAGCTCCTAGGCTCTCGGAGGGGCACAAGTTTGCCGTGGAAGCTGTGCTTTGGTGGCTATCTTAGAGTTGCATGGGTTGAAGGTACTGCCGCCGCCGGATCTGGATGACGGTGAGTCTTTATGGATTGGCCGGGGGCGGCGCAACCATGGCAGTGTGGTGGGACGGGAGTGGGGTTTTGGTCGGAGCTCTTGCGGCCAGGGATGGCGGAGGCAGGCTGCTCTGCCTGTGGTCGCTGGCTCTTTGAGTAAAATTCTGAACAGTGTTAGCCGGGAGGCACAAGACAGCCATCAAGCAATCCGGCGCAGATCAGACAGCGTCAAAATAAAATAAAATCGTGTGACCCCAATTTGGTTTTTAGTCAACAGACGTGTGACCACTCTCGTACCTTACTGTTGATCTCTTAGGGTATTTCTTCAGATCAGAGATATGTGTCGTTCTTAACATTATGCATTTCTGCATCTTCAGGCACACCGTCTTCCTTCTCACCATAGTTGCTCCAACAAGGTAAGCATACACCAGAAGGGAGCTATAGTCCCCACTCGACAATTCCCTGCATCAAATGTGAGTGCCCGACATGGACAGCCACAACAACTGTAGGGCCATCGACAAGTTAGCACATAATGCTCACTCCTATGGATGGCGGCCAGATAGGTTGTACCCTCATCTTACTTGTGTGCAAAATTTATGGCTTTGTTATTCATACAAGCATGGAAAATAGATTATCACATTTCACTGTATATATATGCTGATCTCTTAAGAGTCTTGTTCAGGAGTTAACGCTATTCCATAGTTTAGATAAGAGACTTGTTCTTTAGGTAACGTTGTTCCATAGTTATCATCCATCAACCAATGCTATCCCACAGGCTGGTGATTGTCCCAGTTATAGTATTACCTATGTTATTCTTTAATACTTTTTTATGCCATCTAGTTAATCAAGAGTACAAATAATACGTATTCTGTAGCTTTCATCTGTGTTCTCCCTCTAGTTTTTAAGACCTGTCGCTGCTAGTTAAGCCTAGTCCTACTATTTGTGTGGTCTCCTGCAGGCACTCGTTACATAAATCTAAGCACTAGTTGTCTTACATGCATGTTAGATATAATTGCACACACTGATATATCCACAAGAACCTCACGGAGCAATGTAACGGCCAACAAACTTGACGTCAATGATACCCAATATGATGGAACATGTAAAGGCAGTTCTGCAGAAGACTTGCAGAAAGATGATGAATCCTATTCACCCCACAAGGTCCTTGCTCTAACTTGGCCCGTGAGATGTGTACATCATCCATATAATGTTCTAGAGTGCATCTACTCTGTTGCAATGCCATGTGCTTAGCCAGTTGATCATGCATGTAATTATGTCATGCCTTCCTGTTTTTCAGTACCTATTCCATTCATGATAACATGTTTTCAAATTCAAGCACTGTCATTCTACTCTGTCGCAATGCCATCTGCTTAGTTTGGACATCATGCTTCTGAATATTGTTGCGGGAAACCACGGCCACCTATGGGACCAGGAGGCCAGTTGCTGGTTCGGAAGGGGGACATCGCATTGCACAAAGAGCAGACGAGCATGTGGCAGCACAGCAGAGATCACGCAGACATTTTTACCCAAGTTCAGGCCACCGTGAGGCGTAAAAACCCTACTCCTGCTTTGGTGGATTGATGGTGGAAATGAGGTGGTTGAGCGTAGTACACTTGCCCGGCAAGGGTTGCCTCGGGGCGGTAGTGGCTACGCGCGTATGGGGGTGTGAGTTATCCAACCTTATAACCCTGTCTACAGTTGCCATGGGCTTCCTTTTATAGATCAAGGGGTTACCACAATGGCAAAGTAGTCATTAAGCACTGATATGATAGCAAACAGTGCTATCATACCTAATTCTGCGGGCTGACAGGGCGCATTAAATGCACCGCTCAACGTCACATCGTTGGTTGCCCGGCAAGGCTTGCCGGGCTGTGTCGCCAGCTCCACGGCTGCTCGCTTGACACATCGCAGGACGGGTGTCATCTACAGGTATTTCCTGTAAGGAGAGGCTTCCATGTGGTGAATGGCTTCCACTTAGTCACTTTGCGGCTTGACACTGCAGTGATTGACGTCGTGGGTCGTGGCGGAGTAGTTGGTGGGGTAGTTTTTCCTCCGCGTGTCCCGGGAGGCCCGGCCGGGATGTCTTGGACGCCTTCTTCCGGGGGTGGCCTCGCCCCTCGCCGAGCTCGCCTGCCCGGCAAAGGAGGCCCTTCTCTGGATGGTATCTTGCTTCTCTGGCTTGATCTTGATCCCTCTGATCTGTATGTTGGCCCTTTGGAGATCCTGGTTTCTTGTATTCTGACTTGGGTTGGTGCTTCGATCTTGGTCATGCACGAGTCAGGGGAAAAGATGCATACCCCTGTATATTTTCCCTGACATAAGCCCCCGGGCCTGAGCCATACGTGTCGCGTGGCACGTTGAGTTAGGCCCCCAAAAAGTGCACAGACACGTGGCAGGAGCGGGCCGCGCATGCCGGTTTGCCAAGGTGACTAGTCAATCCAGCGTCCACTTCGCACAATTATTGCACGTCGTGGGGTCGTGGGACTGTTGTGGTTGGGGTAAAAACGGTAAGTTTCTGAAGCGCCACACCTCTGTTTCACACCTCCCCCTTAAAAACTGGGAAAACGGAGGGGCACCGTTCACCTATTGCTCGCCCTGCTCCCTCATCATCTTCTTCTGCAAGCCACTCGACGGTTCCCCCTTCCACTCTCTCTCGTCCACCGCCGCCCTTTCCACTGAATCCCTTCCTCCTTTCGCACCACTACCACAGAGATGGGGAAGAAACCCGCAGAGAGGGGAATGCCGACGACCGCGGCGAAGGAAGTTGCCACTGAAGAGAGTAAGAATGCGGCGGAGCTGAACAAGAAACGGCAGGAAGACGTCGTCTTCATCCTGTCAACCTTGAGCGGTCTAGTCCTTCAAGCGAGGTATGCGTATCTGTGGGGGAGGCCCATCAAAAAAGGGCATGGAGCGCCCATAGTTTACGCGGCGGGGAAGGAAGATTTGCTGAATTCATATCGATTCTTCTGTGCTCACTTCATCTGCGGTCTTTGGCCCCCCCTTCTCCGAGTTCTTTGAGGCAATCATGAATATCTATGGATTCCACCTCCTCGACTTCACGCCAAATGCAATGGCAACCATGGCCATTTTTGCGCATTTGTGCGAGAATTTCGTCGGAGTCAGGCCCAATGTGGATCTGTTCCAGCATTACTTTATGCCGAGGGTGGAGAGCAAAGTTCACCGCTCTGGAAGCATAAGCTGGATGCCGCGGATGGTGAGTAAGATCTGGGATTACATCCCTGGGAGGCAGCGCGAGAAGTGGGACGAATGGAGGGGAGATTGGTGCTGGATTCCAGATGAGGAGGCTCCCGAATTTTGCGAAGCGCGGAAGGAATGTGTTCAGCGTGGCAAGGATTGGAGCGCCAAATGCCTCACTGAGGATAGGCTGCGCCTGGCAATAAATAGGATTACTTGTTTGAAGATTGCCGGGTTAACCATCGAACATGTGGGGGCATATTTTCTCCTCCGCTGCATCTAGCCGTTGCAGGAAAGGGACATACCCGCATTGCTGTATGTTGACGCTGCGGATAGGATGAGGCTGCTCCCAGGTTTGGCCAATAACCTATCAGTTTATGGCCATGGCTGGTTGTGCGACCAACTGTTTGGTCGCTTCGAGTTGTTCAAGCTCCCGGCAACCGTCATCCCCCTGAACATCAATTCTGCCCAAGACCAGATACTGAAATGGATGCTAGACTATAATGCCGAAGGGGTAGCAAGCACCTGGCAGCTACCCTCCTTGGATGAAGAGCTCAAGTGGTTGAACACCCTGGTGGAGAGGGCCACCAGGACCGAAACTAGAATGTATAAACGCACCTCCTCTATGGAGGTGGCGTATATTTTGAAGAGGGTCAAGGAGGACAAGGCCACCCGCCTCACGGAGATGGAGAAGGCCGCAATGGCCGGGAAGGGCAAGGGGAAGGCTGAGGATGGGAGTTCTTCCCACGGTGGCAGCGAGGCGCAAACCACGGAAGGAGCTACCGGGGAAGAGCTCGCCGGGGATAATCTTGCCGGGCTAGAGGGCTTAGCCACGGCAGCAACGGAGCTTCAGGAGGAGGAGGATGTTGGCGAGGCGGCAGGGCTCGAGGAGTGGCTCGCGGCTGGGCCGCAAGGTCCCGAGTGGGACCCAGACCAGCACAACCGCATGCACGCTGCTACCCGAGGGGCGGTGGCCTCCAACCCAACGCCAGCCGCCAAGAGGGTGAAGAAGACCGCCACCAAAGTCACCAAGGCTGAGGTGGCATTCCGCCAATCTCCTTGTCTTGCCTAGACCAAGGCCTCCTCCACCAAGCGGCCGGCGGACGTGGATGCGGAGTCCAGCCCCCACTCCAGCTCGATCTCATTGCAGAGCTCATCTTCCCCGGAGCTCCTGGCGCCACGCCAAGCACCGAAGCTGTCGGGGAGTTATGCCCCTCCATCTCTAAAGAGAGGACGGGAGTCTCCACCTCCCATGGAGTTCAACTTGAACTCCAAGCTCATTACAGAAGAGTAAGGAGGATTCTTTCGTTTGTGGATAGCTTGTGCGTATCTAATTACTTTTGTTGACTGACCTCTTGCTCTTGTTGTTGCCGGCAGGGAAGTGGAGGAGAAAACGGGAACCCTTGTCCATCGTTCCCGGAAGAGGCTTCGGCGCCTCGGGTCGTTGAAGGGTGCAGAGAGCCTGGCCTTGGTGGGGGGTGATGCAGAGGACCCCATTTCGAGCCCCCAGTCCAGTCCTCGGCATGGGAGCGGAGACTTGTTCCCATCCACCGGAGGTTATGGGGACGATCTCCCTGTCCCCCAGGCGGAGGGGGGCGAGATGACGCAGGGCGAGCCACTCCCTGAGGGGCATGCCTTCCCCGTCACTCGAGCCGAAGAGCCCCCCACGGAATCGTCCATGGATGAGGCTACGCAGAAGGCCGCCGGTACTATCACGGCGGATGGCGAAGCTTATGGCCCGGCAACAGCTGTTGCCGGGGAAACAGAGGTTCCTACCCGGCAGGCTGCCCCAAGTACTTCACTTATTTCTTCTTCTCTCTCTCGCTCTGATTGCTTCTCCTGACTTCTCCATTGGCTTAAGACTTCCGTTTCTTTGTTATTCACGGGCCCTTTCATGTGCAGCCCCTCAAACCGATGAACCAGAGCTGCTGGTGGTGGTGGCTGATATAGGAAGGGTTGCCGCAGACGAGGCCATAGAGGTTGCTGCTGCTGAGGGACAGGACTTCACTGTGGGGGTGCATAGAGCTCCTTGGCGGTGACGGAGCATTTTTCAGGGGACGTCCCGGTAGAGGAAGTGGCTGTCGAGGTGAAAATTCCACTCCAGACCATGGGTCCACTCCCCTCCATCTGGACCGTCAATGAGATTCTGCCACCCTCTTTGAGCATGCTGGCCATGGTGCTGTCGCCACTCGGAGCTCGAGCCTTCGGCCCGTCTCTGTCGACAGGCGCAGAGCTCGATGAGGAACTCCAATGCCTCCTGGCTCCGCTTTATCAGGGGGCTGGAGAGGCCGATGACTCAACCGCCGTCGCCGTGGACTTGTCCTTCACGGAATCCATGGCGGCGGGTATGAAGGAGATGCAGGCCCGGCACAACCAAAAGTGGCAAGCACTCAAGGAGCAGCGTGAGTCTACCAACAAGGTTGACCAAAAGCTGAAGGATAAGTGCTTGGAGTTGCGCGAGTGAAACGACAAGCAGTTCAAGTTGCTCCTAAGGAGCAAGAGACCATCCTGCTGACGAGGGAAGATGTCATGGCCCACGAGGCGCGCCTGGCGGATCACAAGGCATCTCTGGACGCCAGAGAGCGACAGATCTCCCTCCGAGAGGAGAAGCTCGAAGCCACTCTCTGCCCCAAGGATGAAGATCTGGAGGCTCTTGTGCGGCAGCGCACCAAGGAACTGGAGGACAAGCACGGAGCCGCCCTGGACGCCCTTGCCACTGACCATGCTACTTTGCTGAAGATGCTTACTGAAGATCTGGATACTGCGTCTGCCGCTAAGACTGACCTCGACCGGTAGGTAGCTAAGCTGAATGAAGATCTTGCCGGAAGCGCCAAGGAGGTGGAGGCACTCAAAGAGGGAGCACGACAGGCGGAGACCCTCTGGCTGATGTGTAGTCGCAGCTCTCTCCCAAGACCCAGAGCCTTGATACCGCCAACGGCAACATCTCGGACATGAAGGCAAGGATCGACACATTGGAGCGTTCGGTGGAGCCCCTTGAGTCCTGCCAGCAGTTGATGTCCAAGGATTTGGACACCGCCAAGCGTCTCCGGCAGGATGTACAGGACAGGCTGAAGAGTCGGGTCGATCTGGGTAACCTTTGGATCAAGAGCCTGATTGACATAGCTGAGCGTCTTGGTGCTGAGGCCGCGGTGATGGGTATGGACGGCCCAGTCTTCTCGGTCAGCAAGCATGAGGTCCCAAGTGTCAAGCTGGGACTCTTCTTCAACGAACTGGTCGAGAAGCTAAAGGCGCATGAAGAGAGAAGGGCCGAGCATTTTGCTACTGAGTCCCGAAAGCTTTCCCGTGATGCCCTCTTCATGGTCTTGAGGAACATTGCCTGCCGCCATCCGGACCTTGACCTTGACGACGGATTCAAGAAGCCGCCAGCGGGTACCGACATCACAGCCGCCAAGGAGAAAGCTGCTCCTCGGGACGACAGGGTCCTCCACGTCTGAACCGCTCCACCTGGACATCAGACAAGGTATCGGGCTACTGTCGCTTCTGCGCTGCCCTGTAATGACAACACGACACATGTTTTGTGTTTAGTCATTCTATCTTTAGCGTTTGCATGAAACTTATATTCCTGGCTGGATTTTAAATGTGTGTTTATCCCTTTGAGCCTTATATGTTTGTGTTCGTATGATCAATCCCTATGTATGTTCTGGATGCCTGCCTGTATCATATTGCCGTGATTGTCGTAAGGGTCCGGCCCTTAACAGTCATCTTGGCGTGGATGCATCTCGACAGGTTTTTCCTAGGTAGCTCTCGACGCAGCCTCTCGACCTGCAAGCATGGCTCGGGACAGGACGATGGTGCCATCAAAGAAATTAGCCAAGTTTCCATCACATGAGCATTTTCATGATATGAACACTCGCTAAACCCAAGGGATAAACTAGTGCAAAGGTCCGGAATGTATCAACAAGAAGTGATAACGTGTACTTAGCTTTTGCTTTAAGCTTCTTTTCTCCTTTGCCGGGTCGCACGTGTGTGTCGCATGCACGCGATGCCCGGAGGATCGAAAACCAATCGGGCAGCTCTTTCATTCCTGGCAAGGGCCGACACGTGCTTCGTGCGGCTGGCGTGCGTTGGAGTATACTGTCGGGTTCCTCTGGTCCTCCTCCCCTTTTCCCTTTTTTTCTTTTCGAGTCAGCCTAGCAGCTGCCTTGCATGGGTCATGCCGATGCAGGCACCCTCACCGAGGTATGCTTGCCGGGGCACCAATCAACGGACTCATACCGGCGCTTTTCTCAGGATTGCCCAAAATAGGGGGAATATTGAACTGGGCGACGCGCGGTAATCGTCGACGTCAACGCCGCCAGGGCTAAAGCAGTTCGATTGTTGACAAAGGGAAGGGACGGGAGGAGGGAGCTCGCACCCGCACATCTTGTGCCTTTTCTTCGAATGACGCCCAAAAAGCGGGTGCGCCCTGTGGGCCGCCGAGATGAGCATATTGGCACCAGCAGCGATCTTCGCCATAGCCGCGGCTACGGCGAGGCATGGAGTCCAACAATGCAGTGCGGGGATTGCTCCGCTTTCTTCCTCTATCTTCGTGGGCGCCCCTAACGCCAGAGGCTTCAAGCGGGCGACCATGGGCAAAGTGCACAGCACATGCCTTCAGGTTCGCGCAAGCGAGCCCCCTACCTGGCGCGCCAAAGATGTCGCGGGAAACCACGGCCACCTATGGGACCAGGAGGCCCCTTGCTGGTTCGGCAGGGGGACGTCGTGTTGCACAAAGAGCAGACGAGCGTGTGGCAGCCTGGCAGAGATCATGCAGACATTTTTACCCAGGTTCGGCCCGCCGTGAGGCGTAAAACCCTACTCTTTCTTTGGTGGACTGATGGTGGAAATGAGGTGGTGGAGCATAATACACTTGCCCAGAAAGGGTTGTCTCGGGGCAGTAGTGGCTACGCGCGTATGGGGGTGTGAGTTATCCAACCTTCTAACCCTATCTACGGTTGCCATGGGCCTCCTTTTATAGATCAAGGGGTTACCACAATGGCAAAGTAGTCATTATGCACTGATATGATAGCAAACAATGCTATCATGCCTAACTCTACGGGCTGACAGGGCACATTAAATGCACCGCTCAACGTCACATCGTTGGTTGCCCAGCAAGGCTTGTCGGGCTTTCTCGCTAGCTCCACGCCTGCTTGCTTGACACATCGTAGGATGGGTGTCATCTGCAGGTATTTCCTGTAAGGAGAGGCTGCCATGTGGTGAATGGCTGCCACTTAGTCACTTTGCGGCTTGACACCGCACTAATTGACGACGTGGGTCCTGGCGGAGTAGCTGGTCAGGTAGTTTTGCCTCCGTGTGTCCCGGCAGGCCCTGCCGGGACGTCTTGGACGCCTTCTTCCGGGGGTGGCCTCGTCCCTCGCCGAGCTCGCCTGCCTGGCAAAGGAGGACCTTGTCTTGATGGTATCTTGCTTCTCTGGCTTGATCTTGATCCCTCTGATCTGTCTGTTGGTCCTTTGGAGATCTTGGTTTCTTGTATTCTGACTTGGGTTGGTGCTTCGATCTTGTTCGTGCACGAGTCAAGGGAAAAGATGCATACTCCTGTATATTTTCCCCGACAATATCTTATGCATTGTTATACATTAGTATGTACTCCATCTGTCTACCATACCATGTTTTTTTACATTGAAGTATTGTTGTAGTGGTCGGTTTCAATGCCATCTTAGTTTCCCAATCATACATGCAGATGTTGCCATAGTGTTTTTCTATAAGTATTCTGCTATGCAGTTTTACATTCAACTAGTGTGGTTTTACTCTTTTGTCTTGTCTTATGCCTAGCTCTTACATCATACTCCCTCTGTCTGGATTGCATGTCGCAGAAATGGATAAAAATGGATGTATTTAGAACTAAAATACGCCTAGACACATCCATTTATTTCCGGATGCAGGGAATACATGTCAATATGTCATGCCTTTCTATTCTTTAATACCTATTCCATCTCTCAGTTGTAGCATGTTTTATAACTGAAGCACCATTCTTCTATATAAGGCATGCAAGGGGAAGACGGCTATGTTAGAATCTAAAGGGTTACAAATGAGGTCTTTGAAAAAGACCAAAACGCTAGGAGATAGTAAACCAACTCCAGTGTTCATAGATACTGCTCCAGCACAGAGAAACCCAACTTCTACTGATAATAAGTAGATTCAAGTGGCCAACGAACTAGTCCGCTCTAGTCCAGCTAAAATATGTGAACTCCATTCTAAAAAGCATGTGTATATCCTCACATCATGAAATTTTATAGCATTCAGATCATATTTTCTACATGTTTCTTACCCGTCTCTCTTTTAGATAATAAGCTTAAAGTATAGAAGGCTTTCTAAAGTGGGATCGTGTTCGAGGAAAGTATCTTGCGGGAATTCTCTATGCTCCAATGCTGATGTAAGTACCTGTTGTATATCACTATAATTTTACATCACCATGTATCTTTTTAATCGGCGTGAATCCAACATTTATCTGAGCTAAACTTATTTGTAGCAAAATGCATAATTAAAGGCGACAATGTTGATTTTTGTAAGGAAAACTGCCTGGCAGTTTTGCATACTGAGCTGCATGAGTGTACTATCTCATATCATGAACATTACTAAATTGTACTGATGTTCTGGTTGCCCAATCATTCATTGTGTCAATGTTGCTTTCCTATTACCTTACCTGGCTCATGATAGTTGTGCCATATTGTGTTAATCTGGTGTAGGCTGGTGTGGTCTGGTTGCCCAAACGTTTGTTGTGTCAATGTTGCTTTCCTATTTATCTGACCTGGCCAATGATAGCAATGCTAGTGTGTTAATTTCATGCAGGCTGCTGAAGATAAGAAGACAAACTCTAAAAACAGCAAGGCAACCCCATTGTTTCTTTATAATAAATCTAGGCCAGGTAATATGGCAATAAATATTGATTACACTGTTTGGTTCCCCTCCTAATTTATGTTATGATGCAGTGGTCGAGACACTCTCCACTATCAATAATACAAGCTTGCCAAAATCGCCATCTGAATCTGTTGAGTTTCCTCTGTCTCGAATCCAACGAAAAAAATGTATGTTTGTGATCCAATTACTGGCTGAAACAATGAAGGAAATCATGGAGGAATTAGAGGTGCACATTCTTGTGCAACAACAACTGATCAATGTTTTCAAAGGCAGTGTAGCAAAGAAGGAAGAACTTGCTCACTAGCTTATGGGCGTCATCCACGCTGAGGTTGCAGATTGTGATGTTGTAGATCGTTAAGTTCTATTCATTTATTTGCCCTGGCATCAATCTTTGATGGCCAAGTGGATGCAATTTCCTGTAATATATGTTGTTGTGCTACGTTTTTCCTTGTCTGCCGTACGTTTTCTTAGCGCGCCTCGCATTCCAATAAACTGGTTGCTAGGAAGCCAAAAAAGCAGTGAAATTATTAGTTAGCACGAACAGTCGTGGGCACTATATGAAGGTTAGCGGCCCACTGCCCTTAATGGCTTCCCTAATGGGCTCGCAGGGGCCAAAATTCTCATAGGCCTTTGATTGATCGGTTTTGCTCCTGTCCATAATTGCTCATCGTAATGGGCTCAAATTATAGCTGGTCCAGAATCGACGTTATCTAATTGGGCCTATAAACTTGTTCAAACTTTAGAGGGCCCATTAAATTGATGGGTCGTGACCAGGCTGAAAGCTCTATTGGGCCGCTATAATTGAAACGAGCCAACAGTAAATGCTTGGCCTTGTTACCTCTCGGGTCATTAACAGGCTGACATCTAAGCGGGCAATAAGTGGGCCCATTCGATTTCACGGGCTAACAGGCCGATACTAAGGTCGGGCTATATAAGGCCCAAATGTACTGTGGGCCTTTAGCAGGCCGAAAGACACAGCGGGCTCGTACTGGATCATGAAGAGCATGGGCCACTAAGAGGCCGAAAGTCAGGTCGGACTATATATGGCCCAACTCTGTTGTGAGCCTTTAGCAGGCCGAAAGACATACTGGGCTGGTATTGGACCATGAAGATCATGGGCCATTAAGAGGCCAAAACTCAGGTCGGACTGCAAATAGCCAACTCATTTATGGGCCGTTAAGAGGCTGAAAGACACATTGGGCTAGAAATTGGCCCAACACTTAAATGGGTCGCTAAAAGACCGAAAGACGTACATTCTGAAAATTGGCCCAACAATTGAATGGGTTGTTAACAGGCCGAAACCACATCGGGCTGATATTGAGCCCAAATATATAGTTGGCTATTAACAGGCCCGAACTGACGATGGGCTGCAATGGTGTTAAATAGTTAATGGGCCATTGACGGGCTGAATTGGCACATCTCGTATGGGCCGTGGGCGTAAATGGACCAGACACAAGTAGGCCCTATATGGGTCGGCCTGCTAATTTTGACTGGGCCGGCCTCTTTCACCTAAATGGGAAACCGTCGGGCCTTGAAACGTGCCGACGTATCATAGGCGCCTCTCGTACGTCCCAACGCTGAGCCGACACATGGATCCTCCAGCGAATGAGAATTTTACACATGGAAAATCCCCATTGGTCGTCGCTGTTAACGGGTTATCAGATCCAAACCGGAATCCAATAGCTTAACGAGGACCCGTTACGGTTGATGCCATGTGTCGGTTATCCTTGACGAAAACACTTCCGTGACACGCCATTTGTCATCATGGAAATGGACACTTCCGTGATGATAATTTTGGTATTGTCATGGAACGCTTCTACGACAGCACATGTATGAATATCTTGATTCTTTCATAAACTCGTCATGGTTGTACATGCATGACAGAAAACGTGACCTACTGTGACAAACACGTATCATCATGGAAGTGTATTTTTTTGTAGTGAAAGTGGGTGTGAGCTCTATAGCATTTCTAATATTATATGTGGATGACATATTGTTGATTGGAAATGATATAGATTTTATGGAAAGCATAAAATGATATTTGAATAAGAGTTTTTCAATGAAAGACCTCGGTGAAGCTGCTTACATATTCGGCATCAAAATCTATAGAGATAGATCAAGACGCCTAATAGGACTTTCACAAAGTACATACCTTGATAGAGTTTTGAAGAAGTTCAAAATGGATCAGTCAAAGAAAGCGTTCTTGCCTGTATTGCAAGGTCTGAAGTTGAGTAAGACTGAAAGCCCGACCACGGGAGAAGAAATAGAAAGGATGAAGTCATTCCCTATGCCTCAGTCATATGCTCTATAATGTATGCCATGTTGTGTACGATAACTGATGTGTGCCTTGCCATGTATCTCGCAAGGGGGTACAAGAGTGATCCAGCAGTGGATAACTAGACAATGGTCAAAATTATCCTTAGCTACCAAAAGAGGACTAAGGAATTGTTTCTCGGTTATGGAGGTGATGAAGAGTTCGTTCTAAAGGGTTACATCGATGCAAGCTTTGACACCGATCCGGATGACTCTGAGTCTCAATTCGGATACATATCAAATGTGGGAGCAGTTAGCTAGAGTAGTGTCACACCCAGTATGCAATCCTATCTGAGAGGAACTCGAAGGTCCCACCAAGGATTGAGCCGCATATTGAAGACGCTATGCAAGGTGGATATTATTACATCGTACCATTACATAATAGTTGGGGATACATGCAAAGGCATACAAATGCCACAAGAATAAATCAATACATAGAAAACATTATACATAAGAGTGGCATCGGACTACGGATGAAAACAAACGAAAAACAAGATGGACATCCACCCTGCTAGCTGATACGTCTCCAACGTATCTATAATTTTTGATTGTTCCATGCTATTATATTATTAGTTTTGGATGTTTAATGGGCTTTAATATACCTTTATATATTGTTTTTGGGACTAACCTATTAACCGAAGGCCCAGTGCAAATTACTATTCTTTTGCCTATTTCAGTGTTTCATGGAAAAGGAATATCAAATGGAATCCAAACGGAATGAAACCTTCGCGAGGATCTTTTTTGGAACAAACGCAATCCAGGAGACTTGGAATGGACGTCAAGGAAGCAACAAGGCAGCCACGAGGCAAGAGGGCGCGCCGCCCGCCCTCGTGGGCCCCTCGTAGCTCCACCGACCTACTTCTTTCGCCTATATATACTCTTATACCCTGAAACCATCGGGGAGAGCCACGAAACACCTTTTCCACCGCCGCAGCCTTCTGTACCCGTGAGATCCCATCTTGGGGCCTTCTTCGACGATCTGCCGGAGGGGAATTCGATCACGGAGGGCTTCTACATCAACACCATAGCCTCTTCGATGCTGTGTGAGTAGTTTACCACAGACCTTCGGGTCCATAGTAATTAGCTAGATGGCTTCTTCTCTCTCTTTGGATCTCAATACAAAGTTCCCCTCGATCTTCTTGGAGATCTATTCGATGTAACCCTTTTTGCGGTGTGTTTGTCGAGATCCGATGAATTGTGGGTTGATGATCAAGATTATCTATGAACAATATTTGATTCTTCTCTGAATTCTTATATGCATGATTTGATATCTTGGCAAGTCTCTTCGAATTATCGGTTTAGGTTGGCCTACTAGATTGATCTTTCTTGCAATGGGAGAAGTGCTTAGCTTTGTATTCAATCTTGTGGTGCTCGATCCCAGTGACAGAAAGGGAAACGACAGGTATTGTATTGTTGCCATCGAGGATAAAAGCATGGGGTTTATATCATATTGCTTGAGTTTATCCCTCTACATCATGTCATCTTGCCTAATGCGTTACTCCGTTCTTATGAACTTAATACTCTAGATGCATGCTGGATAGCGGTCGATGTGTGGAGTAATAGTAGTAGATGCAGAATCATTTCGGTCTACTTGACACGGACGTGATGCCTATATTCATGATCATTGCCTTAGATATCATCATAACTATGTGCTTTTCTATCAATTGCTCGGCAGTAATTTATTCACCCACTATAATACATGCTATCTTCAGAGAAGCCACTAGTGAAACCTGCAACTGTACCTGCGGCGCACCCTGGTGGGTTGTGCTCTCCTCTGCCCACCTCTGGTGCCCATCTTCTGGTATATAAGTCATTTTGACCTAGAAAAAAAATAAGGAGAGGACTGTCAGGACGGAGCGCCGCCGTCTCGAGGCGAAACTTGGGCAGGAGCACTTTTGCCCTCCGGCGGAGCGATTCCCCCGGGGGAACTTCCCTCCCGGAGGGGGAAATCATCGTCGCCATCTTCACCAACAACTCTCCCATCTTAGGGAGGGCAATCTCCATCAACATATTCAACAGCACCATCACCTCTCAAACCCTAGTTCATCTCTTGTGTTCAATCCTTGTACCGGAACTATAGATTGGTGCTTGTGGGTGACTAGTAGTGTTTATTACATCTTGTAGATGATTACTATATGGTTTATTTGGTGGAGGATTATATGTTCAGATCCAATATGCTATTTAATACCCCTCTAATCTTGAGCATGATTATCATTTGTGAGTAGTTACTTTTGTTCTTGAGGTCACGGGAGAAATCATGTAATCATGTGAACTTGATATGTGTTCGATATTTTGATAGTATGTATGTTGTGATTCCATTAGTGGTGTCATGTGAACGTCGACTACATGACACTTCACCATATTTGGGCCTAAGGGAATGCATTGTGGAGTAGTTATTAGATGATGGGTTGCGAGAGTGACAGAAGTTTAAACCCTAGTTTATGCGCTATTCTGTAACGGACCGATTGGATCCAAAAGTTTAATGCTACGGTTAGAATTTATTCTTAATAATTTTCTCGTAGTTGTGGATGCTTGCGAGGGGGTTAATCATAAGTAGGAGGTTTGTTCAAGTAAGAATGGCACCTAAGCACCGGTCCACCCACATATCAATTTATCAAAGTAGCGAACACGAATCAAATCTACATGATGAAAGTGCCTAGATGAAATTCCCATGTACCCTCAAGAACGCTTTGCTTGCTATAAGAGACCGTTTTGGCCTATCCTTCGCCTCAAAAGGATTGGGCTATCTTGCTGCACTTTTGTTACTATTATCATAACTTGCTCGTTACAAATTATCTTACTATAAAACTACTCTGTTACTTACAATTTCAGCACTTGCAGACATCACCTTGCTGAAAACCACTTGTCATTTCCTTCCGCTCCTCGTTGGGTTCGACACTCTTACTTATCGAAAAGAGCTACAATTGATCCCATATACTTGTTGGTCATCAGTACTCTGTTTTCCGTTCTTATATGTTCTATTTCAATGTGTGTGTATATACGCTTTCCATTCTGTATATGTGGATGATAACACCTAGATTCAAATTAGTATACAAAAACAGATAGAGAATGGAATTCATAATATATATGTATATATATATATATATATATATATTAATTGTTCATTAGTTCATCACAGGATATATATAATATCATCACATATACGTGATGATACTTAACTACTAGGTACAATGCATAAAATTGAAAACGAACAATACTACAACTAATAATCAGTCTTGGGCTAGTATTCTGGCAGCCCCTCGCCAGCAGCTCCCTGGTGTGCGGTGTCTTCCCAGCGCGGAGGCAGTACTCCGCCTCCTCCGCCTCGCAGCGCTTGACGTACCGATCTGCCTCTTGCTGGCGGACGAGCGCGAACGATTTAGCCATTTCGTTGGGCGCCCACCGAAGGTCCTCGTCGGTGGCACGCTGGAGCTTATCGGCTCACCTCCACGCAGCAATGAGGCGCCTAGCGCCTTTGACCTTCCTCGCAAAGTACCCGTCTTCGTACACCTCCTCCGCACGATGACGCGCCCGCCCCCAAAGCTCCATCGCCTCCTTTTTCCAGGCGGCATCAATGGCTTCACAGGCCACCTGGTACCTGGCTTCCTCCTCCGCCATCTCCTCCTTGAATACCACTTGCTTGGCTTTGTCAGCCGGCGGCAGCGCCTTCCACAGACAAAGATTGTACTCGCCCCAAAAACAATCCAAAGTTGGGGGGTCCGGCGCAACCTCATCCGGCAGCGCGTAGGGGTCCTTGTCGCTGCTCTTCGACTGAGTGTCCTCGTGTGGCGGTGACTGCTCATCGGCGTGTGGGTAGACAGGTGGTGCCATGGCAGAGATTTGAGAGAGAGAGCGGGCGAGCGAGGGGAGGATGTAGATGAGAATGCAGGCGGGACGACGTGAGCAAGGTAGTATTTATTGGCCGCCGGAATCTTGATCGACGGGAACAGTACACACGCCGGTTGCTGGAATTTACGAGTACTGTAGTTTGAATTACACACGATTCCTGTAGAAAAATCCATGTGTGAACTTAAAAGCTAACGGTTTCCAATATAGAACTCTGTCTGATTAATAACCCCCACCACTCACCTACCAAACCTCAAGCCGTGAAATAGAGTGCCAATCGTGTGGGGGCCGGTTGTCTTGCCAGATCTTTACATTTTGTTTTTGAACACCATATATTTACATCGTCTGATGATCTTGTAACTAGCACATAAGTACAAAAAAATATGATTTTTCAAACCGTTATGGTTAGCCGCTGCATGTAGATGTAGTTCAAATTTGAATTGCAGTCATTACATGGCTAGAAAATCACTTAAATGTCTTTAAAAGGTTAAATGACCCCTAGAATTTTCCTAATTTTCACATGACAGTTGTAGTAGTGCATGTTAAACGTAGAAAAAATTGAAGGCTGTAAGAGGAAGCTATCTCTCGTTCATCATCAAACATGCATTATTCCCTCTCAGAACCACGAGCCTTCTAGTGAGTTGATCCGGTGTGTGTCCAAACTTTCGTCAAACATGCTAATTTTTTTACCACATCATCTTGGTGGCATGACATTACATCAAGCAAGGTTTCATGTTTTTCTGATCATTTTTTTATTTTTTGGAATTAAAATGCCATGGCACTCCATGCATGTGTCCATGCCATGAGACCAATATGTTTGAAAATTCCTTCTAATTTACTGCACATGGAATTAACTCGCACACAAGCACACAAATATGATTTTTCAGACCGTTATGGTTAGCCGTTGCATGTAGATGTAGTTCAAATTAGAATTATGGTCCTTAAATGGCTAGCAAGTCACTTAAATGTCTTTAAAAGGTCAAATGTCCCCTGAAATTTTCCAAATTTTCACATGATAGTTGTATTAGTGCACGTTAAACGTAGAAAAAAATTGAAGGACGTAAGAGGAAGCTATCTCCCGTTCGTCATCAAACATGCATTGTTCCCTCTCGAAACCACGAGCCTTCTAGTGAGTTGCTCTGGTTTGTGAGAAGTGTGTGTCCAAACTTTCGTCAAACAGACCAATTTTTTTACCACATCATCTTGGTTGCATGATATTACATCAAGCAAAGTTTCATGTTTTTCTGATCATTTTTTAATTTTTCGAACTCAAATGCCATGGCACTCCATGCATGTGTCCATGCCGTTAGACCAATATGTTTGAAAATTCCTCCTAATTTACTGCACATGGAATTAACTCGCACACAAGTACACAAATATAATTTTTCAAACAGTTATGGTTAGCTGTTGCTTGTACATGTAGTTCAAATTTGAATTACGGTCATTCAATGGCTAGAAAATCACTTAAATGTCTTTAAAAGGTCAAATGACCCCTGAAATTTTCCAAATTTTCACAAGACAGTTGTATTAGTGCACGTTAAATGTAGAAAAAATTTGAAGACCGTAAGGGGAAGCTATCTCCCGTTCGTCATCAAACATGCATTGTTCCCTCTCGGAACCACGAGCCTTCTAGTGAGTTGCTTCAGTTTGTGAGGGGCGTGTGTCCAAACTTCCATCAAACATGCCAAATTTTTTTACCACATCATCTTGGTGGGATGACATTACATCAAGCAAGGTTTCATGTGTTCCTGATCTTTTTTTAAATTGTTTGGAATTTAAATGCCATGGCACTCCATGCTTAATTGCGTCATAGCCGTTAGACCAATATGTTTGAAAATT
The DNA here is from genome assembly GCF_018294505.1 of Triticum aestivum. Taxonomy (NCBI): domain Eukaryota; kingdom Viridiplantae; phylum Streptophyta; class Magnoliopsida; order Poales; family Poaceae; genus Triticum; species Triticum aestivum. The sequence goes on from NC_057805.1 coordinate 242,695,626, forward strand.
CCTTCCAATTTACTGCACATGGAATTAAATGGCAGATAAGTAAACAAAATATGAATTTTCAAACCATTATGGTTAGGTATTGAATGTACATGTAGTTCAAATTTGAATTACGGTCATTAAATGGCTAGAAAATCACTTAAATGTCTTAAAAGGTCAAATGACCCCTGAAATTTTCCAAAATTTTACATGACAGTTGTATTAGTACTACAAATTTTCTCATACATTTAAAATAGCATCCATTGCCACTTTACTCCAAATTTGTCTTTCACATCTAATAAAAAATATCCACAACATCACACATAGTTTTTTTGTAGGAACCGTTTGCGATGAAAATTTCTGGGGCTATATAAGTATTCCTCCTTAAGCATCACCGACTCGTTTGCTCTAGTGCCGACAACCCTCGAATCCACAAATCCTGATCCCCATTCCCCTACCCCTTCTTACAAAGATGACACCATGGAAACGCTTTGTGAAGGCCCGTATGATGGACGCGTCCTCCCCGAGCGCGGCCGCCTACGCCGAGAGAGTCGTTGCATCCGCATTGAGCGCGGCCGCATCCGCCGAGAGGGCATCTGCAGCAGCCGACAGGGCAGCTGCATCAGCTGAGATGGCTGCATCTGCTATTGCGACGGCGGCTGCAAACGCTGAGAGCGCTCGAGCTACCGCCCATGCCGTCGATGACGCCCTAGCCCGGGTCGAGGCCATCCACGCCAAGATCAAGGACGTACATGCCAAGATATTCCAGGCCACCTCGGAATCCAGCATGCAACCCACGACCGAAAAGGCGGCGGTGCCCATGGAGCACCTGCTTCCTCATGAGATCGCCAAGCGGGAGCTGGAGATGCAGGAGCCGGCGAAGATCGAGGAGCGCCGGGAGGAGGAGTTGCACGTGGCCGAGGTCGAGGTAGAGAAGAGTCTGTCCGTCGAGGAATCGGCGGTGGAGTACCAAAGCGAGCTTTGGTGCAGCCACTAGTACGATTACTACAACCTGGAGGGCAGGACCGACGACGGCGCCGAGGACGAGGACCAGGACGCGGTTGACTCCAGGAGGGGGGACGCGGAGTCCACCAACGGTGGCATTTTTCCAGGACAAGTCATCGACGTCTCATCTCACATCGGCGATGGATAGGCTGGCGCAATGACGGATTTTTTTAAATTATACGTACTTAGGCTTTGTTTTTAATGCTGGTCTTTTTTAGAGTAATGTTTAGGTCAACTAGCTCTGTTTAATTACTAAAATTGCTCGATTTAGTAAGTGTGGTATGTGTGCTGTACGCTCTTTTGTGTGCCCAAACTAGCAAGCAATGTTAAATTATGCAATGACGTACCCGGGGAAATTTCCACCAAAATTTGAATTATCAAACTAATCCCATGCGCGTAAAGCAGAAGAATCGTTTGTGATGCACACAATCATTCAAATTGAATGGTGTCCGGCGGCACTGCGCGCAAAGTTTCCCTCCACAGTTCGAAATTTTTATCCTACAGCCGAAATATCTACCCCTGCCCCCCTCCCCCCTTCCCCACCCCCTTTTCTCCCCGACCACAAGTCACATTTCCCCTGTTTCCTCCTTCCTTCCTTCCTTCCTTCCTTCCTGATCTATAGCCACATCCTGGCTTGCTTCCTCGCTCTCGTCCTCTCGCATCCTACCGCCGGGGTCGCCATGGTCCTCTTCAATGACCTCTCCAGCGGTTCCTCCTCCGACGACGACTCCTACACCACCCGGGTATGCCTCCCTTCTCTCTCTCGGGTTATGACTTGGAATGAAGGATTTTAACCCGGTGGTCGATTTGAGTCATTTCTTCCTCTTGTAGCTCGCTAGGACCATCAGTTGCAACGAATCGAGCGGGGTGGCTTAAGATCTGTGTGCTTGTTGTCACCATCAATCTCCATGCATGAAGCTAGTTGCGTTTGAATCTGTAGAGAGTGGGAGGAAGTTTCTGGCATGTGCAGAGAAGGTTAGACCCTCTTTCGTTGTTACAAATCATTTGTTAGATGTGATTCAGACACTGTCACGGTCCCAACCCATTCATACCATACCTTCAACCAAACGCATCCTAAGACAGTGTCACAGTTTGTACCTAGTATCTAAAAATGTTGCCATCTCATCACTGGTGCCATTAGAAAATTATTTGGCACCGCTTCAGCAGTTTGTGCAGCCAACTTTGGTCCACACATCCGAGCAGCCAAGCTGTAAAATACTAAATCTTTATGGCACGAAGGAACTGGTCATCGGAGCAACTAGGTGCTCCGAAGTCCGGGTCCTTGATTTTTTTTCCGCTGCATCGGCTCGCTAGTGCAGGGCACCGGTTCGAGACATAGCAACAGTTGTCTTTACACCGTTTTTGGCATACATAGTGGATGGCCTTAGTGCTATTAGTTATATGTTACTAAATTTGTGCATGTACACACCTATTAGTATCAATTTGTTGTCATCCAAACACTGTCGCTATGCTGTTGCAGTTATATTTACCTTCCTCATAAAATTTTCAATTTTTTATTTATAGTACATGAGTAAGAACTTGTAGCATTGTTGTAGTTAATTATAGCTTCTGATGTTTCAGAATTTGGTTGTTATCTCAGTAGCAATTAATTCATTTGCACATTGATCTTTTTGAGAAGATATGTCATAATTAACCTGTTTCTTCAGTTTTTCAAAATAAGTATTGGTGATTTTCTATGTTGCTATAAACCCATTTCCCCTACAATTGTTACTGATCTAGTTTTAATATTATAGGATGAACGGAAGTGTTCTTACTTGGAGTGGGTTGATCAAGAGCGGCCACAGTCTTTGAAGATGTGCCTAGCAAAGCTCTGGGGCATCTATGAGGAAGACAACAGAGGTAGGCTTAGAGAAAGTGTTGTCAACGCTGAAGAATATTTGAAGACGTGGGATAAAAAGAGGAAGGTGGAGAATGAGCTCAGATTTTTTAAATCAGACTTTGCTAAGATGGTGTTGGCGAAGGAGGAGGCACTTTCCCAGTTGGCCAGTACAAAACGGGTTCTTACTAAACTGAAAGCAGAGGTGGATAAGACGTGCCTGGATGATCTTGATTAGGGTAATGTATATATTATTTTAATATTGTTCTTATGAAGTTGAACTAGCTATATGCTCTATTGTGCTGTTTACAGGTAGCTATTGTATTGTGATGTTAAAATATATTTATGTGCCTGATATGAAATTGGCAAACATCTGTTCGATATGAAATGTGAATTTGCGTCATACTGGAATTATTAATTGTACACTAATAAACCTGCTAAATGGGTCATGGAACTTTGCAAACGGTTCTAGAAGTAAAAGCGCTTGTGCTGGATAGCCCAATGACACAGTTTTCTTCATCAAATCGTGTGTGCTGTAGTTGATAAAAGCAAACGGATAACCAAGGCAGAGCGTGATAGTTACCCCTTTCACACACGAGCCTATACATAAAACTGTGTGGGATGTACATACGAACGAAAACGATTTCCCTGGATTGACTGTGTGGGATGTACATAAGAACGGAAACATATTCCTTGGATTGACTGTGTGTGTATACATACGAACGGAAATGTTTTTCTGGGATTCACCATGTGGGATGTAGATACGAACGGAAATGATTGGGCTTCGACGCCTTGCCCAATCACACACAGCTCATTTTGCCCTAGCCTGTGTGCCAGGAGGGCCTATCACCGACGGTTTCTGGGTCATGTGGGAAGGACCCCCCTGTCGCCCACACTCACTTGGCGACGGTTCCAAATGTCGTCGCGGAAAGTGGTTAAAAACCGTGTGTATAGCACCGACGCGTACCAGTGACTCATGAGGAGCACTGGCCCGGGTTGTTAATTAAGTCCTCGGGGTCCGGAAAGTCCCTATGCAAGTTTTAGTTGTTATTAGGAAAATGGTAAAACCAAGGTTGGGCCTTGCTGGAAGAGTTTTATTCAAAGTGAACTGTTAAGGGGGCCCATAAACCCCGGCCGTCTTAGGAAAGCAAAATCAAGGAACATAACACCGGTATGGAGGAAACTAGGGAGGCAAGAGTGGAACAAAACACTAGGCAAAAGGCCGAACCTTCCACCCTTTACCAAGTATATAGATGTATTAATTAAATAAGAGATATTGTGATATTCCAAGATATCCAGGTTCCAACATGAAGCAACCTACCACTGCACCTGCAACTAGCAACGCTATAAGAGGGGCTGAGCAAAGTGGTAACATAGCCAAACAACGGTTTGCTGGTATGGTGAAAAAGGTTATAGGTTGTTTCATGACATATTGGGAGGCTTGATAACCAAGTGGTGGGTAGCGCGACATAGCGATAGCATCGAGAAAACTAGCATAGCAAGGATAGTAGTGAGATCCAAGGTGATGGTCATCTTGCCTGAAATCCCGCTAGGAAGAAGACCGAGTCCATGAAGAAGATGAACGGGCGTAGACGAACCAAGCGTAGTCGAACGAATCCTCACGATCGCAACAAGGTAGGAACTAACGAGAAGAAGCACAACCGGAAAGAATCAAACAACACGGTGAACACACATCACATAAACAAGACATGATGCTCAACCAAATATGATGCATGGTAAGGCTACATGATGCTATGCATGGAAAGAGAAGATGCATACAAGAACATCACATCAAAGCAAGTTTAAATGAGGCCGGAAACAACATATAACAATTCCGGTAAGTCTTCATATGCAAATTTCGAAATTGGTCCTGATCTGAATAACACATTATGTTGAAGTTTTCAAACAGCAATTTAATATGCACCATGATGATCTACACGTTTTTCTAATCAACTTACCTATAAAGTTCATTTAATTCGGAGCTGCGGCCTAGAAGATATGAGCAAGACAAGTTAAACATGGCATTGATGCAAAATGCATACAAACATCAAGCACATATACTCAAATCAAGGATGCAACATGACATGCTAAAACTACATGTAAAACCAAGCAAGTTTCATATAGAGCATGTTCCAAACGGAGAACCGGTTCAACACATACACTCAAAACTAGATTAACAACAATCTGCCTAAAAAAACAACTACGCAGATTGCAAGCATCAAAACAACATGCTACAGGAACTATATGAGCACAAACTTGATACGAACTTAAAGTAGAGATGACATGCTTCAAAACAACTTTACTAATCAGGTTCATAAGAATCAGGTTAATTTACTATGATCAATGCAAAATGCAAAGTTCTGTCACAGATTAATTCTTAGAGAAAAACTGGGCATGTACATGAGTAGACTTAAAATGATGGCATGTTGGAGGCACGAAACAATGATACTACATTACAAGAACATGGCATCAAAAGGCATATCATTCTAGTATATATCATGGAGCTCAAATAACCCAACATGGCATATACATAGGAGCAACAAGTTCATGGGAATCATCAAGACAAGATGCCAACATGAAATAAGCTGATTCTCAGACTGAAATCTGGGAATGCAAAAAAGTAACATTATGATGCCGAATTTGGAGGCGCATAATAGAAAGCATATCAATTTTAAAAATATGAAAAGAGCATGAGCATGTATTAGGAATGACATACTTCCAGTTAAACCAAAGGCACAATTTATAAGATGCATGGATTAATTACAATGATCAAAGATGGTTAAGTTTCCTAACCATAGACATGAGTTGTCATTTGATAAACGGGATCACATCATTAGGAGAATGATGTAATTGACTTGACCCATTCCGTTAGCTTAGCACTTGATCGTTTTAGTTTACTGCTATTACTTTCTTCATAACTTATACATGTTCCTATGACTATGAGATTATGCAACTCCCGATTACCGGAGGAACACTTTGTGTGCTACCAAATGTCACAACATAACTGGGTGATTATAAAGGTGCTCTACAGGTGTCTCCGATGGTACTTGTTGAGTTGGCATAGATCGAGACTAGGATTTGTCACTCCGATTGTCGGAGAGGTATCTTTGGGCCCTCTCGGTAATGCACATCACTATAAGCCTTGTAAGCAATGTGACTAATGAGTTAGTTGCGGGATGATGCATTACGAAACGAGTAAAGAGACTTGCCGGTAATGAGATTGAGCTAGGTATTGAGATACCGACGATCGAATATCGGACAAGTAACATACTGATGACAAAGGGAACAAGGTATGTTGTTGTGTGGTTTGACCGATAAAGGTCTTTGTAGAATATGTAGGAACCAATATGAGCATCCAGGTTCCGCTGTTGGTTATTGACCAGAGACGTGCCTCGGTCATGTCTACATAGTTCTCGAACCCGTAGGGTCCGCACGCTTAAAGTTCTGTGACGATCGGTATTATGAGTTTTTGTGTTTTGATGTATCGAAGGTAGTTCGGAGTCCCGGATATGATCACGGACATGACGAGGAGTCTCAAAATGGTCGAGACGTAAAGATCGATATATTGGAAGCCTATATTTGGACATCGGAATGGTTCCGGGTGAAATCGGGATTTTACCGGAGTACTGGGAGGTTACCAGAACCCGCCGGTAATTGTATGGGCCTTAATGGGCCATAGTGGAGAGAGAGAGAGGAGCCCAGGGCAGGCCGCGCGCCCCCTCCCCCTCTGGTCTGAATTAGACTAGGAGGGGGAGCGGTGCCCCCCCTTTCCTTCCTCCCTCTCTCCCCCGTCCTTCTCTCCTAGTCCAACTGGGGAAGGGTGGGAATCCTACTCCCGGTCGGAGTAGGACTCCTCCAGGGTGTGCCCTAGGGGCCGGTCCTCTCCCCCTCCTCCACTCCTTTGTACACGTGGCCAGGGGGCACCCCATAGACACACAAGTTGATCATTGATCTTTCTTAGCCGTGTGTGATGCCCCCCTCCACCATAATCCACCTTGGTTGTATCGTAGCGGTGCTTAGGCAAAGCCCTGCGTCGGTAGCTTCATCAACACCGTCACCACACCGTCGTGCTGACGAAGCTCTTCCCTGAAGCTCTACTAGATCGTGAGTTCGAGGGACGTCACCGAGCTGAACGTGTGCTGAACGCGGAGGTGTCGTACGTTCGGTACTGAGGATCGGTCGATCGTGAAGACGTACGACTACATCAACCGCGTTGTCATAACGCTTCCGCTTACAGTCTACGAGGGTACATAGACAACACTCTCCCCTCTCGTTGCTATGCATCACCATGATCTTGCGTGTGCGTAGGAATTTTTTTGAAATTACGACGTTCCCCAACAGTGGCATCCGAGCCAGGTTTATGCGTAGATGTTATATGCACGAGTAGAACAGAAGTGAGTTGTGGACGATACAAGTCATACTGCTTACCAGCATGTCATACTTTGCTTCGGCGGTATTGTTGGATGAAGCGGCCCGGACCGACATTACGCGTACGCTTACGCGAGACTGGTTCTACCGACGTGTTTCGCGCACAGGTGGCTGGCGGGTGTCAGTTTCTCCAACTTTAGTTGAACCAAGTGTGACTATGCCCGGTCCTTGTTGAAGGTTAAAACAGCACTAACTTGAAGAAATATCGTTGTGGTTTTGATGCGTAGGTAAGAACGGTTCTTGCTCAGCCCGTAGCAGCAACAAAGTAGAGGACGTCTAACTTGTTTTTGCAGGGCATGTTCTGATGTGATATGGTCAAGGCATGATGCTCTATTTTATTGTATGAGATGATCATGTCTTGTAACGGAGTTATCGGGAACTGGTAGGAGCCAAATGGTTGTCGCTTTATTGTATGCAATGCAATCGCCCTGTAATTGCTTTACTTTATCACTAAGCGGTAGCGATAGTCGTAGAAGCAATAGTTGGCGAGACGACAACGATACTACGATGGAGATCAAGGTGTCACACCGGTGACGATGGTGATCATGACGGTGCTTTGGAGATGGAGACCAAAGGCACAAGATGATGATGGCCATATTATATCACTTATATTGATTGCATGTGATGTTTATCCTTTATGCATCTTATTCTGCTTGATTGACAGTAGCATTATAAGATGATCTCTCACTCAATTTCAAGGTACAAGTGTTCTCCCTGAGTATGCACCATTGCCAAAGTTCGTCGTGCCGAGACACCACGTGATGATCAAGTGTGATAAGCTCTACGTTCATATACAACGGGTGCAAGCCAGTTTTGCACACGCAGAAATACTCGGGTTAAACTTGATGAGCCTAGCATATGCAGATATGGCCTCGGAACACTGAGACCGAAAGGTTGAGCATGAATCATATGGTAGATATGACCAACATAGTGATGTTCACCATTGAAAACTACTCCATCTCATGTGATGATCGAACATGGTTTAGTTCATATGGATCACGTGATCACTTAGATGATTAGAGGGATGTCTATCTAAGTGGGAGTTCTTAAATATGATTAATTGAACTTTAATTTATCATGAACTTAGTACCTGATAGTATTTTGCTTGTCTATGTTGTTGTAGATAGATGGCCCGTGCTGTTGTTCTGTTGAATTTTAATGCGTTCCTTGAGAAAGCAAAGTTGAAAGATGATGGTAGCAATTACACGGACTGGGTCCGTAACTTGAGGATTATCCTCATTGCTGCACAGAACAATTATGTCCTGGAAGCACCGCTGGGTGCCAAACCCGCTGCAGGAGCAACGCCATGTGTTATGAACGTCTAGCAGAGCAAAGCTGATGACTACTCGATAGTTCAGTGTGCCATGCTTTACGGCTTAGAACCAGGACTTCAACGACGTTTTGAACGTCATGGAGCATATGAGATGTTCCAGGAGTTGAAGCTAATATTTCAAGCAAATGCCCGGATTGAGAGATATGAAGTCTCCAATAAGTTCTACAGCTGCAACATGGAGGAGAATAGTTCTGTCAGTGAGCACATACTCAGAATGTCTGGGTATAACAATCACTTGATTCAACTGGGAGTTAATCTTCCAGATGATAGTGTCATTGACAGAATTCTTCAATCACTGCCACCAAGCTACAAGAGCTTTGTGATGAACAATAACATGCAAGGGATGTATAAGACAATTCCCGAGCTCTTCGCGATGCTAAAGGCTGCGGAGCTGGAAAATCAAGGAGCATCAAGTGTTGATGGTCAACAAGACCACCAGTTTCAAGAAAAAGGGTAAAGGGAAGAAGAAGGGGAACTTCAAGAAGAACGGCACACAAGTTGCTGCTCAGGAGAAGAAACCCAAGTCTGGACCTAAGCCTGAGACTGAGTGCTTCTACTGCAAAGGGACTAGTCACTGGAAGCGGAACTGCCCCAAGTATTTGGCGGATAAGAAGGATGGCAAGGTGAACAAAGGCATATGTGATATACATGTTATTGATGTGTACCTTACTAAAGCTCGCAGTAGCACCTGGGTATTTGATACTGGTTCTGTTGCTAATATTTGCAACTCAAAACAGGGACTACGGATTAAGCGAAGATTGGCTAAGGACGAGGTGACGATGCGCGTGGGAAATGGTTCCAAAGTCGATGTGATTTCCGTCGGCACGCTACCTCTACATCTACCTTCGGGATTAGTTTTAGACCTGAGTAATTGTTATTTCGTGCCAGCGTTAAGCATGAACATTATATCTGGATCTTGTTTGATGCGAGACGGTTATTCATTTAAATCAGAGAATAATGGTTGTTCTATTTATATGAGTAATATCTTTTATGGTCATGCACCCTTGAAGAGTGGTCTATTTTTAATGAATCTCGATAGTAGTGATACACATATTCATAATGTTGAAGCCAAAAGATGCAGAGTTGATAATGATAGTGCAACTTATTTGTGGCACTGCCGTTTAGGTCATATTGGTGTAAAGCGCATGAAGAGACTCCATTCTGAAGGACTTTTGGAATCACTTGATTATGAATCACTTGGTACTTGCGAACCATGCCTCATGGGCAAGATGACTAAAATGCCGTTCTCCGGAACAATGGAGCGAGCAACAGATTTGTTGGAAATCATACATACTAATGTATGTGGTCCGATGAATATTGAGGCTCGTGGCGGATATCATTATTTTCTCACCTTCACAGATGATTTGAGCAGATATGGGTATGTCTACTTAATGAAACATAAGTCTGAAACATTTGAAAAGTTCAAAGAATTTCAGAGTGAAGTGGAAAATCAATGTAACAAGAAAATAAAGTTTCTACGATCTGATCGTGGAGGAGAATATTTGAGTTACGAGTTTGGTCTTCATTTGAAACAATGTGAAATAGTTTCGCAACTCACGCCACCCGGAACACCACAGCGTAATGGTGTGTCAGAACGTCGTAATCGTACTTTATTGGATATGGTGCGATCTATAATGTCTCTTACTGATTTACCGCTATCATTTTGGGGTTATGCTTTAGAGACAGCTGCATTCACGTTGAATAGGGCACCAGCTAAATCCGTTGAGACAATGCCTTATCAACTATGGTTTGGCAAGAAACCAAAGTTGCCGTTTCTTAAAGTTTGGGGTTGCGATGCTTATGTGAAAAGCTTCAACCTGATAAGCTCGAACCCAAATCAGAGAAATGTGTCTTCATAGGATACCCAAAGGAGACTGTTGGGTACACCTTCTATCACAGATCAGAAGGCAAAACATTTTTTGCTAAGAATGGATCCTTCCTAGAGAGGGAGTTTCTCTCGAAAGAAGTGAGTGGGAGGAAAGTAGAACTTGATGAGGTAACTATACCTGCTCCCTTATTGGAAAGTAGTTCATGACAGAAACCGGTTCCTGTCACACCTACACCAATTAGTGAGGAAGCTAATGATGATGATCATGAAACTTCAGATCAAGTCACTACCGAACCTTGTAGCTCAACCAGAGTAAGATCCGCACTAGAGTGGTACGGTAATCCTGTTTTGGAGGTCATGTTACTTGACCATGATGAACCTACGAACTATAAGGAAGCGATGATGAGCCCAGATTCCGCAAAATGACTTGAGGCCATGAAATCTGAGATGGGATCCATGTATGAGAACAAAGTGTGGACTTTGGTTGACTTGTCCGATGATCGGCAAGCCAAAGAAAATAAATGGATCTTCAAGAAGAAGACTGACGTTGACGGTAATGTTACTGTCTACAAAGCTCGACTTGTTGCGAAAGGTTTTCGACAAGTTCAAGGGTTTGACTACGATGAGACTTTCTCACCCGTAGCGATGCTTAAGTTTGTCCGAATCATGTTAGCAATTGCCGCAATTTATGAATATGAAATTTGGCAAATGGATGTCAAAACTACATTCCTGAATGGATTTCTAGAAGAAGAGTTGTATATGTTGCAACCAGAAGGTTTTGTCAATCCAAAAGGTGCTAACAAAGTATGCAAGCTCCAGTGATCCATTTATGGACTGGTGCAAGCCTCTCGGAGTTGGAATAAACGTTTTGATAGTATGATCAAAGCATATGGTTTTATACAGACTTTTGGAGAAGTCTGTATTTACAAGAAAGTGAGTGGGAGCTCTGTAGCATTTCTAATATTATATGTGGATGACATATTGTTAATTGGAAATGATATAGAATTTGTGGATAGCATAAAAGGATACTTAAATAAGAGTTTTTCAATGAAAGACCTCGGTGAAGCTGCTTATATATTGGGCATCAAGATCTATAGAGATAGATCAAGACGCTTAATTGGACTTTCACAAAGCACATACCTTGATAAAGTTTTGAAGAAGTTCAAAATGGTTCAAGCAAAGAAAGGGCGCTTCCCTGTGTTACAAGGTGTGAAGTTGAGTAAGACTCAATGCCCGACCACTGCAGAAGATAGAGAGAAAATCAAAAGTGTCCCTATGCTTCAGCCATAGGCTCTATCATGTATGCAATGCTGTGTACCAGACCTGATGTGTGCCTTCCGATTAGTTTAGCAGGGAGGTACCAAAGTAATCCAGGAGTGGATCACTGGACAGCGGTCTAGAACATCCTGAAATACCTGAAAAGGACTAAGGATATGTTTCTCGTTTATGGAGGTGACAAAGAGCTCGTCGTAAATGGTTACGTCGATGCAAGCTTTGACACTGATCCGGAAGATTCTAAATCGCAAACCGGATACGTGTTTATATTTAACGGTGGAGCTATCAGTTGGAGCAGTTCTAAACAAAGCGTCGTGGCGGGATCTACATGTGAAGTGGAGTACATAGCTGCTTCGGAAGCAGCAAATGAAGGAGTCTGGATGAAGGAGTTCATATCCAATCTAGGTGTCATACCTAGTGCATCGGGTCCCATGAAAATCTTTTGTGACAATACTGGTGCAATTGCCTTAGCAAAGGAATCCAGATTTCACAAGAGAACCAAACACATCAAGGGACGCTTCAATTCCATCCACGATCAAGGCCAGGTGGGAGACATAGAGATTTGCAAGATACATATGGATCTGAATTGCAGACCCGTTGACTAAGCCTCTCTCACGAGCAAAACATGATCAGCACCAAGGCTCCATGGGTGTTAGAATCATTACTTTGTAATCTAGATTATTGACTCTAGTGCAAGTGGGAGACTGAACGAAATATGCCCTAGAGGCAATAATAAAGTTATTATTTATTTCCTTATTTCATGATAAATGTTTATTATTCATGCTAGAATTGTATTAACCGGAAACATAATACATGTGTGAATACATAGACAAACAGAGTGTCACTAGTATGCCTCTACTTGACTAGCTCGTTGATCAAAGATGGTTAAGTTTCCTAACCATAGACATGAGTTGTCATTTGATAAACGGGATCACATCATTAGGAGAATGATGTGATTGACTTGACCCATTCTGTTAGCTTAGCACTTGATCGTTTTAGTTTACTGCTATTGCTTTCTTCATAACTTACACATGTTCCTATGACTATGAGATTATGCAACTCCCGATTACTGGAGGAACACTTTGTGTGCTACCAAACGTCACAACGTAACTGGGTGATTATAAAGGTGCTCTACAGGTGTCTCCGATGGTACTTGTTGAGTTGGCATAGATCGAGACTAGGATTTGTCACTCCGATTGTCGGAGAGGTATCTCTGGGCCCTCTCGGTAATGCACATCACTATAAGCCTTGCAAGCAATGTGACTAATGAGTTAGTTGCGGGATGATGCATTACGGAACGAGTAAAGAGACTTGCTAGTAACGAGATTGAGCTAGGTATTGAGATACCGACGATCGAATCTCGGACAAGTAACATACCGATGACAAAGGCAACAACGTATGTTGTTATGCGGTTTGACCGATAAAGATCTTCATAGAATATGTAGGAACCAATATGAGCATCCAGGTTCCGCTGTTAGTTATTGACTGGAGACGTGTCTCGGTCATGTCTACATAGTTCTCGAACCCGTAGGGTCCGCACGCTTAAAGTTCTGTGACGATCGGTATGATGAGTTTTTGTGTTTTGATGTACCGAATGCAGTTCGGAGTCCTGGATATGATCACAGACATGACGAGGAGTCTCGAAATGGTCTAGACGTAAAGATCGATATATTGGAACCCTATATTTCGACATCGGAATAGTTTCGGGTGAAATCCGGATTTTACCGGAATACCGGGAGGTTACCGGAACCCCCCCGGTAATTGTATGGGCCTTAATGGGCCATAGTGGAGAGAGAGAGAGAGAGAGGAGGCCAGGGCAGGCCGCGCGCCCCTCCCCCTCTGGTCCGAATTGGACTAGGAGGGGGCGGCGCCCCCCCTTTCCTTCCTCCCTCTCTCCCCCTTCCTTCTCTCCTAGTCCAACTAGGGAAGGGGGGAATCCTACTCCCGGTGGGAGTAGGACTCCTCCAGGGCGCGCCATAGGGGCCGGCCCTCTCCCCCTCCTCCACTCCTTTATATACGTGGCCAGGGGGCACCCCATAGACACACAAGTTTACCATTGATCTTTCTTAGCCGTGTGCGGTGCCCCCCTCCACCATAATCCACCTCGGCCATATCGTAGCGGTGCTTAGGCGAAGCCCTGCGTCGGTAGCTTCATCAACACCGTCACCACGCCGTCGTGCTGACGAAGCTCTTCCCCGAAGCTCTATTGGATCATGAGTTCGTGGGACGTCACCGAGCTGAACGTGTGCTGAACACGGAGGTGCCGTACGTTCGGTACTGAGGATCAGTCGACCATGAAGACGTACGACTACATTAACCGCGTTGTCATAATGCTTCCGCTTACGGTCTACGAGGGTACGTAGACAACACTCTCCCCTCTCGTTGCTATGCATCACCATGATCTTGCGTGTGCGTAGGAATTTTTTTCAAATTACTACGTTCCCCAACATCCCGGCGCTCCTGCCCGGATCTGGCCGGAGTGGCAACCGGAGACGGTGGCGAGGGGCACGGGCGAGGTGCGATGGCGCGGAGCTCGGGCAGCACAAGGACGCGGCGACTGGAGACAGCGGCGGTGAGGTCCGGCGGGGTTGGGACGGCGGCGGGGCGATGCGGCGGATCGGCGGCCTAGCTCTAGGGTTCCAGTGAGGCGGTGGCGGAGATCGTGGGGCGCGGGCTCCCTCGGGCCCGGCACGGCCCGGGGCAGGCCTGATCTGGGCCGGGAGGGCCGCGGTGGTGTGAGCGGGCAGGGGGGCACGTGGCGGCTTGGGAGACGCTGGAGGGGCGGCTGGCGGCGGTGCTGGCGAGTGGGGCGGTGCCAAGTGGCGGAGCGGAGGTGGCTGGCGCGGATTTCTAGGAGGAGGTGGGTTGGCTGTAGCTGGGGGTTAGGGAAGGGGTAGACTAGGTTAGGAATGCCCAAATTAGGAATGGGGAGGGCTATATATAGCAGTTTTAGCTAGGGTTTTGGGCTAAGGGTGATTTTGGGGGTTTCGGAGCCCTTCGATTGCGATCGGACGGTTTCGGACGTGAGAGGGGTAGCTGGGCTGTAGGTGGGCTGAATAGAAGGGGTTGGGCTGAGAGGAGAGAAGATAAGCGCAGCCCGACAACCGTTTTCGGATACTATAAACGTCCGACGTTTGACCGCCTATATTGCCCCTATATGTTTAACGGTTGGGCTATCAAACGGACTCCGAATGCGATGAAATTTGGCAGGCAGTCTACCGATAATAAAACAGGATTGCACACCAACTTTCAACCCATTCCGAGAATATTTTTTATCCCACTTATAAAATAATATTTCGAAGGTGTCGCGGGCGCGTGCGAGTGGGACGGGGCTCAGAACGGACAACGGAGAGAACTAGGAAACCCGACGGATGCATGTTTTGAAAAATAGTCAGATGAAATGCACATGATGACATGGAAAAGTGCAACACGCAAGAGAATGACATGGCAATGATGACGAATAAATGGAAGACATCTGGCGCATCGGTCTCGGGGTGTTACAAGTAGCTCCATACAGAGCAATTTAGACATAAAGATTTTCCAAGTACATACAGATCTGAATGTTGTTGACTCGTTGACTAAAACCTCTCTCACAAGCAAAACATGATCAAACCCCCGAACTTACTGGGGGTTAATCACATAGCGATGTGAACTAGATTATTGACTCTATGCAAGTGGGAGACTGTTGGAAATATGCCCTAGAGGGAATAATAAATTGGTTATTATCATATTTCCTTATTCATAATAAATGTTTATTATTCATGCTAGAATTGTATTGACCAGAAACTTAAATACATGTGTGAATACATAGACAACATTGTGTCCCTAGTGAGCCTCTACTAGACTAGCTCGTTGATCAAACATGGTTAAGGTTTCCTAACCATAGACATGAGTAGTCATTTGATAATCGGATCACATCATTAGGATAATGATGTGATGGAGAAGACCCAACCATAAGCTTAACATCAGACCGTTTAGTTTATTTGCTATAGATTTCTTCATGTCAAGTATCTGTTCCTTAGACCATGAGATCGTATAACTCCCTGACACTAGAGAAATACTTAGTGTGTATCCAGACGTCACTTTGTAACTGGGTGATCATAAAGGTGCTCTACAGGTATCTCCGAAGGTATTTGTTGGGTTGGCATGGATCAAGACTGGGATTTGTCACTCTGTATGACGGAGAGATATCTTTGGGCCCTCTTGGTAATACAACATCTTAAAGAGCTTGCAAGCAATGTGACTCATGAGTTAGTCATGGTATCTTGTATTACGGAACGAGTAAAGAGACTTGTCGGTAATGAGATTGAACTAGGTATCGAGATACCGACGATCAAATCTCGGGCAAGTAACATATCTCCAGACAAAGGGAATAGCTACGGGATTAATCGAATCCTTAATATCATGGTTCAACCGATAAAACATCTTCATGGAATACTTAGGAATCAATATGGACATCCAGGTCCCGCTATTGGTTATTGACCTGAGAGGTGTCTCCGTCATGACTACATGCTTCCCGAACCCGCAGGGTCGCACGCTTAACGTTCGTTGACGCTAGAGTAGTATTGGGATATTTGATTATTTGTAACCAAATTTTTTTCGGAGTCCCGAATGAGATCACGGACGTGATGAGGAGTCTCGGAATGGGAGGTAAAGATTTATAAATGGGAAGTCATATTTTGGCTGCCGGAAAACGATGCAGTTTTTTCGGTATTGTACCGTGATGCTTCTAGAGGTTCTGAAGGATTCCAGAGAGGTCCAAAAGTCCACAAGTGGGTCCACCAAGTCACAAGGGCTAGCATAGGATGAGGGGAGGCGCCTTGGCCTTATTGGGCTAGCCGCACCATGTCCTCAAAAGCCCATATGGCTAGGGAAGGGAAAAAGGGGGAGTCCTAGTAGGAATAGGATTGGACTTGGAGTCCAAGTCCTCTCCCCTTTGGTTCCACCCTAGGACTTGGAGGGGCTGTTCCCCACGCCCCTCCACCTATATATAGAGTGGAGGGGGCGCCTCAAGAGCACACACCAAGCCCTTTTCCACCTTCTCTCTCTCGTTACTCTGTAGTTCCTCCGTCCTCGTTCTAGTAGTGATTGGTGAAGCCCTGCTGAACTAGCCCCACCACCACCATCACCACCACGCTATCATGCTGGTTGTGATCCCATCTAGTTCTACACCTTCTCTTGCTGGATCAAGGGAGACGTCATCAAGCCGCATGTGTGCCAAACTCGGAGGTGCCATCCGTTCGGCACTAGATGGGTTGGATCGTGATCGGATCGCGAAGAGTACGACTACATCAACCGCATTATATATGCTTCCGCTTTCGGTCTATGAGGGTACGTAGACACACTCTCCCCTCTCATTGCTATGCTTCTCCTAGATAGATCTTGGGTGTTCGTAGGAATTTTTTTGATTTTCATGCTTCGTTCCCCATCAGAAAACAGGAACGCGAAACAAAAGAGTACAGAGAGAGA
Organism: Triticum aestivum; assembly: GCF_018294505.1. Lineage (NCBI taxonomy): Eukaryota > Viridiplantae > Streptophyta > Magnoliopsida > Poales > Poaceae > Triticum > Triticum aestivum. Next base: position 242,712,777 of record NC_057805.1, read on the forward strand.
GAGATCCAACCTCGGAGGGGATCCTACCCTCCAGGAACCATGGTGGCCATGGAACAGAGGGGAAAACCTCCTCCCATCTAGGGGGAGGCTAGTGAACAAGAAGAAGGAGGGGCACCTCTCGCCCTCTCTCCCGGTGACACCAGAACGCCACCGGGGGAACCATAGTGACGACGATCTACACCAACAACTTCGCCGCCGTCATCACCAACTCTCTCCCCCTCTATGAAGTGGTGTAAGACCTCTTCTCCCCGCTATAATCTCTACTTAAACATGGTGCTTAATGCTATATATTATTGTCCAATGATGTGTGGCAATCGTATGATGTTTGAGTGGATTTCTTTTGTCCTACGGGTTAATTGTGGTATGGTGTGATTGATATAAGTTGTATGTTAAATCGGTGTTGTCTTATGGTGCTCTCCGTGTCGCACAAGCCTGTGGGGTTACTTCTATAGGGCTTTGCAATATGTTCATATTTTGGTTATAGTGGGTTGCATGAGGGACTGAAATACAAACCCGAGTAAGGGGCTTGTTGCGTATGGGAGTTAAGATGACTTGTTACTTAATGCTATGGTTGGGTTTTACCTTAATGATCTTTTGTAGTTGTGGATGCTTGCTAGGGTTCCAATCATAAGTGCATATGATCCAAGTATGGAAAGTGTGTTAGTGTATGCCTCTCCCTCATGGCATATGATAAGTACTCCTAGATCCAAATATGGACAATCTTTCTCATCGTTGTACAAAAGCTTTCTACTATACAACTATCTTTTATTCTCTTGCAAAGTACTCCTGGTTTTATTCTTACAAAGTTGTTTCATTCTTGTTCTAGGTAAAGCAAATGTTAAGTGTGCATAGAGTTGTATCGGTGGTCGATAGAACTTGAGAGAATATAAATTCTACCTTTAGCTCCTCGTTGGGTTTGATACGTCTCCAACGTATCTATAATATTTGATTGCTCCATGCTATATTATCTTCTGTTTTGGACATTATTGGGCTTTATTATTCACTTTTATATTATTTTTGGGACTAACCTATTAACCGGAGGCCCAGCCAAGAATTGCAGTTTTTTGCCTATTTCAGAGTTTCGCAGAAAAAGAATATCAAACGGAGTCCAAACGGAATGAAACCTTCGGGAACGTGATTTTTGGAACGAACATGATCCAGGAGACTTGGACCATACGTAAAGGAAGCTTCGAGGAAGCCACGAGGTAGGGGGGGCGCCTACCCCTCCCCCCCAGGCGCGCCCTCCACCCTCGTGGGCCCCACGTTGCTCCACCGACGTACTCCTTCCTCCTATATATACCTACGTACCCCCAAACGATCAGATACGGAGCCAAAAACCTAATTCCACCGCCGCAACCTTCTGTACCCACGAGATCCAATCTTGGGGCCTGTTCCGGAGCTCCGTCGGAGGGGGCATCGATCACGGAGGGCTTCTACATCAACACCATAGCCTCTCCGATGAAGTGTGAGTAGTTTACCTCAGACCTTCGGGTCCATAGTTAGTAGCTAGATAGATTCTTCTCTCTTTTTGGATCTCAATACATTGTTCTCCCCCTCTCTCGTGGAGATCTATTCGATGTAATCTTCTTTTGCGGTGTGTTTGTTGAGACCGATGAATTGTGTGTTTGTGATCAAGTTTATCTATGAACAATATTTGAATCTTCTGAATTCTTTTATGTATGATTGGTTATCTTTGCAAGTCTCTTTGAATTATCAGTTTGGTTTGGCCTACTAGATTGATCTTTCTTGCAATGGGACAAGTGCTTAGCTTTGGGTTAAATCTTGCGGTGTCCTTTCCCAGTGACAGTAGGGGCAGCAAGGCACGTATTGTATTGTTGCCATAGAGGATAACAAGATGGGGTTTTTATCATATTGCATGAATTTATCCCTCTACATCATGTCATCTTGCTTAAGGCGTTACTCTATTCTTATGAACTTAATACTCTAGATGCATGCTGGATAGCGGTCGATGTGTGGAGTAATAGTAGTAGATGCAGGCAGCAGTCGGTCTACTTATCTCGGACGTGATGCCTATATACATGATCATACCTAGATATTCTCATAACTATGCTCAATTCTGTCAATTGCTCAACAGTAATTTGTTCACCCACCGTAAAATACTTATGATCTTCAGAGAAGCCACTAGTGAAACCTATGGCCCCCGGGTCTATCTTGATCATATTAATCTTCCAAGACTTAGTTATTTCCGTTTCCTTTTTACTTTGCTTTTATTTTACTTTGCATCTTTATCATAAAAAGACCAATAATATTATCCTATCATATCTATCAGATCTCACTCTCGTAAGTGACCGTGTAGGGATTGACAACCCCTTATCGCGTTGTTTGCGAGGATTTATTTGTTTTGTGTAGGTGCGAGGGACTCGCGCGTAGCCTCCTACTGGATTGATACATTGGTTCTCAAAAACTGAGGGAAATACTTACGCTACTTTGCTGCATCACCCTTTCCTCTTCAAGGGAAAACCAACGCAGTGCTCAAGAGGTAGCAAGAAGGATTTCTGGCGCCGTTGCCGGGGAGGTCTACGCAAAAGTCAACATACCAAGTACCCATCACAAACCCTTATCTCCCGCATTACATTATTCGCCATTTGCCTCCCGTTTTCCTCTCCCCCACTTCACCCTTGCCGTTTTATTCGTCCTCTCTTTTTGTTCGCCTCTTTTTTGCTTGCTTCTCGTTTGCTCGTGTGTTGGATTGCTTGTTTGTCACGATGGCTCATGATAATACCAAATTATGTGACTTTACCAATACCAACAATAATGATTTCCTTAGCACTCCGATTGCTCCTCTTACCGATACCGAATCTTGTGAAATCAATGCTGCTTTGTTGACTCTTGTCATGAAAGACCAATTCGCCGGCCTTCCTAGTGAAGATGCCGCTACTCATCTAAATAGCTTCGTTGATTTGTGTGATATGCAAAACAAGAAAGATGTGGACAATGATATTGTTAGATTGAAGCGATTTCCTTTTTCGCTTAGAGATCGTGCTAAAGCTTGGTTTTTGTCTTTGCCTAAAAATAGTATTGATTATTGGAATAAGTGCAAAGATGCTTTTTTTCTCTAAGTATTTTCCTCCCGCTAAGATCATCTCTCTTAGAAATGATATTATGAATTTTAAGCAACTTGATCATGAACATGTTGCACAAGCTTGGGAGAGGATGAAATTAATGATACGTAATTGCCCAACTCATGGTTTGAATTTGTGGATGATCAAAAAATTTATGCCGAATTGAATTTTGCTTCTAGAAATCTTTTACATTCGGCCGCGGGAGGCACTTTTATGGAAATCACTTTAGGAGAAGCTACTAAACTCCTAGATAATATTATGGTCAATTATTCTCAATGGCACACTAAAAGATCTACTAATAAAAAAGTGCATGCGATAGAAGAGATTAATGTTTTGAGTGGAAAGATGGATGAACTTATGAAATTATTTGCTACTAAGAGTGTTTCTTCTTATCCTAATGATATGCCTTTTTCTACTTTGATTGAGAATAATAATGAATCTATGGATGTGACTTTTGTTGGTAGGAATAATTTTGGTAACAACGCGTATAGAGGAAACTTTAATCCTAGGCCTTATCCTAGCAATTCCTCTAATAATTATGGTAATTGCTACAACAATTCTTATGGGAATTTTAATAAGATTCCCTCTGAATTTGAGACTAGTGTTAAAGAGTTTATGAATTCGCAAAAGAATTTCAATGCTTTGCTTGAAGAGAAATTGCTTAAAATTGATGAATTGGCTAGGAACGTTGATAGAATTTATCTTGATGTTGATTCTTTAAAGCTTAGATCTATTCCTCCTAAGCATGATATCAATGAGTCTCTCAAAGCCATGAGAATTTCCATTGATGAGTGCAAAGAAAGAACTGTTAGGATGCGTGCTAAGAAAGATTGCTTTATGAAAGCGTGTTCTTCAAATTTCTATGAAAATAAAGATGGAGATCTAAAATTTATTGATGTGTCCCCTATTAAATATTTGTTTTGCAATATGAATCTCGATAATGATGGGACCGAATATGATCCACCTTTCCCTAGAAGGCGTTCCAAAAATTCGGAGTTTTTAGATCTTGATGCTAAAATTAATAAAAGTGGGATTGAAGAAATCAAAACCCTAGATATTAATAAACTCACTATTTTGGATTTCAAGGAATTTAATTATGATAGTTTCTCTTTGATAGATTGTATTTCCTTGTTGCAATCCATGCTAAATTCTCCTCACGCTTATAGTCAAATAAAGCTTTTACCAAACATATCGTTGATGCTTTGATGCAATCTTATGAAGAAAAACTTGAGTTGGAAGTTTCTATCCCTAGAAAACTTTATGATGAGTAGGAACCTACTGTTAAAATTAAGATTAAAGATCATGAGTTTTATGCTTTATGTGATTTGGGTGATAGTGTTTCCACTATTCCCAAAACTTTATGTGATTTGCTAGGGTTCCGTGATTTTGATGATTGCTCTCTAGACTTGCACCTTGCGGATTCCACTATTAAGAAACCTATGGGAAGAATTAATGATGTTCTTATTGTTGCAAATAGGAATTATGTGCCCGTAGATTTTATCGTTCTTGATATAGATTGCAATCCTTCATGTCCTATTATTCTTGGTAGACCTTTCCTTAGAACGATTGGTGCAATTATTGATATGAAGGAAGGGAATATTAGATTCCAATTTCCATTAAAGAAAGGCATGGAACACTTCCCTAGGAAGAAAATAAAATTACCATATGAATCTATTATGAGAGCCACTTATGGATTGCCTACCAAAGATGGCAATACCTAGATCTATCCTTGCTTTTATGCCTAGCTAGGGGCGTTAAACGATAGTGCTTGTTGGGAGGCAACCCAATTTTATTTTTTATTTTTTTGCTTTTTGCTTATGTTTAGGAAAAAAATATTTGATCTAGCCTCTGGTTAGATGTGTTTTTATGTTTTAATTAGTGTTTGTGCCAAGTTAAACCCATATGATCTTCTTGGATGATAGTTATTTGATCTTGCAGAAATTTCCAGAAACTTTCTGTTCACGAAAATAATTGTTAAAAATCACCAGAATGTGATAAATATTGATTCCAATTGCTTCTGATCAATAAACAAATTTCTAGGCCGTCCTATTTTGTCTGATTTTTTGGAGTTCCAAAAGTTTGCATTAGTTACAGATTACTACAGACTGTTCTGTTTTTGACTGATTCTGTTTTTCGTGTTTTGTTTGCTTATTTTGATGAATCTATGGCTAGTAAAATAGTTTATAAACCATAGAGAAGTTGGAATACATTAGGTTTAACACCAATATAAATAAAGAATGAGTTCATTACAGTATCTTGAAGTGGTCTTTTGTTTTCTTTCGCTAATGGAGCTCACGAGATTTTCTGTTGAGTTTTGTGTTGTGAAGTTTTCAAGTTTTGGGTGAAAGATTTGATGGATTATGGAACAAGGAGTGGCAAGAGCCTAAGCTTGGGGATGCCCATGGCACCCCCAAGATAATCTAAGGACACCTAAAAGCGAAAGCTTGGGGATGCCCCGGAAGGCATCCCCTCTTTCGTCTACTTCCATCGGTAACTTTACTTGGAGCTATATTTTTATTCACCACATGATATGTGTTTTGCTTGGAGCGTCTTGTATGATTTGAGTCTTTGCTTTTTAGTTTACCACAATCATCCTTGCTGTACACACCTTTTGAGAGAGAAACACGTGATTCGGAAATTATTAGAATACTCTATGTGCTTCACTTATATCTTTTGAGTTATATAGTTTTGCTCTAGTACTTCACTTATATCTTTTAGAGCATGGTGGTGGATTTGTTTTATAGAAACTATTGATCTCTCATGCTTCACTTAGATTATTCTGAGAGTCTTAAATACCATGGTAATTTGCTTAAATAATCCTAATATGCTAGGTATTCAAGATTAGTAAAAACTTTCTTATGAGTGTTTTTGAATACTAAGAGAAGTTTGATGCTTGATGATTGTTTTGAGATATGGAGGTAGTGATATTAAAGTTGTGCTAGTTGAGTAGTTGTGAATTTGAGAAATACTTGTGTTGAAGCTTGCAAGTCCCGTAGCATGCACGTATGGTAAACGTTATGTAACAAATTTGAAACATGAGGTATTCTTTGATTGTCCTCCTTATGAGTGGCGTTCGGGGACGAGCGATGGTCTGTTCCGACCAATCTATCCCCCTAGGAGCATGCGTGTAATGCTTGGTTTTTGATGACTTGTAGATTTTTGCAATAAGTATGTGAGTTCTTTATGACTAATGTTGAGTCCATGGATTATACACACTCTCACCTTTCCATCATTGCTAGCCTCTTCGGTACCGTGCATTGCCCTTTCTCACATTGAGAGTTGGTGCAAACTTCGCCGGTGCATCCAAACCCCATGATATGATACGCTCTTTCACACATAAACCTCTTTATATCTTCCTCAAAACAGCCACCATACCTACCTATTATGGCATTTCCATAGCCATTCCGAGATATATTGCCATGCAGCTTTCCACCGTTCCATTTATCATGACACGTTCATCATTGCCATATTGCTTAGCATGATCATGTAGTTGACATAGTACTTGTGGCAAAGCCACCGTTCATAATTCTTTCATACATGTCACTCTTGGTTCATTGCATATCCCGGTACACCGCCGGAGGCATTCATATAGAGTCATACTTTGTTCTAGTATCGAGTTGTAATCATTGAGTTGTAAATAAATAGAAGGGTGATGATCATCATTTAATAGAGCATTGTCCCAAAAATAAGAGTGAAAGGCCAAATAAAAAAAGGAAGGCCCAAAAAAAGAGAAATAAAAAAGAGGCAATGCTACTATCCATTTTTCCACACTTGTGCTTCAAAGTAGCACCATAATCTTCATGATAGAGAGTCTCTTGTTTTGTCACTTTCATATACTAGTGGGAATTTTTCATTATAGAACTTGGCTTGTATATTCCAACAATGGGCCTCCTCAAGTGCCCTAGGTCTTCATGAGCAAGCAAGTTGGATGCACACCTACTTAGTTTCTTTTGTTGAGCTTTCATATATTTATAGCTCTAGTGCATCCGCTGCATGGCAATCCCTACTCCTTGCATTAACATCAATCGATGGGCATCTCCATAGCTCATTGATTAGCCTCGTTGATGTGAGACTTTCTCCTTTTTTGTCTTCTCCACATAACCCCCATCATTATACTCTATTCCACCCATAGTGCTATATCCATGGCTCACGCTCATGTATTGCGTGAAGGTTTATAAAGTTTGAGATTACTTAAGTATGAAACAATTTCTTGCCTTGTCATCGGGGTTGTGCATGATGAGAGCATTCTTGTGTGACGAAAATGGAGCATGACTGAACTATATGATTTTGTAGGGATGAACTTTCTTTCGCCATGTTATTTTGAGAAGACATAATTGCTTAGTTAGTATGCTTGAAGTATTATTATTTCTATGTCAATATTAAACTTTTGTCTTGAATCTTTCAAATCTGAATATTCATACCACAATTAAGAAGAATTACATTGAAATTATGCCTAGTAGCATTCCGCATCAAAAATTCTGTTTTTATCATTTACCTACTAGAGGACGAGCAGGAATTAAGCTTGGGGATGCTTGATACGTCTCCAATGTATCTATAATTTTTGATTGCTCCATGCTATATTATCTTCTGTTTTGGACATTATTGGGCTTTATTATTCACTTTTATATTATTTTTGGGAATAACCTATTAACCGGAGGCCCAGCCCAGAATTGTTGTTTTTTGCCTATTTCAGAGTTTCGAAGAAAAAGAATATCAAACGGAGTCCAAACGGAATGAAACCTTCGGGAACGTGATTTTTGGAATGAACATGATCCAGGAGACTTGGACCCTACATAAAGGAAGCTTCAAGGAAGCCACGAGGTAGGGGGCGCGCCTGCCCCTCCCCCCTAGGCGCGCACTCCACCCTTGTGGGCCCCACGTTGCTCCACCGACGTACTCCTTCCTCCTATATATACCTACGTACCCCCAAACGATCAGATACGGAGCCAAAAACCTAATTCCACCGCCGCAACCTTCTGTACCCACGAGATCCCATCTTGGGACCTGTTTCGGAGCTCCGCCGGAGGGGGCATCGATCACGGAGGGCTTCTACATCAACACCATAGCCTCTCCGATGAAGTGTGAGTAGTTTACCTTAGACCTTCGGGTCCATAGTTAGTAGCTAGATGGCTTCTTCTCTCTTTTTGGATCTCAATACAATGTTCTCCCCCTCTCTTGTGGAGATCTATTCGATGTAATCTTCTTTTGCGGTGTGTTTGTTGAGACCGATGAATTGTGGGTTTATGATCAAGTTTATCTATGAACAATATTTGAATCTTCTGAATTCTTTTATGTATGATTGGTTATCTTTGCAAGTCTCTTCGAATTATCAGTTTGGTTTGGCCTACTGGATTGATCTTTCTTGCAATGGGAGAAGTGCTTAGCTTTGGGTTCAATCTTGCGGTGTCCTTTCCCAGTGACAGTAGGGGCAGCAAGGCACGTATTGTATTGTTGCCATCGAGGATAACAAGATGGCGTTTTTATCATATTGCATGAATTTATCCCTCTACATCATGTCATCTTGCTTAAGGCGTTACTCTATTCTTATGAACTTAATACTCTAGATGCATGCTGGATAGCGGTCATTGTGTGGAGTAATAGTAGTAGATGCAGGCAGGAGTCGGTCTACTTGTCTCGGACGTGATGCCTATATACATGATCATACCCAGTGACAGTAGGGTTAGCAAGGCACGTATTGTATTGTTGCCATCGAGGATAACAAGATGGGGTTTTTATCATATTGCATGAATTTATCCCTCTACATCATGTCATCTTGCTTAAGGCGTTACTCTATTCTTATGAACTTAATACTCTAGATGCATGCTGGATAGCGGTCATTGTGTGGAGTAATAGTAGTAGATGCAGGCAGGAGTCGGTCTACTTGTCTCGGACGTGATGCCTATATACATGATCATACCTAGATATTCTCATAACTATGCTCAATTCTGTCAATTGCTCAACAGTAATTTGTTCCACCACCGTAAAATACTTATGCTCTTGAGAGAAGCCACTAGTGAAACCTATGGCCCCCGTGTCTATCTTGATCATATTAATCTTCCAACACTTAGTTATTTCCGTTGCCTTTTTACTTTGCTTTTATTTTACTTTATCATAAAAATACCAAAAATATTATCCTATCATATCTATCAGATCTCACTCTCGTAAGTGACCGTGTAGGGATTGACAACCCCTTATCGCGTTGGTTGCGAGGATTTATTTGTTTTGTGTAGGTGCGAGGGACTCACGCGTAGCCTCCTACTGCAGTGATACCTTGGTTCTCAAAAACTGAGGGAAATACTTACGCTACTTTGCTGCATCACCCTTTCCTCTTCAAGGGAAAACCAACGCAGTGCTCAAGAGGTAGCAGGGTTCGACACTCTTATTTATCAAAAAAGCTACAATTGATCCCCTATACTTGTGGGTTATCAACATTCCATATACCAGCAGCTGGGTCACGACCTCCACTCATAGTGTCTACATGGTCGCCACCCCTAAAGAGACGTCGAAACCTAAGGGTGACAAGGAAAATAAAAGAGACTCCTCAAAACGCTGACATCCCAAGAGGCGACCCAAGGGCACCGGCAAAGGAAAAGAGAGCCAGTCCATCCACTCGGGAGCCACAAGCGACGACTCGATCCCCGATAACCTCGACGACCTTGGCAACGGCACTAATGCCATGCCCACTCAGGCCGGCATCCCCACTAGAATGTCCGACAACAAGGATCCCAAAGATCCTGAGGCCGAGAAAGATAGTGATTACCTCCCGGAACCCAAGGATGACGTTAACCTCGGACCCGGGGAGTTTGTAGTCCCCGACAACCCATTACAATAGGAGATATTCTAGCAACACCTCATTCCGACCGCTCAGAGCATGAAGAAAAAACAGTAGTAGCTTCATGCCCGCCAAAATATACTCAACGTCAAGTGGGTCAACATCCTCGACATTGAGCAGGACCTCGAAGCACGACGCAAGGCGCAACTCAAGTCCTACCAGCACAGAAAGCTGCTGCCCGAATTCAACGATGAAGCAGCCGAGAACGTGCCACTCAAGCACTGCCGAGCTAATCAACCTGATCGTCCTCCTAGGGGGGAGACAAGCCGGTAGGGGACCACACGAACCCCCAGTAATACCTCGCCTTACGGCAAGGAGCCGGTCCAATATCACTACTAGGGAAAACATTATACACAGAACTTTAGTAGTAGCGCTTGTTAAAAAAGGGCGCTAGTGCTACATAGAAGTAGCGCGTGCAGGATAACTGCGCTACAGATACACATGTAGCAGTAGCGCGTCTCCGTGTAAATGCGCTACTACTAAAATTCTCACTACTAAGCCGATAGGCTACACATAGTAGTAGCGGTCTTGTAAAAACCGCGCTACCGCTAAGATTATTGTAGCAGCCCGTTTACAGTGAAAGGCGCTACTGCTAATGAAAATAAAATAAAATGAAAAACAAATAAAAAAGTAAATGAAAATGAAAGAAATAGAAAAAGGATAAAGGAAAAAATAAAATGTAAAGAAAAATAAATGAAAAAGGAAAAAAAGGAGAAAGGCATAACAGTAGCGTCTATTCATAAGAGGCGCTATAGATAATGTAGCAGCAGCGCGTTTTTAGACCCCTGCTATAGAAAGAGAAAAGGAAGTAAGAAAACAAGAGGAAAATACATAGCTATAGCACTAGCGTGTTTAGTAAAAATCGCTATAGCTAACTTAGTTATAACGCTTTTTCAGTAAACACGCTACCGCTAAGTTTGACTTAACCCAAAAGCGGTTTCCCTCCCCCGACCACCACTTCTCCCTCAAATCCCTCGCCCCACTTCGCCGCCGTCTCCCCAATTCGTCGTCACCCCACTTCGCCGCAGTCTCCTGCCGACGTCGACGCCCCCGGAGCCAGCAGAGCCGCGTGCCATCGACGCCACTGGAGCCGCCCCGAACGCCACCGGAGCCGCCCTCGGCGCCACTGGAGCCACCTTCGATGCCCCTGCCTCCCTCGCCGTCACCGGTGACACCCCTGCCTCCCTCGCCACCACTGCCTCCCTCGCCACCACCGGAGCCATCCTCCATAAGCCCCCACCCCTCCTCTATCTCTCTCTCATGCATAGCACAAACATTGGACAGAGAACTAGCTAGCTAGGTTAACTAGTTTAATTAGGTTAATTATCTAGGTTAGTGCAAAATTTTAGTTAGGGCTTTGACAGAGAACTAGTTAGGTTAATTATCTAGGTTAGTGCAAAAATTTATTTAGGGCTTTGATAGAGAACTAGCTAGGTTAACTAGTTTAATTAGGTTAATTATCTAGGTAAACTAGGTTAACTAGCTAGTTTAACTAACTAGGTTAAATAGCTAGGTTAATTAGGCTCGTTAGGTTAACAAGCTAGGTTTACTAGGTTAGGGCAAAAATTAATTTTAGAGCATTAGGTCAGAAGGGTTAGAGAAATGGAGTTCCTTTGCAATTTAATTGGGTTCTGTCCTAGGCAGAGAAGGGTTAGAGAAAATAATGTGTGTGTGCGTGTGTGAGAGAGAGAGAGAGAGGAATAGCTAGAACAGAATTTGGGTTCAGTCCTAGGCAGAGAAGTGTTTAGTCAGGTCATTTTGCAAAGGTTTTTTTAGGCAAGTTTAGGCAAGTTTTATTTGTAAAGACCACTATTTTTCTCGGAAAATAATTTAGGCAAGTTTTATTTTAAAGATGATCCCTTCCTAGAATTTTATTGTTGATTATATCTTTTCATTGAAGTGGTCATGTTATACCTTTTCATCGATGTGGTTCGATTGTGGCCAAGTGGCATTTTGTTGTTTCCAGGGAATGAAGCTGAGTGGCCTATGTTTTGCCGGAATGTTGATTCATTTCCTGTTCCGGCAAATTTTAGGTGCTCGATGTGACGCCCCGAGACCGACGCTTCAGACGCCTTCCATGTTTTTCGTTGTTGTCGCGTGTTTCATTTGTTTGTTGCATTCATCATGTCATCATTTGCACTGCATCAGCACTTCGTTGCCGTCATGTTTTAAAAGTTTGCATCCATTCGTAGTGCCGCTTCCCGTTTGTCTCTGTTGACCTTTCTCGGACCCCTTGCAACCTGGATCTTTGTTTTCTCTCTTGCCTAAGCTGGAGTCTCTCTGCTCAGTTCTCAGACCCCCCTCGCGTGCGCGTCCGATTCTTCCTCGAACCCGAACCGCTCAGTCATGACCGATGGTCCAAAATTAATCTCCTAGACCCACTCCTACTATATATGGACAGCCCCTCATCTAGTTTTGGCAACCCTAGACAACTTCCCTAGAATTCCTCCCGCCGCCGCCACCTGGTCGCTCCCCTCGGGATCCCCTCCCTCGATCCCGCTACCTCCTAGCAAAATTCCTCGATCCAGATCCACCAACCACCGATCCATCCATCTGGGACCGCCGGATAGAGATCCGACGGCCACCAGGCGGCCCGCAGCCGAGCCTCTTACTCCCTCCTCGATCCAGATCGAGAGGAGCTCGCCCGAGCTGCACCTCCAGGACCCCGCGCCACGGAGGAGCCGCCTCGTCGCCGGAAACCAGCGCCCCTCCACCTCGTCTCGCGGCCTCCTCTGCTTCACTTCGAGAACCCCAGCGTGAGCCGCAGCCATCTCCCTCGCGTCCTCCCTCCTCGCCGGCGTTCTGCTCGAGGACCAGCCCCGCGCACCCCTGTGCTCACGAGCAGCAAACCCCGAGGACGCCAGCCGCCTCCCGCAACCCTGCGTCGCCTCCTCCCTGTCTTGCCTCGCCGGTGACTGCTGCTACCTCCGGTGAGCCGCCCGACCTCGTTGCTCTCTCCTTCTCCCTGCCTCACCTCTCTCTTTCCCTTAAGGAAACGCAATGGATGGCCTCCCGTAGCTCCAACTCCGGCCACCTCGTCTCCGCGGTGACCTGACGCCTCGGGTTCCGTCCGACCGCCGGCGTCCCATCCTCACCTCTGCTTCGAACTCACGCGTGTGCCTGCCTCCCTCGCCTCGCAAGCCTCGTCGCGGGTCAACCGCATCGGCCGTCTTGGGCTCCCTCACGGAGCACCACCACCGCATCTCCGGCCAGATCCGTCGAGTCCCGGCCATCTCCGCCGTTCTTGGTCCTCCCCGCCACCCAAGTCCCTCGCCGGAGAGCACCACGCCGCCGCTGACTCTGCTTCACCTGAACCGGGGGTCCTCTTTCTGCTTCGCCCCGCGCCAAGATCCGCTTCCATTGACTGCCTCCTCGCTCGATCTGGTCGAGTCGTCAACCACCACACAGCAGGCCCAGCGGGTCTCCAGGCCCAACTCCCGCCCCAAGCCTGCCAGCCTCTGCAGGCCAAAGGCCTCAAGGGCCCGATGTGAGCAGCTCCCGCAGCCCTCCAGTTTTGGCCCGATATGTTTTTTCCTGTTGCTGCGAATTTAGCTAATTTCCAGAGTTTATGGTTTTTCAGAAAAGTCCTTCATGTTCATGCATTAACAACTCTTGAACCGTGCATCGGTTTTAAACAAATTATATATGTAAAATGCTTAGAATTTCATCTAGTTTCTTAATATGACACTTTCATCTATATTTAAAATGTTTAAATTGCCGTTTGTATTTAATTTGCATAAATGCCATGTTAAAATGTTTTATTTCATAACTAAATAACTGTAGCTCCATTTTAAATAAACTTTATATGTAAATGGGGTAGAAAAATGCATAGTTTAACATGGTGACATTACTTTGCATGTTTAACAACTCTAAAATATGGTTTAGGTCAGAACAGTACCAACTCTAAAATTTGCATATGGGGCTTTATCGGACTTGTTGCTTGTTTTTTCGGCCTCATTTAAACTTGCCTAAATAGTTAGTTTACTTATGCCTCACCTCTTGCCATGTTAATCAACATTTAATATTTTTGGGTACATAACCGAGAGAGAACTAAATAATCGAATGCGGTGTTTCGTCGATATGCATCTCGTTGCATATTGAGCTCCACTTAACTTGTAGTTTTGTTCCTGCACTTTGCCATGCCATGCCTCTTTAAACCGGACATGCATCATCCTTGGTTGTGCATCATGCCATGTTTATGTGATGGTTGTTTACTATGTCGTTTGCTTCTTTCCGGTTGCGCTTCTCCTTGATAGTTCCGGTTAAGTGACGATTGTGAGGATCCGTTCGACTATGTCCGTTTGTCTTCTTCATGGACTCGTTCTTCTTCCTTGCGGGATCTCAGGCAAGATGACCATACCGTCGAAATCACTTCTATCTTTGCTTGCTAGTTGTTCGATCTATCGCTATGTCGCGCTATCCACCACTTGTTATATCATGCCTCCCATATTGCCATGTCAAGCCTCTAACACACCTTCCTAGCAAACCGTTGTTTGGCTATGTTACCGCTTTTGCTCAGCCCCTCTTATAGTGTTGTTAGTTGCAGGTGAAGTTGAAGATTGCTCCATGTTGGAACATGTTTATGTTGGGATATCACAATATCTCTTATTTTAATTAATGCACCTATTTACTTGGTAAAGGGTGGAAGGCTCGGCCTTATGCCTGGTGTTTTGTTCCACTCTTGCCGCCTTACTTTCCGTCATACCGGTGTTATGTTGCTTGATTTTGCGTTCCTTACGCGGTTGGGGATTTATGGGACCCCCTAGACAGTTCGCTTTGAATAAAACTTGTCCAGCAAGGCCTAACCTCGGTTTTACCATTTGCCTACCTACCACCTATACCTTTCCCTTGAGTTCTGCAGACTCAAGGGTCATCTTTATTTTAAACCCCCCAGGCCAGTGCTCCTCTGAGTGTTGGTCCGAATCGAGCCGCCTGCGGGGCCACCTCAGGGAAACTCGAGGGCTGGTTTTACTAGCCTGTCTCATCCGGTGTCCCCTGAGAACGAGATATGTGCAACTCCTATCGGGATTTGTCGGCACAGTTGGGTGGTCTTGCTGGTCTGGTTTTACCATTGTCGAAAAGTCTTGTAACCGGGATTCCGAGCCTAATCGGGTCTTTGTGGGAGAAGGAATATCCTTCGTTGACCGTGAGAGCTTGTGATGGGCTAAGTTGGGACACCCCTGCAGGGTATAAACTTTCGAAAGCCGTGCTCGCGGTTATGTGGCAGATGGGAATTTGTTAATGTCCGGTTGTAGAGAACTTAACACTTGACTTAATTAAAATGCATCAACCGCGTGTGTAACCGTGATGGTCTCTTTTCGGCGGAGTCCGGGAAGTGAACACAGTTTTTGGGTTATGTTTGATCATAAACAGTTTCAGGATCACTTTTTGATCACTTCTAGTATACCGACCGTTGCGTAGCTTCTCATCTTACTCTTATTTGCGTATGTTAGCCACCATATTTGCTTACCGCTTGCTGCAGCTCCACCTCACTACGTTATCCTACCCATAAGCTTAAATAGTCTTGATATCACGGGTGTGAGATTGCTGAGTGCTCATGACTCACAGATACTACCAAAACAGTTGCAGGTGCCGATGATACCAGTGCAGGCGTCGCAACCGAGGTCAAGTGGGAGTTCGACGAGGACCTTGGTCGTTATTATGTTTCGTTTCCTGATGATCAGTAGTGGTGCCCAGTTGGGACGATCGGGGATCTAGCATGTGGGGTTGTCTTCCTTTTCATTTGTAATCGTCCGTAATCGGACTATCTGTGTACTCTGAATTATGTATGTTTAATTAATGTATTGTGTGAAGTGGCGATTGTAAGCTAACTCTTTATCCCATTCTTGTTCATTACATGAGATTGTGTGAAGATGACCCTTCTTGTGACAAAACCACCATGTGGTTATGCCTCTAAGTCGTGCCTCGACACATGAAGATATAGCCGCATCGTGGGTGTTACACTCGATTTGTCCACTTTTTAGCAAAGGTCATGCCAAAATTTTCCGTGAATTTCGGCATGACTTGTGCTACAAACTAGGACATATCGAGTGCCCGGGATTTTCCACACCGGGAAGGAGTCAACGTTCCTGCAAAACATAGGCCTTTTTATGTCATTATTCATTTTATTAGGTCTAGAATTAATTGACTATATTTAATCGTAGGAAACATGGCTAGCAACGATGAAGGATAGGGTTCTGGTGATTGCGACAATGTCTACTGGGCGGAAGACGAATTTTTGTACCTTGCCGACGATCAACGGGTGTTCTTGCTGGGCCGACGTGTCGCATCGGAGACTGAGACGGACATTGAGACTGGCGCTGAGACTGAGACTGGCGCCGAGACTAGCGGAGCCGGTATAGAACCGAAAGCAAAGAGGCAACGGCGCCCAAACGAGCTCATGACTACTAGACTGGTGGTCACGGAGGTGGACGACGACATTTTTGAGCCAAAAGAGCCCACGGAAGCGCGCGCGTGCTACGGCAATCAAATAGGTTGCATCATACGGACAACCGCCACCATCAATGATGGGAAACTAAAGAAGATAGATAATATAAGGCCCTCCCTCCTAAAGAATCTGCACCAGATAATCTTGTTCCCGGGCCGGGATGAAAAGGAATATAAAAATCCAGATAAGGACCCGACAATGAAGAAGATAAACAAACACGCCATGACCAAGTTTAGCGACGCGTTGGCCACCTGGAAAGCAAGGGTGAAACATCGGATCGTCAACAAAAAGGAACCCTACTCGGAGATTGTAAAGGATAATCTGATAATCACGGAAGAGCAGTTTCAAATATTCAAGGCGGCTTGCGAGGCAGAAGCTGCCAAAATGAGTCGAAGTACATGAAGGGGCTTCAATAGAGGAACATGGGGTGACGCCACCTCAGAAGCCGTGGCTACGGCGGGAAGAGGGCCATATGGGCCAAGAAGGATGCGGAATACGAAAGTCTGGGCATCCCAGACCCCTTGGCAGACTTCACCGTCCCGCAGGAGCGTGACGTCCTCAGGGCCCGGTACCATTGGGACCCAGTCAAGAAGGTTTTCGAGACAGACCCGGTCACGACGGAGTTCATGAGACTGCTGGTAATTTTAGTTTCTGATCAATTTGACTGCACGTTTAGTCATATTTCCAAATGATCCTTTTTACTTTTGCAGAGAGAGCAGCGCAGGATTGCGGCCGAAAGCGACTCGCTGTCTGAGGCGTTAGTGAGGCCCAAGTGGGAAACTCCATTCAACTGGGCGTTGAACATATTGAAAGGACTCCCGGTGGACAGTCGGCCGTCATATGGACGCGTGCACTATGTCGGAGATGGTGCCACGTGGAAGAAGTACTACCGTGAGACCACGGAGGAGAGAAAGGAAAGACAGAGGTTAACTGAAGAAAACATCGACAAGAAGGTTGAGATTGCGCTTGAGAAGAAATCAGCTGAGACAATCGCAACAGCGGTAGCTGCTGCAAAACAGGTGATTGCAGCTATGTTTGGTGTCTTGGTTCCGGCCATTGTCAGTTGGAGCAGGCAAAATCCAGAAGAAAAATGCAGCGGACTTTCCCCTTGCCGACTTCTTCGGGAGCAGCTCGACTAGCGTTGCACCAGCACCTGCACCTGCTCCTGCACCGACTCCTGCACCAGCTCCTGCACCGGCTCCCGCACCAGCACCTGCACCTGCTCCTGCACCGGCTCCCGCACCTGCTCATAGCAGCCTGTCCTCCGTCTCGGACGTGCTCGGCGGTGCTTCATCTTTGGCTGAGCTCGTTGCCCTCACGGTATCTGTCACACCGGCCCTCTTCAATAAATGTACAATCTCCCGTTTTCGTTGCCTTTCAGATGTCTCACGTCGTAGACATGTCTTTGCAGGCCGACGTAACCCCGTGCACCATATTGTACACCATCGGCGACCGGAAGGTGTACGTGGGGAAGGCGACGATAATGAAGCCGACGGAACCATGCTTCCACAGCCGGCCGATCCCCCCTGAAGTCTTCAGGGTTTCCATGGCCAGTGTCAAACCGGGCCACGAGAATTTGGCTCCTTCGATACTAGGGGGGATGACGACGAGACTCCGCGGCGGCTTGGCGGTTGCAATGGGTGGGTCATGTTGTGACCAAAGAGCCTGCTTCGTCTGGAGGCAGCCGGGAGCACACCCACGAGCACGCAGCCTCAGCAAGGTATGAACATCAACACCCCACCTACCAAATTAGCATCGGCTATCGTGCTGGGTGATAGCGGATGGGGTGAGGAAGAGGCTCCATCCGCACCCCATAGATGAGGATGAGGATGACGATTAACAGTATCTCAATACTGGCGCCTATGATGAGTACTCAGGGTTTGAGAGTCATGAGTCGGTGCCTGAATTGCCACCTCCGGAGGTTGAACGTATTATAGACGGCCTTCCGGTACCAAATAAGCATAGGAAGAGACCGAGGAAAGGCAACAAAGCTGCTTCTATGATCTAGCCGCCTAAGCAGGCTTGGGTTCAAGACCGTATACCTATCCCCGGTGCAGCAAAATGGCATATCCCCGGTGAACCAATCCTACCTAAGGCAGCGGTAGAGGCCACACATGGCGATCTAAGGAGACTTCATGACGATGTGTTGCGGAGAGAGAAAAGCCTCATCGCCTCGGAAAATCCAGGATACCCACTCTATGTGGTTAACGTGCCGCGGCAAAGGTCGTACGTCCACACATGCGCTGCAGACAAGTTCTTCCTTTGATTCGATTACATCTTCGACATGTTTCACTTGAGGAAGCTGGATTTTACGTTTGTCCGCCTTTGTGCCTTGTACATGAACTACATCATCATGATTGAGCAGATACCTTATATCTGTGTCGCTGACCCGTACTTCATGCACAATGGTTTCTTGGCAGTCTGCGCAGAGCACCGTGAATACGCGAGGGACTACATCACCGATTTCATGACGAAGAAGTGCAACGCCAGGAGTATAAGACGAGTGGCCGGAGTGTCAGGCCCAGGTGTACTGGTTTCCGGTTTCCGAGCGACAGCCATAGTTAGTTTTGGTTCACGCTAATGCGAGAGAGGGATGCGAACTCATGTACTGCATAGGTCCGCTCTCACTCATAGTGATAGCTCTTCTCGCGTATATCATTGTTTAGATGGATGATGATGTAGTTGCAAGTAATCGAGACTTGTGTCGCTATTTTCGAGATGATGACGAGAGACCACTTTGTGTTGGATGATGATTATGATGATGACATGATTTGATGAGACTATCTGTATGTATATGCTATGATTACATTTAAATGTGTTTGATATGCTAAAGATTATTGTATAAAGACTGTTCAAATAGAAAACAAATATGCAGAAAAAACAAAAACTAATAAAACTAGCAGTAGCGAGGGGAATAAAGTTAGCAGTAGCGCTCTCTTACCAGTAGCGTGTCCTAGTTAAAAGCGATGCAGCTATTAGCAACAGCATGTGGCACTAAAGCCCGCTGCTGCTAGCCATGTATAGCAGTAGCGTGGGACGACACGTGCTACTGCTAGATGTTAGTTGTAGCGCCTTATCAGTAGCGCGACATCCCGCGCTACTGCTAGGCAAAATACCCGCGCTACTGCTAGGCTTTTCCCTAGTAGTGTATCCTGAGATGTTCGACTTGCAGACACAGCTAAACAAAAATCGCATCCCCGCTCGATCCATATATGGATCGCGAGGACATGCACCAGCTAGACAGGATGACTATCAGGCCTGGTTAGAACAGAAAGGCCCAGGAACAAACATACGCCCGGATGCCAACTAAATCTGGAATGAGGTGGCTCATTTTCGAGGGCCAGCTCTGTCGGCATCCTAGGAACCAGGGTACCTAGACTTGTGTGCCTGCGGCCCACAGCGTGGCTCCATCGGCGGCCTGGTATGACCCATCTACAACACCTTCAAGACAGGACCCTCACGAGGGGCCAAGCCTCATGAGGCGGGCGACATCAAGACCTCTGGAGGGAGCGGCCTTCCCAGGCTAGCTCCTGAGGAGCGGAGATTCCTATGCAGGTGCCCACCTCATGAGGTTGAGGTGACGCAGGCCATGACGACCGAGGCCCAGCAGGCGCCAGCGGGTGCAGAGCAGCAGGTTTCCTCTTTGGTGCTAAGGAGGCAAGCGCATGCGCGGGGTCCCGAGGTACCAGCCAAAGGTTTCCATTTCTGTGAAACGGGACCAAGACCGCCAGGACAGTAGGACGGATGTCATCACCGAGCCCACCACGACGTCACAACCAGAAGCTTTGCAGGCGAAGACCACCTTTCATCCGGATAAGATGTACTACTTGTCCCCTTTCAATTTGGCCACTATAGGATCCCATCCCGCCTTCGTTTTGGAGGAAGAGGACCAAGGCCATTATAAATATAGGCTAGCCACCACCAAGAGGTAGGGATCTTTGACTCACTCCCTTGCCAGAGCAATCCTCGCGAGGTTGTTCTTCCCTTGTACTAGTTCATTGCTACCTCTTGAGCATGCATTGGTTTTCCCTTGAAGAGGAAAGGGTGATGCAGCAAAGTAGCATAAGTATTTCCCTCAGTTTTTGAGAACCAAGGTATCAATCTAGTAGGAGGCCACATGCAAGTCCCTCATAGCTACACAAACAAATAAGAACCTTGCAACCAACGTGATAAAGGGGTAGTCAATCCCTTCAAGGCCACTTGCAAAAGTGAGATCTGATAGAGATGATAAGATAATATTTTTGGTATTTTTATGATAAAGATTGAAAGTAAAGATTGCAAAATAAACGGCGACAGAAATAGCTAGTTGAAGGGAGATTAATATGATGGAAAATAGACCCGGGGGCCATAGGTTTCACTAGTGGCTTCTCTCAAGATAGCATAAGTATTACGGTGGGTGAACAAATTACTGTCGAGCAATTGATAGAAAAGTGCATAGTTATGAGAATATCTAGGCATGGTCATGTATATAGGCATCATGTCCGCGACAAGTAGACCGAAACGATTCTGCATCTACTACTATTACTCCACACATCGACCGCTATCCAGCATGCATCTAGAGTATTAAGTTCATAAGAACAGAGTAATGCATTAGGCAAGATGACATGATGTAGAGGGATAAACTCAAGCAATATGATATAAACCCCATCTTTTTATCCTCGATGGCAACAATACAATACGTGTCGTTTCCCTTTCTATCACTGGGATCGAACACCGCAAGATTGAACCCAAAGCTAAGCACTTCTCCCATTGCAAGAAAGATCAATCTAGTAGGCCAAACCAAACTGATAATTCGAAGAGACTTGCAACCATAACAAATCATACATAAAAGAATTCAGAGGAGATTCAAATATTGTTCATAGAAAATCTTGATCATAAACCCACAATTCATCGGATATCGACAAACACACCGCAAAAAGAGTTACATCGAATAGATCTCCAAGAAGATCGAGGAGAACTTTGTATTGAGATCCAAAGAGAGAAGAATCCATCTAGCTAATAACTATGGACCCGAAGGTCTGAGGTAAACTACTCACACATCATCGGAGAGGCTATGGTGTTGATGTAGAAGCCCTCCGTGATCGATTCCTCCTCTAGCGGAGCGCCGGAAAAGGCCCCGAGATGGGTTCTCACGGGTACAGAAGGTTGCGGCGGTGGAAATACGACTTCGTGGTGCTCCTGGATGTTTTCGGGGTATATGGGTATATATAGGAGGAAGAAGTAGGTCGGTGGAGTTGCGAGGAGCCCACGAGGGTGGGGGCGCGCCCAGGGGGCAGGTGCGCCTCCCTGCCTCGTGGCCTCCTCGCTTCTTTCTTGACGTCCACTCCAAGTCCTTTGGATCACGTTTGTTCCAAAAATCACTCTCCGGAAGGTTTCATTCCGTTTGGATTCCGTTTGATATTCCTTTTCTGCGAAACACTGAAATAGGCAGAAACACAGCTATTTGCACTGGGCCTTGGGTTAGTAGGTTAGTCCCAGAAATAATATAAAAGTGTATAATAAAGCCCATTAAACATCCAAAACAGATAATATAGTAGCATGGAACAATCAAAAATTATAGGTACGTTGGAGACGTATCAAGCATCCCCAAGCTTAATTCCTTCTCCTCCTCGAGTAGGTAAATGATAAAAACATAATTTTTGATGTGGAATGCTACCTAGCATATTCTTCAATGTATTTTTCTTTATTGTGGCATGAATGTTCAGATCCGAAAGATTCAAGATAAAAGTTTAATATTGACATAAAAATAATAATACTTCAAGCATACTAACTAAGCAATTATGTCTTCTCAAAATAACATGGCCAAAGAAAGTTCATCCCTACAAAATCATATAGTTTGGTCATGCTCCATTTTCGCCACACAAGAATGCTCTTGTCATGCACAACCCCGATGACAAGCCAAGCAATTGTTTCATACTTTAGTAATCTCAAACTTTTTTCAACTTTCACGCAATACATGAGCGTGAGCCATGGATATAGCACTATGGGTGCAATAGAATATAATGATGGGGGTTATGTGGAGAAGACAAAAAAGGAGAAAGTCTCACATTGACGCGACTAATCAATGGGCTAGGGAGATGCCCATCAATTGATGTCAATGCAAGGAGTAGGGATTGCCATGCAACGGATGCACTAGAGCTATAAATGTAAGAAAGCTCAACAAAAGAAACTAAGTGGGTGTGCATACAACTTGCTTGCTCACGAAGACCTAGGGCATTTGAGGAAGCCCATTGTTATAATATACAAGCCAAGTTCTATAATGAAAAATTCCCACTAGTATATGAAAATGACAAAACAAGAGACTCTCTATCATAAAGATCATGGTGCTACTTTGAAGCACAAGTGTGGAAAAAGGATAGTAGCATTGCCCCTTCTTATTTCTTTTTTTGGGCCTTCCTCTTTTTATTTGGCCTTTCTCTTTTTTTATTTTGGACAATGCTCTATTAATGATGATCATCACACTTCTATTTATTTACAACTCAATGATTACAACTCGGTACTAGAACAAAATATGACTCTATATGAATGCCTCCGGCGGTGTACCGGGATGGGCAATGAATCAAGAGGGACATGTATGATAAATTATGCATGGTGGCTTTGCCACAAATACGATGTCAACTACATGATCATGCAAGGCAATATAACAATGATGAAGCGCGTCATAATAAACGGAACGGTGGAATGTTACATGGCAATATATCTCGGAATGGCTATGGAAATGCCATAATAGATAGGTATGTTGGCTGTTTTGAGGAAGATATAAGGAGGTTTATGTGTGATAGAGCGTATCGTATCACGGGGTTTGGATGCACCGGCGAAGTTTGCACCAACTCTCAAGGTGAGAAAGGGCAATGCATGGTACCGAAGAGGCTAGCAATGATGGAAAGGTGAGAGTGCGTATAATCCATGGACTCAACATTAGTCATAAAGAACTCACATACTTATTGCAAAAATCTACAAGTCATCAAAAACCAAGCACTACGCGCATGCTCCTAGAGGGATAGATTGGTAGGAAAAGACCATCGCTCGTCCCCGACCGCCACTCATAAGGAAGACAATCAAAGAACACCTCATGTTTCAAATTTGTTACACAACGTTTACCATACATGCATGCTACGGGACTTGCAAACTTCAACACAAGTATTTCTCAAATTCACAACTACTCAACTAGCACAACTTTAATATCACTATCTCCATATCCCAAAACCATCATCAAGTATCAAACTTCTCTTAGTATCCAATGCACTTATATGAAAGTTTTTATTATATCCATCTTGGATGCCTATCATATTAGGACTAATTTTATAGCCAAAGCAAATTACCATGCTGTTCTAAAGGATTCTCAAAATAATATAAGTGACGCATGAGAGATCAGTAATTTCTATAAATAAAACCACCACCGTGCTCTAAAAGATATAAGTGAAGCACTAGAGCAAAATTATTTAGCTCAAAAGATATAAGTGAAGCACATAGAGTATTTTAATAAATTCCGATTCATGTGTATCTCTCCCAAAAGATGTACAACAAGGATGATTGTGGTGAACTAAAAAGTAAAGACTCAAATCATACAAGACGCTCCAAGCAAAACACATATCATGTGGTGAATAAAAATATAGCATCAAGTAAAGTTACCGATGGACAAAGACAAAAGAGGGGATGCCTTCCGGGGCATCCCCAAGCTTAGGATTTTGGTTGTCCTTGGATTTTACCTTGGGGTGCCTTGGGCATCCCCAAGCTAAGGCTCTTGCCACTCCTTGTTCCATAATCCATCAAATATTTACCCAAAAACTTGAAAACTTCACAACACAAATCTCAACAGAAAATCTCATGAGCTCCGTTAGTGAAATAAAACAAATCACCACCTTAAGTTACTGTAATCAACTCTTTCTTTATTTATATTGGTGTTAAACCTACTGTATTCCAACTTCTCTATGGTTCATAACCTACGATAGTAGCCATAGATTCATCAAAATAAGCAAACAACACACGAAAAACAGAATCTGTCAAAAACAGACCATTCTGTAGCAATCAGATTTGTTCGCATATTTCTGGAACTCCAAAAATCCTGAAAAACTAGGACAACCTGGACAATTTGTGTACTGATCTACTGCAAAAAGAATTGGTAATTTATCACATTCTGGTGAATTTAGCAATTATACTCGTGAGCGCAAAGTTTCTGTCTTTTTCAGCAAGATCAAACAACTATCACCCAAGAAGATCCTGTTGGTTCTACTTGGCACAAATAGTAATTAAACATGAAAAAACATCTAACCAGAGGCTAGATCAAAGATTTATTACTAAACAGAACCAAAAAGCAAGAAACAAAAATAAAATTGGGTTGCCTCCCAACAAGCGCTATCGTTTAACGCACCTAGCTAGGCATAAAGGCAAGGATAGATCTAGGTATTGCCATAATAATGGTAAGGTAAATCACGAAAACTCATTTCATATTCCCTACGTTCAGCAGCCAGTTTCTTTGTGGCAAGCAAAAGTAATCAAAAGGGATAAATTTAATGGGACAAAAGTCCCCAAGATCAAGCTCTGGAGGTATGGGTTCCTCCTTTGGCCCCTTATATTGCACAACCAATTCATCATTATAAGCATTCTTTTGGCAATAGGTCATGAGCCTTTGTTCAAGAGAAAAACCTAACCCGTTGTTCTGAATAGCAAAGTCATCATTGAGTTCAGCAATTCTATCAACTAGAACATCGGTACGAACCTTCTTTCCAAGGTTTTCATTGTAAGCAACATGATCTAAAGATCGTAAACGCATTAAGTCTTATTGATTAAAAAGGATAGCTTCATTGTAAGCAACATGATCTAAAGATCGTAAGCGCTACCAACCGAAACTTTTTAGTGTGTAAAATAGTAGGATCTTCAAGAGGATCATCAAAAACGTCAAAGTTTTCCATATTATTATCCTTATCAATGATAACCTCGCCAGTTTCAGACATGACGGCAGCACAGAGAACGAACACACAAAAAGCAAGCGAAAAAGACGCGAATAGAAAGAGAGGGCGCATAAAACGGCAAGGGTGAAGTGGGGGAGAGGAAAACGAGAGGCAAATGGAAAATAATGTAATGCGAGGGATAGGAGTTTGTGATGGGTACTTGGTACGTCTTGACTTGTGTGTAGACTCCCCAACAATGGCGCCAGAAATCCTTCTCGCTACCTCTTGAGCATGCGTTGGTTTTCCCTTGAAGAGGAAAGGGTGATGCAGCAAAGTACCGTAAGTATTTCCCTCAGTTTTTGAGAACTAAGGTATCAATCCAGTAGGAGGCCACACGCAAGTCCCTCGTACCTACACAAACAAATAAGAACCTTGCAACCAACGTGATAAAGGGGTTGCCAATCCCTTCACGACCACTTGCAAAAGTGAGATCTGATAGAGATGATAAGATAATAGTTTTGGTATTTTTATGACAAAGATTGAAAGTAAAGATTGCAAAATAAACGGCGACAGAATAGCTACTTGAAGCGAGATTAATATGATGGAAAATAGACCCCGGGGCCATATGTTTCACTAGTGGCTTCTCTCAAGATAGCATAAGTATTACGGTGGGTGAACAAATTACTGTCGAGCAATTGATAGAAAAGTGCATAGTTATGAGAATATCTAGGCATGATCATGTATATAGGCATCACGTCTGCGACAAGTAGACCGAAACAATTCTGCATCTACTACTATTACTCCACACATCGAACGCTATCCAGCATGAATCTAGAGTACTAAGTTCATAAGAATAGAGTAACGCATTAGGAAAGATGACATGATGTAGAGGGATAAAATCAAGAAATATTATATAAACCCCATCTTTTTATCCTCGATGGCAACAATACAATACAAGTTGCTTCCCTTTCTGTCACTGGGTTAGAGCACCGCAAGATTGAACCCAAAGCTAAGCACTTCTCCCATTGCAAGAAAGATCAATCTAGTAGGCCAAACCAAACTGATAATTCGAAGAGACTTGCAAAGATAACAAATCATACATAAAGGAATTCAAAGAGATTCAAATGTTGTTCATAGATAATCTTGATCATAAACCCACAATTCATCGGATCTCGACAAAGACACCACAAAAGAGTTACATCGAATAGATCTCCAAGAAGACCGAGGAGAACTTTGTATTGAGATCCAAAGAGAGAGAGAAGAAGCCATCTAGCTAATAACTATGGACCCGAAGGTCTGAGGTGAACTACTCACACATCATCGGAGAGGCTATGGTGTTGATGTAGAAGCCCTCTGTGATCGATTCCCCCTCCGGCGGAGCGCCGGAAAAGGCCCCAAGATGGGATCTCATGGGTACAGAAGGTTGCGGTGGTGGAAATAGGGTTTCGTGGTGCTCCTGGATGTTTTCGGAGTATATGGGTGGATATAGGAGGAAGAAGTAGGTAGGTGGAGCTGCGAGGGGCCCACGAGGGTGGGGGCGCGCCTCCCTGCCTCGTGGCCTCCTTGCTTCTTTCTTGACGTCCACTCCAAGTCCTCTGGATCACGTTAACAGGACTCCAGTACGCACCGCATGACATTTCCCTAAAGAGACGGAGACAGGAGCAAAGAAGGACATGCCGATCATCCCATGTGTTCCGGAGCAGTAGCAAGCTACCATGGCTTACTGGAAGCACTAAGAGACATTTCGCCATAAGAGAGGCTACTAATAAACAACTAGAATGTCAGATCCCACACATACCAACACATGTTACACGTACACATAACATGCACGATATGTATAGATACAACATGTCATCACAACATAACTCAACAACTCATATAGATAAAGGCCCAGAAGAGCCACATATCATTTATTACAAACAGGGGTCACATGACCAAACATACAGAGCATACAAGCAACGGAAGCATAATATGTCTGAGTACAGACAACTACAAATGAAAAAGGATGAGAAGCCTGACTATCTACAAGACCCTCCCAATGGTACAAGATTGTCGCTAAGGTAACAAGCTAAACGTCGAAGTCCACGCAGAACTACTAGTGAGACTGAAGTCTCCCTACAAACATAAATTAAGCAAACGTGAGTACAAATGTACCCAACAAGACTTACATCAGGACTAGCTACATATGCATCAATATCAACAAAGGGGTGGTGGAGTTTAACTGCAGCAAGCCAGCTTTGACTCAGTGGCTATCCTGTACTACGACTGCTGGTAACTCTTTTGAGGTGGCGCACACGAGTCCACATATTCACCATATCAATACACCACTACGGATACACTCCCGTCTCCCTACGAGAAGGCCATCCATAGCACTCACGCTTATCTTGCGCATTTTAGAGTATCTACTTTCACTTGTCTATGAACAATGTAAGCGTTCCAAGTAGTCCACATCTGCGGACGTGGCTATTCGAATAGATCATATTACCCTGTAGGGGTGTACTTCTTCACACACGCTCTCACCACTTATTACCGTGTACACGACATGTACTCGGCAACCTTGAAGCGGAGGCCCAGCGAGGGTGTCGGCCACGACCTGACTAACCACACAAGTCTCTAGTCTAGGTTTATCGCCTATTCGTGTTCCACCCGCAAGGAAATCCGGCCGGGGCTTCCACTACAGCCCCAAACGATGTGTACAGGGTTCCCAAGCCCACCAAACGGGCGATGCTTTGTACGCCTGGCCACGGTGCCTAGTCTGTCCCAAGCCCACCTGTACCGGGTGCCACATGGTAGACTACTAACACAACCAACAAACACCAGAAACTACTTGCAACTCCTGTACAGAGATCGAGGTGCTTAATAAGCCGAGAGGGGTTGAGTTGCGGGAACCCAATGTGCGGTAGTAACTGTCTTGGATCACAGACACAGAGCTCAGTTCCGGAGGACAGTTTCAATGATACAACCCACCATGTACTCCTACATGGCCTCTCATCGCCACCTTTACCAAATCGTGTTCACACACTTAGCTCTCAACAGTAGGACACGTACATCACCATTCCAATCCATCCCAGATGAATCAGACCTGACACAACTCTAAGCATAGCAGGCATAATAGGCAAAGAATGAATGAGTAGGCACATCAAGGCTCAAACAACTCCTACTCATGCTAGTGGGTTTCAACTATTTAAAGTGCCAAAGACAGGCCATGTAGACGAAAGGGGTTCAACTACCGCAACATGTAACAGTTGAAACATTGTTGTCCTAATGCACTAAAAGAGAGCAAGAGCGAAAGAGTGGGATTGTATCGGAATGTTCAATGGGGTTGCTTGCCTGGCACTTCTGATGATAGCAAAACTCTTCATCAGTGTCATCGAACTCATCGTCGAAACTACGTCCACTGAGAGGGAACAAACACCGGCAAATAAGAGGGAACACAATCAATGCAATGCAACAGTATGATGCATGGTCATGACATGGCAACATGCTGTCATTTGAGCCAATGCAACTAGCAACGATTTAAATGAAGTTGGTATGAACACGAGATTCAAATCCAAATTCCACATAGGACATTTGAAATGCCATTTATTCAAATTGTCATATACAGTGGTTGTAAGTGGTTCAAACATGATTGGAAATGCCATAAACAGATTCTTTTGATTTTTCTGATAATTTCTCATATATAAAATATTTCATTTGGAGTTACGGTTGAATTTCTATGATTTTTCAAAATTTAGGACATTTTCTGAAATTTATAAATCATTTTTGATTTATCTAAAATCCCAGAAATCAACTGTTGCGTCACCACTACCTCACCATGATGTCAGCAAGTCAACAGGGGTTGTCCAGGTCAAACCTGACGTGTGGGGTCCACACATGAGTGACACAGGGACTAATCCCGGTCAAACACAACACTAACTTGGGTTAGGCCAGGGTTAGGGCCCGCTGTCAGTGGCTGTGGGGGGGGGGGGTTAAACAGCGGGGTTAGCACAAAATTGTTGGGGAACGTAGTAATTTCAAAAAAATTCCTACGCACACACAGGATCATGGTGATGCATAGCAATGAGAGGGGAGAGTGTGTCCACGTACCCTCATAGATCGAAAGCGGAAGCGTTAGCACAACGTGGTTGATGTAGTCGTACGTCTTCACGATCCGACCGATCAAGTACCAAACGCACGGCACCTCCGAGTTCTGCACACGTTCAACTCGATGACATCCCTCGAACTCCGATCCAACCGAGCTTTGAGGGAGAGTTTCGTCAGCACGACGGCGTGGTGACGATGATGATGTTCTACCGACGTAGGGCTTCGCCTAAGCACCGCTACGATATTATCGAGGTGGATTATGGTGGAGAGGGGCACCACACACGGCTAAAAGATCCAAGAGATCAATTGTTGTGTCTATGGGGTGCCCCTCTCCTCCGTATATAAAGGGGGGAGGAGAGGGCCGGCCAAGGGGAGGAGGCGCGCCCAAGGGCGTCCTAGTCCCACCGGGAGTAGGACTCCTCCTTTTTCCTATTTGGAGAGGGAGAGGGAAGGATGAGGAAGGAGGGAGGAAGGAAAGGGGGGCCGGCCCCCCTCCCAATTCAGATTGGGCTTGGGGGGCGCCCCTCCCTTGCTCCTTTCCCCTCCTTTCCACAAAAGCCCATTAAGGCCCATATACCTCCCGGGGGGTTCCGATAACCTCCCGGTGCTCCGGTATTATCCCGATCTCACCCGGAACCATTCCGGTATCCAAATATAGTCGTCCAATATATCGATATTTACGTCTCGACCATTTTGAGACTCCTCGTCATTTTTGTGATCACATACGGGACTCCGAACAACCTTTGGTACATCAAAACACATAAACTCATAATATAACCATCATCGAACTTTAAGCGTGCGGACCTTACGGGTTCGAGAACTATGTAGACATGACCGAGACACGTCTCCGGTCAATATCCAATAGCGGAACCTGGATGCTCATATTGGCTCCCACATATTCTACGAAGATATTTATCAGTCAAACCGCATAACAACATACGTTGTTCCCTTTGTCATCGGTATGTTACTTGCCCGAGATTCGATCGTCGGTATCTCAATACCTAGTTCAATCTCATTACCTGTAAGTCTCTTTACTTGTTCCGTAATACATCATCCCGCAACTAACTCATTAGTTGCAATGCTTGCAAGTCTTAAGTGATGTGCATTACCGAGTGGGCCCAGAGATACCTCTCCGACAATCGGAGTGACAAATCCTAATCTCGAAATACGCCAACCCAACAAGTACCTTCGGAGACACCTGTAGAGCACCTTTATAATCACCCAGTTACGTTGTGACGTTTGGTAGCACACAAAGTGTTCCTCCGGTAAACGGGAGTTGCATAATCTCATAGTCATAGGAACATGTATAAGTCATGAAGAAAGCAATAGCAACATACTAAACGATCAAGTGCTAAGCTAACGGAATGGGTCAAGTCAATCACATCATTCTCCTAATGATGTGATCCCGTTAATCAAATGACAACTCTTTGTCTATGGCTAGGAAACATAACCATCTTTGATCAACGAGCTAGTCAAGTAGAGGCATACTAGTGACACTCTGTTTGTCTATGTATTCACACATGTATCATGTTTCCGGTTAATACAATTCTAGCATGAATAATAAACATTTATCATGATATAAGGAAATAAATAATAACTTTATTATTGCCTCTAGGGCATATTTCCTTCAGTCTCCCACTTGCACTAGAGTCAATAATCTAGATTACACAGTAATGATTCTAACACCCATGGAGCCTTGGTGCTGATCATGTTTTGCTCGTGGAAGAGGCTTAGTCAACGGGTCTGCAACATTCAGATCCGTATGTATCTTGCAAATCTCTATGTCTCCCACCTGGACTTGATCCCGGATGGAGTTGAAGCGTCTCTTGATGTGCTTGGTTCTCTTGTGAAATCTGGATTCCTTTGCCAAAGCAATTGCACCAGTATTGTCACAAAAGATTTTCATTGGACCCGATGCACTAGGTATGACACCTAGATCGGATATGAACTCCTTCATCCAGACTCCTTCATTTGCTGCTTCTGAAGCAGCTATGTACTCCGCTTCACATGTAGATCCCGCTACGACGCTTTGTTTAGAACTGCACCAACTGACAGCTCCACCGTTTAATAAAAACACGTATTTGGTTTGCGATTTAGAATCGTCCGGATCAGTGTCAAAGCTTGCATCGACGTAACCATTTACGACGAGCTCTTTGTCACCTCCATAAACGAGAAACATATCCTTCGTCCTTTTCAGGTATTTCAGGATGTTCTTGACCGCTGTCCAGTGATCCACTCCTGGATTACTTTGGTACCTCCCTGCTAAACTAATAGCAAGGCACACATCAGGTCTGGTACACAGCATTGCATACATGATAGAGCCTATGGCTGAAGCATAGGGAACATCTTTCATTTTCTCTCTATCTTCTGCAGTGGTCGGGCATTGAGTCTTACTCAACTTCACACCTTGTAACACAGGCAAGAACCCTTTCTTTGCTTGATCCATTTTGAACTTCTTCAAAACTTTGTCAAGGTATGTGCTTTGTGAAAGTCCAATTAAGCGTCTCGATCTATCTCTATAGATCTTGATGCCCAATATATAAGCAGCTTCACCGAGGTCCTTCATTGAAAAACTCTTATTCAAATATCCTTTTATGCTATCCAGAAATTCTATATCATTTCCAATCAACAATATGTCATCCACATATAATATCAGAAATGCTACAGAGCTCCCACTCACTTTCTTGTAAATACAGGCTTCTCCAAAAGTCTGTATAAAACCATATGCTTTGATCACACTATCAAAACGTTTATTCCAACTCCGAGAGGCTTGCACCAGTCCATAAATGGATCGCTGGAGCTTGCACACTTTGTTAGCTCCCTTTGGATCGACAAAACCTTCCGGTTGCATCATATACAACTCTTCTTCCAGAAATCCATTCAGGAATGCAGTTTTGACATCCATTTGCCAAATTTCATAATCATAAAATGCGGCAATTGCTAACATGATTCGGACAGACTTAAGCATCGCTACGGGTGAGAAGGTCTCATCGTAGTCAATCCCTTGAACTTGTCGAAAACCTTTTGCAACAAGTCGAGCTTTATAGACAGTAACATTACCGTCAGCGTCAGTCTTCTTCTTGAAGATCCATTTATTCTCGATGGCTTGCCGATCATCGGGCAAGTCAACCAAAGTCCATACTTTGTTCTCATACATGGATCCCATCTCAGATTTCATGGCCTCAAGCCATTTTGCGGAATCTGGGCTCACCATCGCTTCTTCATAGTTCGTAGGTTCGTCATGGTCTAGTAACATAACCTCCAGAACAGGATTACCGTACCACTCTGGTGCGGATCTTACTCTGGTTGACCTACGAGGTTCAGTAACAACTTGATCTGAAGTTTCATGATCATCATCATTAACTTCCTCACTAATTGGTGTAGACGTCACAGGAACCGGTTTCTGTGATGAACTATTTTCCAATAAGGGAGCAGGTACTGTTACCTCATCAAGTTCTACTTTCCTCCCACTCACTTCTTTCGAGAGAAACTCCTTCTCTAGAAAGGATCCATTCTTAGCAACGAATGTCTTGCCTTCGGATCTGTGATAGAAGGTGTACCCAACAGTTTCCTTTGGGTATCCTATGAAGACACATTTCTCCGATTTGGGTTCGAGCTTATCAGGTTGAAGCTTTTTCACATAAGCATCGCAGCCCCAAACTTTAAGAAACGACAACTTTGGTTTCTTGCCAAACCACAGTTCATAAGGCGTCGTCTCAACGGATTTTGATGGTGCCCTATTTAACGTGAATGCGGCCGTCTCTAAAGCATAACCCCAAAACGATAGCGGTAAATCAGTAAGAGACATCATAGATCGCACCATATCTAGTAAAGTACGATTACGACGTTCGGACACACCATTACGCTGTGGTGTTCCGGGTGGCGTGAGTTGCGAAACTATTCCGCATTGTTTCAAATGTAGACCAAACTCGTAACTCAAATATTCTCCTCCACGATCAGATCGTAGAAACTTTATTTTCTTGTTACGATGATTTCCAACTTCACTCTGAAATTCTTTGAACTTTTCAAATGTTTCAGACGTATGTTTCATTAAGTAGATATACCCATATCTGCTTAAATCATCTGTGAAGGTGAGAAAATAACGATACCCGCCGCGAGCCTCAACATTCATTGGACCACATACATCAGTATGTATGATCTCCAATAAATTAGTTGCTCGCTCCATAGTTCCGGAGAACGGCGTTATAGTCATCTTGCCCATGAGGCATGGTTCGCAAGTACCAAGTGATTCCAAAAGTCCATCAGTATGGAGTTTCTTCATGCGCTTTACACCAATATGACCCAAACGGTAGTGCCACAAATAAGTTGCACTATCATTATCAACTCTGCATCTTTTGGCTTCAACATTATGAATATGTGTATCACTACTATCGAGATTCATCAAAAATAGACCACTCTTCAAGGGTGCATGACCATAAAAGATATTACTCATATAAATAGAACAACCATTATTCTCTGATTTAAATGAATAACCGTCTCGCATCAAACAAGATCCAGATATAATGTTCATGCTAAACGCTGGCACCAAATAACAATTATTTAGGTCTAATACTAATCCCGAAGGTAGATGCAGAGGTAGCGTGCCGACGGCGATCATATCGACTTTGGAACCGTTTCCCACGCGCATCGTCACCTCGTCCTTAGCCAGTGTCCGCTTAATCCGTAGTCCCTGTTTCGAGTTGCAAATATTAGCAACAGAACCAGTATCAAATAACCAGGTGCTACTGCGTGCTCTGGTATGGTACACATCAATAACATGTATATCACATATAC
Organism: Triticum aestivum; assembly: GCF_018294505.1. NCBI lineage: Eukaryota > Viridiplantae > Streptophyta > Magnoliopsida > Poales > Poaceae > Triticum > Triticum aestivum. Next base: position 242,746,908 of record NC_057805.1, read on the forward strand.
CTTTGTTCACCTTGCCGTCCTTCTTATCCACCAAATACTTGGGGCAGTTCCGCTTCCAATTACCAGTCTGCTTGCAGTAGAAGCACTCAGTCTCAGGCTTAGGTCCAGACTTGGGTTTCTTCTCTTGAGCAGCAACTTGTTTGCTGTTCTTCTTGAAGTTCCCCTTCTTCCCTTTGCCCTTTTTCTTGAAACTGGTGGTCTTATTGACCATCAACACTTGATGCTCCTTCTTGAATTCTACCTCCGCAGCCTTTAGCATTGCGAAGAGCTCAGGAATTGTCTTATCCATCCCTTGCATGTTATAGTTCATCATGAAGCTCTTGTAGCTTGGTTGCAGTGATTGAAGAATTCTGTCAATGACGCTATCATCCGGAAGATTAACTCACAATTGAATCAAGTGATTGTTATACCCATACATTCTAAGTATATGCTCACTGACAGAACTATTCTCCTCCGTCTTGCAGCTGTAGAACTTATTGGAGACTTCATGTCTCTCAATCCGGGCATTTGCTTGAAATATTAACTTCAACTCCTGGAACATCTCATATGCTCCATGACGTTCAAAACGTCGTTGAAGTCCTGGTTCTAAGCCGTAAAGCATGGCACACTGAACTATAGAGTAGTCATCAGCTTTGCTCTGCCAGACGTTAATAACATCTGGTGTTGCTCCTGCAGCAGGTTTGGCACCTAGCGGTGCTTCCAGGACATAATTCTTCTGTGCAGCAATGAGGATGATCCTCAAGTTACGGACCCAGTCCGTGTAATTGCTACCATCATCTTTCAACTTTGCTTTCTCAAGGAACGCATTAAAATTCAACGGAACAACAGCACGAGCCATCTATCTACAACAAACATAGACATGCAAAATACTATCAGGTACTAAGTTCATGATAAATTTAAGTTCAATTAATCATATTACTTAAGAACTCCCACTTAGATAGACATCCCTCTAATCATCTAAGTGATCACGTGATCCAAATCAACTAAACCATAACCGATCATCACGTGAAATGGAGTAGTTTTCAATGGTGAACATCACTATGTTGATCATATCTACTATATGATTCACGCTCGACCTTTCGGTCTCAGTGTTCCGAGGCCATATCTGCATATGCTAGGCTCGTCAAGTTTAACCTGAGTATTCTACGTGTGCAAAACTGGCTTGCACCCGTTGTAGATGGACGTAGAGCTTATCACACCCGATCATCACGTGGTGTCTGGGCACGACGAACTTTGGCAACGGTGCATACTCAGGGAGAACACTTTTATCTTGAAATTTAGTGAGAGATCATCTTATAATGCTACTGTCAATCAAAGCAAGATAAGATGCATAAAAGATAAACATCACATGCAATCAATATAAGTGATATGATATGGCAATGCTCATCTTGTGCTTGTGATCTCCATCTCCGAAGCACCGTCATGATCACCATCGTCACCGGCGCGACACCTTGATCTCCATCGTAGCATCGTTGTCGTCTCGCCAACTTATGCTTCTACGACTATTGCTACTGCTTAGTGATAAAGTAAAGCATTACAGGGCGATTGCATTGCATACAATAAAGCGACAACCATATGCCTCCTACCAGTTGGCGATAACTCGGTTACAAAACATGATCATCTCATACAATAAATTATAGATCATGCCTTGACCATATCACATCACAACAGGCCCTACAAAAACAAGTTAGACGTCCTCTACTTTGTTGTTGCAAGTTTTACGTGGCTGCTACAGGCTGAGCAAGAACCGTTCTTACCTACGCATCAAAACGACAACGATAGTTCGTCAAGTTAGTGCTATTTTAACCTTCTCAAGGACCGGGTGTAGCCACACTCGGTTCAACTAAAGTTGGAGAAACTGACACCCGCTAGTCACCTGTGTGCATAGCATGGCGGTAAAACCAGTCTCGCGTAAGCGTACGCGTAATGTCGGTCCAGGCCACTTCATCCAACAATACCGCAGAACCAAAGTATGACATGCTGGTAAGCAGTATATGACTTGTATCGCCCACAACTCACTTGTGTTCTACTCGTGCAAATAACATTAACGCATAAAACCTGGCTCGGATGCCACTTTTGGGGAACGTAGTAATATCAAAAAAATTCCTACGCACACATAGGATCATGGTGATGCATAGCAACGAGAGGGGAGAGTGTGTCCACATACCCTCATAGACCGAAAGCGGAAGTGTTAGCACAACGCGGTTGATGTAGTCGTACGTCTTCACGATCCGACAGATCAAGTACCGAACGCACGGCACCTCCGAGTTCTGCAAAATTTCAACTCGATGACGTCCCTCGAACTCCGATCCAGCTGAGCTTTGAGGGAGATTTCCATCAGCATGACGATGTGGTGACGATGATGATGTTCTACCGACGGAGGGCTTCGCCTAAGCACCGCTACGATATTATCGAGGTGGACTATGGTGGAGAGGGGCACCGCACACGGCTAAAAGATCCAAGAGATCAATTGTTGTGTCTATGGGGAGCCCCTCTCCTCCGTATATAAAGGGGGGAGGAGAGGGTCGGCCAAGGGGAGGAGGCGCACCCAAGGGGGGAGTCCTACTCCCATCGGGAGTAGGACTCCTCCTTTTTCCTATTTGGAGAGGGAGAGGGAAGGAAGAGGAAGGAGCGAGGAAGGAAAGGGGGGGGGGCGGCCCCCCTCCCAATTCGGATTGGGCTTGGGGGGGCACCCCCTCCCTTGCTCCTTTCCCCTCCTTTCCACTAAAGCCCATTAAGGCCCATATACCTCCCGGGGGGTTTCGATAACCTCCCAGAGCTTCGGTATTATCCCGATCTCACCCGAAACCATTCCGGTATCCAAATATAGTCGTCCAATATATCGATCTTTACGTCTCGACCATTTCGAGACTCCTCGTCATATCCGTGATCACATCCGGGACTCCGAACAACCTTTGGTACATGAAAACACATAAACTCATAATATAACCGTCATTGAACTTTAAGCGTGCGGACCCTACGGGTTGGAGAGCTATGTAGACATGATCGAGACACGTCTTCGGTAAATAACCAATAGCGGAAGCTGGATGCTCATACTGGCTCCCACATATTCTACGAAGATCTTTATCGGTCAAACCGCATAACAACATACGTTGTTCCCTTTGTCATCGGTATGTTACTTGCCCGAGATTCGATCGTCGTTATCTCAATAGCTAGTTCAATCTCGTTACCGGCAAGTCTCTTTACTCGTTCTGTTATACATCATCCCGCAACTAACTCATTAGTTGCAATCCTTGCAAGGCTTAAGTGATGTGCATTACCGAGTGGGCCCAGAGATACCTCTCCGACAATCGGAGTGACAAATCCTAATCTCGAAATACGCCAACCCAACAAGTACCTTCGGAGACACCTGTAGAGCACCTTTATAATCACCCAGTTACGTTGTGACATTTGGTAGCACACAAAGTGTTCCTCCGGTAAAGGGGAGTTGCATAATCTCAGTCATAGGAACATGTATAAGTCATGAAGAAAGCAATAGCAACATACTAAACGATCAAGTGCTAAGCTAACGGAATGGGTCAAGTCAATCACATCTTTCTCCTAATGATGTGATCCCGTTAATCAAATAACAACTCTTTGTCTATGGCTAGGAAACATAACCATCTTTGATTAACGAGCTAGTCAAGTAGAGGCATACTAGTGACACTCTGTTTGTCTATGTATTCACACATGTATCATGTTTCCGGTTAATACAATTCTAGCATGAATAATAAACATTTATCATGATATAAGGAAATAAATAATAACTTTATTATTGCCTCTAGGGCATATTTCCTTCACTAATGACAGTGCCACGTCGGCACTCGCCGGAGCTCGGCCAGTGACGACCAAATCCCCGGCGGAAGCTCGCCGGACTTGCACTACAGATGGCGGTTGGACGCGTGGAGACCACCAGAAGGTAGCTCGCTGTCTTCCGCAACTAGCTGACGCAACAGAAGGGCCGCGGGGTCACCGGAACGACGACAACGACCACGGGGGCGACGGACGGAGTTTGGTCGTCCATGGTTCAGGCACTACGAGTGATGACCCACAAGTATAGGGGATCTATCGTAGTCCTTTCGATATGTAAGAGTGTCGAATCCAACGAGGAGAAGAAGGAAATGACAAGAGGTTTTCAGCAAGGTATTCTCTGCAAGCATTGAAATTATCGGTGACAGATAGTTTTGTGATAAGATAAATCATAACAGGTAACAAGTAATTAAAGTAAACAAGGTGCAGCAAGGGGGCCCAATCCTTTTTGTAGCAAAGGAAAAGCCTGGACGAACTCTCATATAATGCAAAGCGCTCCCGAGGACACATGGGAATTGTTTTCAAGTTAGAGTTCATCAGGCTCATACGATTCGCGTTCGTTACTTTGATAATTTTATATGTGGGTGGACCGGTGCTTGGGTGCTTCCCTTCCTTGGACAAGCCTCCCACTTATGATTAACCCCTCTCACAAGCATCCGCAACTACGAAAGAGGAATTAAGGTAAACCTAACCATAGCATGAAACATATGGATCCAAATCAGCCCCTTAGAAAGCAACACATAAACTAGGGTTTAAGCTTTTGTCACTCTAGCAACCCATCATCTACTTATTACTTCCAAATGCCTTCCCTTAGGCCCAAATAATGGTGAAGTGTCATGTAGTCAACGTACACATAACACCACAGAGGAAAGAAAACATACATCTCATCAAAATATCGAACGAATACCAAATTCTAATGATTACTTATAACAAGACTTCTCCCGTGTCCTCAGTAACAAACGTAACTACTCACAAAGCATATTCATGTTCAAAATTAGCGGAGTATTAATTATCATTAAGGATCTGAACATATGATCTTCCACCGAATAAACCAACTAGCATCAACTACAAGGAGTAATCAACACTAGTAGCAACCCACAGGTACCAATCAGAGGTTATGGGACCAAGATCGAATACAAGAGATGAACTAGGGTTTGAGGGGAGATGGTGCTGGTGAAGATGTTGATGGAGATTGGCCCTGCCTCGATGAGAGGATCGATGGTGATGACGATGGCTTCGATTTCCCCCTCTCGGAGGGATGTTTCCCCGGTAGAACAGCACCGCCGGAGCCCTAGATTGGTTCTCCCCAGGTTCCGGCTCGAGACGGCGGTGCTTCGTCCTGAAAGCTTCCTTCCGATTTTTTCCAGGTCAAAACACACCATATAGCAGAAGATGGGTGTCAGAGGCCTGCCAGGGGGCCCACAAGGACGGGGGGCGCGCCCTCCACCCTTGTGGCTGGCTGGTGGCCCCCCTCTGGTATTTTCTTCGCCCAATATTTTTTATATATTCCAAAAACATGCTCCGTGAAGTTTCAGGACTTTTGGAGCTGTGCAAAATAGGTCTCTAATATTTGCTCCTTTTCTAGTCCAGAATTCCAGCTGCCGGCATTCTCCTTCTTCATGTAAAACTTATAAAATAAGAGAGAAAAGGCATATGTATTGTGATATAATGTGTAATAACAGCCCATAATGCAATAAATATCAATATAAAAGCATGATGCGAAATGGACGTATCAACTCCCCCAAGTTAGACCTCGCTTGTCCTCAAGCGAAAGCTGATATCGAAAAATATGTCCACATGTTTAGAGATAGAGGTGTCGATAAACTAAAATACGGACATGAGGGCATCATGATCATCTTTAGAATAACAAGATATAATGCCATGTCATTTCTTATGCTAAAGTGACAATTCATTCACAAGGTAAAGTATGAATTAGAAACTTCATTGAAAACTAACAAACTATGATCTCAGTCATTGAAGCAATTGCAATTTATCATAACATCAGAAAGTTTCAATAAAAGAGCTTTTCAGCATGTCCACATACTCAACTATCATTTAATCTTTCACAATTGCTAACACTCACGCAATATCTATGGGTACAAAGTTTCAATCGGACACATAGAAAGATAGGGGCTTATAGTTTCGCCCTCCAGCCTTTTACCTCAAGGGTAACGTCAACAATAATACTTGATGAAAAGCTACATCTGAGTGGATATATATATATATATATATATATATATATATATATATCCGGATCTCTCCAACACGTAGAGCTTGCTAAAGGAAAAAGTGTAAAAAGGGAAAGGTGATGATCACCATGACTCTTGTATAAGGGTAGGAGATAAAAGTAAAAGATAGGCCCTTCGCAGAGGGAAGCAGAGGTTGCCATGCACTTTTATGGTTGAATGCACAAAATCTTAATGCAAAAGAACGATATTGCCGCTTGTGATAATTGATAAAGACCTTTATTATGTAGTCTGTCGCTTTTATTTCTTCCATATCACAAGTTCTTATAAAGGTTATTTTCTTCACACTAATAGATCATACATATTTAGAGAGCAATTTTTATTGCTTGCACAAATGACGACTAACTTTAAGGATCTTACATGATCCATAGGTAGGTATGGTGGACTCTCATGGCAAAACTGGGTTAAGGGATGTTTGGAAGCACAAGTAGTATCTCTACTTGGTGCAAAGAATTTGGCTAGCATGAGAGGGAAAGGCAAGCTCAACATGTTGGATGATCCATGACAATATAACTTCTATTCGGATACAAGAAAACATAACCTATTATTTTGTCTTCCTTGTCCAACATCAACCTTTTAGCATGTCATATTTTAATGAGTGCTCACAATTACAACAGATGTCCAAGATAGTATATTTATATGTGAAGCCTCTCTTTCTTTATTACTTCCTATTAATTGCAACAACGACCAAAACTATGTTTGTCCACTCTCAACAACTTTTATTCATCATACTCTTTATATGTGAAGTCATTACTGCCCATAAGATAAATATATGATATTTTTATTCTTTTTATTCTTTCTTTTATTTAATTCCCTCGAGATCATAGCAAGAAAGCAAAGCCCTCAAATCAAAACTACTCTTTATTATATAAGTCATGGACTCGATTAGATAGAGGGAGATCGAAACAAAACTCAAGCTAGATCATACTAAAATTTTATTCTACTAGATCAAGATATAACCAAAATGATCGAACTAAGAAAAATGATAAAGATAAAGATATGATGGTGATACGATATTGGGGCACCTCCCCCAAGCTTGGCAGTTGCCAAGGGGAGTGCCCATACCCATTTATTTATGTCTCTTTCTTCGGGGGTGGTGTTGTGATATTCTTGGCGATGATGCCCCTCAGGATGCGATTCTCCTCCTCGAGTTTATTATTTTGCTGCTTAAGATCCATTATTTCCTTGCGAAGTTTTCCCGTGACGGCTAGAGATCCAATCACCCAAGGATGTTTCATAGCTGTGGGAGAAAAAACTAAAACTCTTTTTCATGTTTTCATAAGAGAGAAATCTAGCATTAGGAGGAATGATTGAATTTGGTATTGTTGATCTCTGAAGTTCCTCCATCATGAATCCAGATTGAAGACGAGAGGTAACTTCTTGATCCTCCTCCATGGCATCCACCCTTTCAAGTCTGCCTCCATCTCTTCCTCCGTTGCTTGCCCAAAGTGGTTAGCTTCATTGTATGTTCTTGGGCTTGGTGTTGGGTGAGATACACGACTCTCCCCGACTGACTCTTGAGAAGACATCTTGGTCCAAATCTGCTGCAGAAACAACTCAAAACAAAAACATGAGATTTTTTCGTGGTACTGTGGTCAAAACCTTCAGGAGATTATATAATGAATCTTTACTGGCCGTAAGAAGTATGGTGCAAGAAAACGCAGTCCGGAGGGCAGGCGAGGTGGCCACAATGATGGGGGCGCACCTATGGGGGTAGGGTGCGCCGTCCACCCTTGTGGTGGCCTCGTGTATCTTTCGGACTACTTTTAATTTTCAGAATTTTTTAAATATTTCAAAAAAGGGAAAAATTATCATTGGAAACGTTTAGGAGTTGGTTTAGTTACCATACCACATACCTATTCCTTTTCAGAGTTTGAAACATTCTGGAAAGTATCCCTTATGCACTCCTCTGGCGTTACGGTATTAATTATATTGGTCTCAACATTTATGGGAGTATCTGAGAGATAATGTTTGATTCTTTGACCGTTTACCACCTTCGGATTTGTGCCTTCGATGTTGTTGATTTTTATGGCACTGGAACGATAGACCTCCTCGATAATGTAAGGGCCTTCCCATTTACAGATAAGCTTTCCTTGAAAAAAATCTTAAATGAGAGTTATATAGCAAAACATGATCACCTACATTAAACTCACGCTTTTTATCCTCTTGTCGTGCCATCGTTTAACTTTTTCTTTAAATAACTTGGCATTCTCATAGGCTTGGGTTCTCCATTCATCGAGTGAGCTAATGTCAAATAACCTTTTCTCACCGGCAAGTTTGAAATCATAGTTGAGCTCTTTAATAGCCCAATATACCTTATGTTCTAGTTCAAGAGGTAAATGACATGCTTTTCCGTAAATCATTTTATATGGAGACATACCCATAGGATTCTTATAAGCAGTTCTATAAGCCCACAAAGCATCATCAAGTTTCTTAGACCAATTCTTTCTAGATCTATTAACTGTCTTTTGCAAAATCAATTTAATCTCTCTATTGCTCAATTCTACTTGACCACTAGACTGAGCATGATATGGAGATGCAATTATATGGTTAACATCATATTTAGCAAGCATTTTACGGAAAGCACCATGAATAAAATGTGAACCACCATCAGTCATTAAATATCTAGGGACTCCAAACCTCATAAAAATAACTTCTTTAAGCATCTTAATAGAAGTGTTATGATCAGCACTACTAGTTGGAATAGCTTCTACCCACTTAGTAACGTAATCAATAGCAACTAAAATATGTGTATACCCATTAGAGGAAGGAAAAGGTCCCATATAATCAAAGTCCCAAACATCAAATGGTTCAATAACGAGTGAATAATTCATAGGCATTTCCTGACATCTACTAATATTACCAATCCTTTGGCATTCATCACAAGACAAGACAAACTTACGAGCATCCTTGAAGAGAGTAGGCCAATAAAAACCAGATTGCAATACCTTATGTGCAGTTCTATCTCCAGTGTGGTATCCTCCATAAGACTAAGAGTGGCACTTGCGTAGGATCTATTCCTGTTCATGCTCAGGTACACAACGTCTAATAACACCATCTACTCCTTTATAAAGGTGTTGATCATCCCAAAAGTAATGTCTTAAATCATAGATTTTTTTGTTTTGCTAACATGTGAAACTAGGTGGTATAAATTTAGCAACAATATAATTATCATAATCAGCATACCAATGAGTATTATGAGAAGCATTTATGACAGCTAATTGTTCACCAGGAAAGCTATCATCTATAGGTAGTGGGTCGTCAAGAAAATTTTCTAACCTAGACAAGTTGTCTACAACGGGGTTCTCAGCTCCCTTTCTATCAATAATATGCAAATCAAATTCTTGTAGCAAGAGAACCCATCTAATAAGTCTAGGTTTAGCTTCTTTCTTTTCCATAAGATATATAATAGCAGCATGATCAGTGTGAACAGTTACTTTTGAATCAACAATATAAGGTCTGAACTTATCACAAGAAAAAACAACTGCTAATTTTTTTTTCAGTAGTAGCATAATTTCTCTGGGCACTATCTAGAGTTTTACTAGCATACTGAATAACATTCAATTTCTTATCAACTCTTTGTCCTAGAACAGCACCAACAGCATAATGACTAGCATCACACATGATTTCAAAAGGCAAGTTCCAATCAGGTGGCTGAATAATAGGTGCAGAAATCAAGGCTTTCTTAAGTATTTCAAATGCTTCTACACAATCATCATCACACACAAAAGGAACATCCTTTTGCAAGAGATTAGTGAGAGGCCTAGAAATTTTAGAGAAGTCTTTCATAAACCTCCTATAGAAACTAGCATGACCAAGAATACTTCTTATACCTTTGATATCTTTAGGACACGACATCTTTTCAATAGCATCTACTATAGCTTTATCAACTTCAATACCTCTTTCAGAAAATTTATGCCCCAAGACAATACCTTCATTAACCATACAGTGGCACTTATCCCAATTCAAGACAAGATTAGTTTCTTCACATCTCTGCAAAACTCGATCAAGGTTGCTTAAGCAATCATCAAAAGAAGTTCCGTAAACGGAGAAATCGTCCATGAAAACCTCAACAATCTTTTCACAAAAGTCAGAGAATATAGCAGTCATACATCTTTGAAAGGTAGCAAGTGCATTGCATAAACAAAAAGGCATGTGTCTATAAGCAAGGGTCCCGAAAGGGCAAGTAAAAGTGGTTTTCTCTTGATCCTCTTTTGACACAGGTATTTGGGAGAAACCAGAATAACCATCTAGAAAGAAAAAATGAGTATGTTTGGATAATCTTTCTAGCATTTGATCAATAAAAGTTAGAGGGTAGTGATCTTTTCTAGTAGCTTTATTCAATTTGGGAAAATCAATTACCATTCTATAACATGTAACAATTCTTTGTGGAATCAATTCATTCTTATCATTAGGAAGAACAGTAATGCCTCCCTTCTTAGGGACACAATGAACAGGGCTTACCCATTGACTATCGGCAATAGGATAAATTATACCTGCCTCCAGAAGCTTTAGTATTTCATTCCTTACCACTTCTTTCATCTTAGGATTTAACCGTCGTTGATGATCAACAACTAGTTTAGCATCTTTCTCCAATTTTATTTTGTGCTGACATAGATTGGAACTAATGCCCTTAAGATCATCAAGAGTATACCCAATAGCGGCACGGTGCTTCTTGAGAGTTTTCAATAATTTCTTTTCTTCATGCTCTGAAAGGTTAGCACTAATAATAACAGGATATATCTTCTTCTCATCAAGATAAGCATATTTCAGAGTATCAGGTAATTGTTTAAGCTCAAACACGGGATCACCCTTGGGTGGAGGAGGATCCCCGAGCATTTCAACAGGCAAATTGTGTTTCAAAATAGGCCCTTGATTAAATAATACTTCATCTATTTCCCTTCATTCATTCATAAACATATCATTTTCATGGTATAGCAAATATTGTTCTAAGGGATCAGCAGGAGGCAGGGCAGAAGCAAGACCAATAATTTCATCCTTACTAGGCAATTCTTTATCATGAGGTTGTCTATGAAATTTAGAGAAATTAAAATCATGAGACATATCTCCTAAACCAACAGTAACAATATCTTTCTCACAGTCTATCTTAGCATTAACAATATTCAATAAGGGTCTACCAAATATAATGGGACAAAAATTATCTCGTGGAGAACCAAGAATTAGAAAATCAGTAGGGTATGTAAATTTTCCACACAAGACATCAACATCTCTAACAATCCCAATGGGTGATATAGTATCTCTATTGGCAAGCTTAATAGTAACATCAATATCTTCTATCTCAGCAGATGCAATATCCTTCATAATTTCTTCATACAAGGTATAAGGAATTGCAGTCACACAAGCACCCACATCACATAAGCCATGATAACAATGATCTCCTATTTTAACAGAAACAACAGGCATACCAACAACACTTCTATGTTTATCTTTCATATCAGGTTTAGCAATCCTAGCAGCTTCATCACAGAAATAAATAACATGCCCATTAATATTATCAACCAAGAGATCTTTGACCGTAGCAACACTGGGTTCAACTTTAATTTCCTCGGAGGGTGTAGGTGTTCTAGTATAACTCTTACGAACCACAGTTGAAGCTTTAGCGTGATCCTTTATTCTAACAGGGAAAGGTGGTTTCTCAGTATAAGTAGTAGGAACAATAGGATCGACATTATAAGTAATAGTTTCTTCTTCAACTTTAATAGGTTCAACTACTTTAACTTCAATGGGAGGATGATATTTAAACCGCTTCTCCTTAGAGAGATCAACATGAGTAGCAAACGATTCACAGAAAGAAGCTACTATCTTAGAGTCTAAGTCCAAATTTAGTGCTAAAATCACGAAAAGCATTGGTATCCATAGAACATTTAACAAAATCAAACTTAAGGTTTATATCTGACTCCTTACCTTCTCGAGATCCCAATCTTCGGAGTTGCGTTTGATTCTTTCCAATAAATCCCATTTGAATTAAATATCCTTCTTCATCTAAGAACCGGTACAAGAAGTATCAAGCATGGATCGACCATTATGAGAAAGCCGAGCATAAAAATTTTGAATAAAAATTTCTCTTGAGAGCTCATGATTGGGGCATGAATATAACATTGACTTAAGCCTCACCCAAGCTTGAGCGATACTTTCTCCTTCACGAGGCCAAAAATTATATATATAATTCCGATCACGATGAACTAGATGCATAGGATAAAACTTCTGATGAAATTCCAATTTCAATCGGTTGTTGTTCCATGATCCAATATCATCCAATAGCCTATACCATGTCAATGCCTTTCCCTTAAAAGATAGAGGGAAGACCTTCTTCTTTACAACATCCTCGGGCATACCTGCAAGCTTAAATAATCCACAAACTTCATCCACATAGATTAGGTGCATATCGGGATGTAATGTTCCATCTCCTACATAAGGATTAGCTAGCAGTATCTCTATCATAACCGAAGAAATTTCATAATAAATATTTTCTGTAGGTGCAGTAGGTTGAGGATCAACTCTTTGCTCTTTCGATCGAGGTGAAGATACCCTGAAGAAGCCCCTCAAAGGATTACTTTCCATAGTAACAAGTGACAGAAAATTTCAGCACACTATATAAATGTTTCCTTACCAAATTCCACTTACCAAAGGCGCTTCACTCCCCGGCAACAGAGCTAGAAAAGAGTCTTGATGACCCACAAGTATAGGAGATCTATCGTAGTCCTTTCGATAAGTAAGTGTGTCGAACCCAATGTGGAGCAGAAGGAAATGACAAGCGGTTTTCAGCAAGGTATTCTCTGCAAGCATTGAAATTATCGGTAACAGATAGTTTTGTGATAAGATAAATCTTAATGGGCAACAAGTAATAAAAGTAAACAAGGTGCAGCAAGGTGGCCCAATCCTTTTTGTTGCAAAGGACAAGCCTGGACGAACTCTTATATAAGGCAAAGCACTCCCGAGGACACACGGGAATTGTTTTCAAGTTAGTTTTCATCATGCTCATATGATTCGCGTTTGTTAATTTGATAATTTGATATGCCGGTGGACCGGTGCTTGGGTGCTGCCCTTCCGTGGACAAGCCACCCACTTATGATTAACCCCTCTCGCAAGCATCTGCAACTACGAAAGAGGAATCAAGGTAAACTTAACCATAGCATGAAACATATGGATCCAAATTATCCCCTTACGAAGCAACGCATAAACTAGGGTTTAAGCTTCAGTAACTCTAGTAATGCATCATCTACTTATTGTTTCCCAATGCCTTCCCCTAGGCCCAAATAATGGTGAAGTGTCATGTAGTCGACGTTCACATAACACCACTAGCGGAAAGACAACATACATCTCATCAAAATATCGAACGAATACCAAATTCACATGATTAATTATAACAAGACTTCTCCCGTGTCCTCAGGAACAAACGTAACTACTCACAAAGAATATTCATGTTGAAAATCAGAGGAGTATTAATTATCGTTAAGGATCTGAACATATGATCTTCCACCGAATATACCAACTAGCATCAACTACAAGGTGTAATCAACACTACAAGCAACCCACACGTACCAATCTGAGTGGGACCAAGATCGAATACAAGAGATGAACTAGGGTTTGAGAGGAGATGGTGCTGGTGAAGATGTTGATGGAGATTGACCCTCCCTTGATGAGAGGATCGATGGTGATGACGATGGCTTCGATTTCCCCCTCTCGGAGGAATGTTTCCCTGGCAGAACAGCTCCGCCGGAGCCCTAGATTGGTTCTGCGCAGGTTCCGCCTCGAGATGTCGGTGCTTCGTCCCGAAAGCTTCCTTCTAAGTTTTTCTAGGTCAAAACACACCATATTGCAGAAGATGGGCACCAGAGGCCTGCCAGGGGGCCACAAGGACGGGGGGCACGCCTAGGGGGTAGGGTGCGCCCTCCACCATTGTGGCTGGCTGGTGGCCCCCCTTTGGTATTTTCTTCGCCCAATATTTTATATATATTCCAAAAACATGCTCCATGAAATTTTAGGACTTTTGGAGTTGTGCAGAATAGGTCTCTAATAGTTGCTCCTTTTCTAGTCCAGAATTCCAGCTGGCGGCATTCTCCTTCTTCATGTAAACCTTATAATATAAGAGAGAAAAGGCATAGGTATTGTGATACAATGTGTAATAACAGCCCATAATGCAATAAACATCAATATAAAAACATGATGCAAAATAGACGTATCAATGGGGCACGGAGAGAGTGGCTGAGGGACTCTATAGGTTCCTGGGTTACCAGGAGCACGCTGATGCAACGCACGCAGGTGGAGGAGCACGGGGCGATAGAGCTCACCGGCATGGCGGCGGCCGGCGCGCGAGGCTCGCGGGGCGGTGGCTAGAGGTCAAGCGTGACGAGGGGTTAGGAGAAAGGGAGCGGAGCTCACTGCGGTTCGGAGGAGCAGTCCAGCAAGGTCGGGGAAGCCCTGTTGGCGGCAAATCGACGGCGGGGATCGCCGGCACCCGAGGTCGAAGAAGATGATGTTGGCGACACTACGGGCCCTCCGGCGTCCTTTAGCTCGGTGGAGATGAAGAGTGGGTCGTGGCGGACCTAGGTGACCGGACGGCGAGGCGAGGCATGCGCGGTGGCTGTGGTGGTGCTCGTCGGCGCCCTTGGACGCGAGCGAGGAGAGCTGGGAAGAAAGGCAGAGGGAGGAGAAAGACACGTGAGAGAGAAGGAGAGGGCCAGGGGGTGTGTGGCTTCCACAGCGATGTCCAGGAGGGGGCAGGCAGGCAGGGGGAGAGGAGGTGGCCACAACGTGTGCGGGCACGCGCGGGGCACACGTCCTGCTGCCTACTGGCAGGAGGTTGAAGACGGTGGCGAGCACTGGGCTGGGCCGGCTTCACTCCTGGACAGGTAAGCTACAGTAGTGTGCGTAAGGTGAGTGCTCTATTCTTTTTTATTTTTCTTCTGTTTTCTGCATTTTGTTTTATTTTTCCACTTATTAAATTCAAAACAAATTCAAACCAGTGCCAAAACTTTCTATGAATATTTATGTGGCTTAACTGGATATTTCCACAGGCACATAAAATATTTCAGAGTTATTCGAATATATATCCTATATATTATGAATATAAATCCAAATCCAAATACAATAATGATTTAAATTCAATGCCCAAAATATTCCATAAAAATGTTCAATATTTTTGGTTTGGACCCAAAGCCTTGTCAAAATTGTCAAACATTGATGAAGGTCATTTTGGGTTCATTGAATGCAATTTTTAGGGTTCTTTGCCCTTCTTTTAATTAAATTTTTGAGGCTTTCAAATTTCCTCAGTTCAACTTTCAGAATTTAGGCATGATGCATGGATACAATGCCACTAATTACAAGCATTATTCCAGCGTTGTGAAAACTCACCCCCACTAAGCAAGAATCTCGTCCTGAGATTCAAGGCGTGAGGTAAGAAGACAGAGGGGACATGAAGCCAACACAATCTTCATGATCCAGATTGCACTTCATAATAACGTCGATTCATTGCATCATCTTGGTCTTGACATCTTGTCCTTCGAGAACTTCATCCAACACGATGAGGATAGAAAGAAACTCTACTGGAATCGATCATCACAAAGATCGAGCGACTCACGATCAACTCATGGGATGAGACGTCGAAACATCTCTTGAGTTGAGACATAAAACACACATCAGGAGCAATGGAAATAGGTATATGAAAAGCGTTCAATTGGGTAGGCAAAAATTCCACGCTGAAGAAGATGGTGGATGGAGTCAAAGTTGCGAGGAGTTAAGTTGCCAAGATTCCATAATGGGGCAACTTTAAGAAGGTGACTCGTAGAATTATTCCCTTAAGTGGAAAAAAGAATTACTTTTGATACATGGATCATTGAAACTCTTTATACCAGCCTAAAGCAATTTACAAACGATCGTTTGAAGGTGTTCGAAAGAATGGCATACTTGAACTAGGATGGATGCTGTGGACTACCTTGTTGAAGACAATGTGATGGATGTTTTTTGCTTATCATCGAAAAAGGATAGGGCCCATGGTAAGCCCACTTTTGAAGATGATCCTGAGTAAAAATTACTGAGGAAGGGCGGACCATAGTAAAATGGTACAATGGCGGTGGAAGATGGGGACAAAATGCAAATGTTGGGAATGTTCCAACCATCATATTTGCCTGAGATTCAGATCTAGTTGATAACAAGATACTTCAGACTCAACATGTCTGCAAAAGAAAGTTTGCAACACAATTCGACGAGACGACGTTTCGAGATTCTCGGGAGATGAACTATGGAAGCAAGCTGCAAAACATGAGCAGGATCTGCTACACACATGTGAACACGCTGTCCCGGACAAGCATGACCACATAGTAGTCTTACAACGAAACACTACCGAGTTCTGGTTGGGAACCGTCATCACGGATAACGAAGTCCTTGCATAAGTCATATGATTAGCTCTTATGAAGGAACTTCTCCTTTAACAGATCAATCAGTGGCTTGGTGTGCTAGGGATACATATAGAATGAAGGTTGCAAGTCTCCAGACCACAGAATACTTCGCACATATGCATGACTGACTTGGGATGATTCCAGAGGAAGCAAAAACAAGCTTTCTCGAGTTCACAATGGAAACTTGCATCAAGTGCACATGAACTTAGAGGAAGTCACTTCTTTCATCCAACATATGCTTCATGAACGTATCATGAGGAGAATACTTATCAAAGTTTCCAACACTAGCTTAATGTTCAACATAAATCATGGAGAAGATAAAATGTTTTTGTTGATCTCAACAACAAGCCATCAAGATTCCCATGGAGATGGAATTCCACAACTATGTGAACAAGGCAATAGTATTGGTCAGAACCAAAACATATAATGGTGTATGCTCGAGGGACAACCACGAGTAAGACAACATTACGACCATCGTTGGTTCTGATTTGATTTGACGATAGCCCATCCTCAAATCAAGATTACATAAGACAATAGATCCAACAACTGATCACGAAGATCAATCTATGAAGATATCATCTTTCTTCGACACACACAAACACAAGGATATCCCTTTAACATGAGCTAAGCTAGGCAAGCTTTTATCTCCCAACTCTCCAAGTTGTTGTTTAGCTTAACCAACTAGCTCAGGGGTACCCAACACAGATTCTTGGAGAAGGAGTGGTTTATAGGAAAATAACTTGATCACGAACTCAACATAATGGTCAGGGGACAACCTGGTGATACTTCCGAGAAGATATTCAGAAAATCATGGACCATCGGTATGTTATTAAGTTCAAGAACAATCTTGCTTTTTAAGGCAAGACGACATGATCAAAGAGCGAGGAATTAGCAAAATCTTAATTCATCGATCGAAGAGTGCACCAAAAAATGGACTAGGTAGCACGATCAATCTTAGAATGGTGATTCAGTAACCAACATGCTAGGACTGAAAACTATTATCCATTAACTACCAAGCAACAGAGTTGCTGGGAGTATTGATTTCACAGATCATGATTCACTTGTCGGCATTTCGGTTACAATAACATGGAAACCAAGGAATGAACAATGATAACGAGAAGTATCACTGCATCAAGAATTCATAAGAGATGGTGCAATTCTCATGACAATCCTGACATAAAGAGGGTAATACTTCAAGGCAGAACAGAACAAAAGCTGGATTGGCATTTTGATCTGCGGAATACAACTACTTTGTCCCAATCCTAGATATGGATAAGGTACCGGAGTTTGCCTCTCCTAGTCATTTCGAAATAGAATGGCTTGATGGTAAACAAGAATAACATGCATCGATGACACGAATGCGTGACTACTCTTGACTATCACTTGATAGACTAAGGTCGAAATACAATAGGGAGGGATAACTCAAAGAACATATGATTTTGTGAGTTGTGGATGCATAGATTAGCATATCAAACAATGTTCAATATATTTCTTCCGGATAACCCATGAAGAAAGGTAGAGTTGCACTAGTACGCATAGGTCCTATACAAAAGGTTTTTAACCCCTTTCTGCGACGACATTTGGAACCATCACCTAGTGAGTGTGCGCGATAGGGGGGTCCTTCCCACATGGCCAAGAAACAGTCGGGGATATGCCCTCCTGGCACACACGCTCGGCAAAATGAGGTCGTGTGCGACCGGCGAGCGCTCAAATACGGAAATACGTACAGTAGAGCTAAAAAAATACAATTATACAGCGAAATTGTTTCCGATCGCAAGTACATCCCACACAGTCAGTCCCCGCTAAATGTTTCTGTTCGTATGTACATCCCACACAGTCGCTCCAAGGAAAACGTTTTCATTCACAAGTACATCACACACAATTTTTTCCGTTAAATCGTTTGCGTTATTGAATGTATCACACACGGTCCGTAGAAGAAACTGTGTGGCAAAGGCTGTCCATCACACACAGTTTTTATGTGGTAAACGTTTGCGCAAGGTGGCCTAACGTAAACAGTTTTCAAGAGAAAGTCATGTGTGATTCTTCATTGATCCAACACCGTTTATTCCTAGAAACTGTGTGCGTTGCATGAGGTCATCGCCCATGGTATTTTTTCAACAACCGTTTGCAATAGCAAAACCCAATTAGAAGGATAATTCGCCACTAGCAGGCTAATTGCCCTATTATTAATAATCCATTTATTAATCTAATTGACATTCATACTAAGCACATAATATATTTCATTTCCATATTAAGGAAGTAGAATTTCATAATTGAAATACATCAGAGTACAACATGATATAGCTTCAGCACTCAGCTACCCCATTACACAACTGCACCAGCACCAACTTTCACATGCAACATGTAGAACCTTTCGAAATTAGTATCATAGATGGTATATAGACAGATGCATCTCATCTGGAAAACTACTGAAGCGGAAGGCGAATATTGAGCTTTCATTCATGTTGAAGGTCTTTGCAACTTTAGGCCAGTGCCTGTGGATGATTTACCGTCCGTCCTTCATCCTCTTCAGGAACACATCAATATTGAACCTGGGTGTTGTATGGAAACCTTCCTCGCTTCCTGACCATAGAGGTGGGTTGAGAGGTAATCATCAGTGAACTGCTTTGGAAAGGCCTGAAAACAAGGATGTGCATAAATATCTTCTCTATATTGGAAATGGGGCAAAGGATTAAAAAAATGGCAAGGTATAATAGTTAGTGCCATCTTGTAGTGAACTGATGTCTTCTTCATTGTGCAAACAAAGATCTTGTTGTTTTTTGTCGCTAATTTCTTTATCCTAACAATCTTTCTAAGTTTCTGTAGCGACCCGACCTCAAACGGTCAAGTCTCTGTGCTTCAGTGTCATCCCTGGATTGGTAATGCTGACACACACAGTACTCGAAGGATTTATAACAGAGTAGCAATCACACACTTATTACATCGAATGTCTCCAAAATAGAACTTATTTCAATAATATGACTTAAGGCCATCTAACACGATAACAGCGGAAGGCTTGGGAATATAAAGTGAGTCCATCAACTCCAACGGCATAGCTGAGTGCATGACAACGACCTATCGCACCTATACTCGTCGTCTGAAATGTCTGCAACATAATACGTTGCAGCCCAAAAACGGGCCAGCACATGGAATATGCTACCAATATAACATAGTAGAGCAATGAACAGATAAATGCTATTACTACATGCATATATGGCTGGTGGAGGCTCTATGGTTATATGATTTTTGCGAAAAGCTAATTTTTTCCTACAACAAAGCAATAACTTTTATTTAACTATCATGGTAGTTGAAAAATCATTGAGAAGGTTCCTCCAACTCAATCCCAATTAAAGGTAATTATCAACCCAACAAATTATATTAGAGTGATGAGATGCAATAGGATAATCCAAGTACTAGATACTCAAGATGTCCATAACCAGGGACACGGCTAACCATAATTAGTTTGTACACTCTGCAGAGGTTTGCACACTTTTCCCCACAAGACTCGATCTCCTCCGTTGGTTTTCTCGCGCTACATGGTGTTTGAGAAACGGATGACCGAGACACAGTCTTTCAAAAGCATTAACTCTTTACTCTGGGTGGACAGTAACACCTACTTTCCCTCTACATCTGCTAGCCCAGCACTGAAAGAGGTCACACAACATACTCAACTATGCCAGAGCCCATAATGGCTTGTGGCTGCACACGGAAGTTTCTAGCATGAATAATCTTATGATCCCTTTGAGCCTGGGTGGCGGACCGTAGGATGATCACACGGGCACTCCGGGATATCCTAGGACAACACTGGATTCTCCAGGTGCCCAAACAAGCAATCCACCCAGATGTGTATTACCGTTGCCACCTTAAGTTGAACCATTAATTAACAACTCACATCTGTCATGGATACACTCAAACCCAATCCACGTCTACGAGCATAGCATAGCAATATAAGCATAATGTAGAAGTAACTCCCAAGGGTTTGATATTAAAAACAGGTAATAGGTTCTACCTCATCATCTACTTCCCAAACCCACATGTTAAGAGATACTACTCATGCAATGTGTGAGGATTGTAACTAATGCATAAAACTGGGTAATAAAGGGTATGATCAATGTGTTACTTGCCTTGCTGATGATCCGCAAAACCCAGTGACTCGTAGTAGCACGCTTCGCACTCCGGGAATTCTATCGCAACCAAACAATAACATACATAAGCAATCAAGCAAAAATGCACGGGTAAAACTCAAATAAGAAGATCTAACCAGAAAGTTCAACTTAAGAACTCCGGTTTGCAAAAAGAATCAAATCAAACGGAGCAATGAAACTCAAACGGCGAAAGAAACAAGATCCGATTACTAATCTGGACTAAAGTCAAATTTTACAGTTTCAAAATCTTGTTCAAGTCAGTTTAACAGAAAGAGGGCTTCGAGACGAAGATCTAGGCGCTTGAATCGCCTGATTCCGATAAACGAGCGAAAAGATAAACTAAAACGAAAATCGGATCAGAAATCGCGATCGGAAATAATCGCGAAAAACCCGAGAAAAAGAAAATCTGATGAACAGGCTAACGAACCAACGTTCGCTTTCTATGAATAACGGGTGAACAGCGTTCGTTTAAACGAACGAATGGACGAACGTCCGCAAAATAACTAAACCAACGGAAAAACCGATCTAACAGAAAAACCGGAAAATAAAGAAAACCGGGGTTTAACCAAAGAGAAACGGACCGGTCAAATGGCGGTCAACGACGACGAGATCCGGCGGGAGACGGCGGCGGCGGCGGCTAGGGTTTGGGCGGCGGGGCGGGGTGGGCTGCGGGGCAGGGGGCCCCCGGCTTATAAAGCCCCCCGGGCGGAGTCCCGGTCTGGTACGGCCCGGAGTCGGTTTCCTTTAAAAAAAATCGATGTGCAGAAAAAGAAAGAAAAGAAATACTAAACGGACTCCAAAAATCCCGAAATAAATTTTCCCCGTGCTCTAAAAACATGCTGGACAAGGTGAACATTTATTCGGGCCTAAAATGCAATTTTGAAAAACGCGTATTTTTCCTAATTCAAATAAAATAGCAATAAAATCCGAATAAAAAAATCAAATATTTGATTTTAATATTTTTCCTCCAATATTTCATTTATTTTCTGCTCATATATTTTAATATGAAATATTTTCGGAGAGAAAAATAATAAAACAAATGATCCTCGTTTCGATATTTGATAAAATTCTAATGTGAAAACGGTGAAATCCCCAACTCTCTCCGAGGGTCCTTGAGTTGCTTAGAATTTCGAGGATCGCGAAACGAAATGCAATAAAATATGATATGCATGAATGACCTATGTATAACATTCCAAATTGAAAATTTCGGATGTTACAAACCTACCCCCTTAAGATGAATCTCGCCCTCGGGATTCGGGTTGGCTAGAAAATAGGTGCGGGTGGTCTTTGCGCAGATCATCCTCTCGTTCTCAAGTGGCTTCATCCTCAGTATGGTGGCTCCACTGTACTTTGCAAAACTTGATAACCTTGCTGCGAGTAACTCGGCTGGCAAACTCTAGAATCTTGACAGGTTTCTCCTCATATGTCAAATCACTTTCCAACTGAATCGCTTCCAGGGGCACTGTATCTCTCAGAGGAATATCGACCATCTCTGCATGGCACTTCTTCAATTGGGAAATGTGAAACACATCATGCACTCCCGACAGCCCTTCAGATAACTCCAACTTGTAGGAAACCTCTCCCATGCGTTCCAAAACACGGTACGGTCCCACAAATCTCGGGGCTAACTTTCCTTTAATTCCTCGAAGAGGTGACACTCGGAGATACGCTCTGTCTCCGATTTCATAGACTACCTCCTTGCGTTTCGAATCTGCATAACTCTTCTATCGGGACTGAGCTACCTTCAGTCTATCCCGAATCAGCTTAACCTTCTCTTCAGATTCCTTAATCAAATCCGGTCCAAACAACTGGCGGTCTCCAACTTCATCCCACATCAACGGTGTTCGGCATCTTCTTCCATACAGGGCTTCGAAAGGTGCCATCTTCAAACTGGCCTGGTGGCTGTTGTTGTTGTACGAGAACTCTGCATAGGGCAAGTTGTCATTCCAACTAGATCCGTAATCTAGCGCACAAGCTCTCAACATGTCCTCCATAATCTGATTGACTCTCTCGGTCTGTCCATCTGTCTGCGGGTGAAATGCTGTACTGAACTCTAGCCTGGTTCCCAAAGTCTGGTGCAGCTGATGCCAAAACTTTGTGGTAAACTGTGTGTTCCTCTATCTGATACGATGGTCCTCGGAACTCCTTGCAGACATACGATCCTGGTCATTTATATCTTGGCCAACTTCGCACTTGTATAGGTGGTTTTCACTAGCATATAGTGGGCTACTTTGGTCAAGCGATCCACTACTACCCAGATAGAATCATATCCCGATCGGGTCCTGGGCAATCCGGTGATAAAATCCATGCCAAGCTTATCCCACTTCCATTCGGGTATCGGCATAGGCTGCAGTAGTCCTGCTGGCTTTTGATGTTTAGCCTTCACTCTCTGACATACATCACATACTGCTACATACTCGACAATATCCTTCTTCATACCGGTCCACCAGAAATGCTCCTTCAAATCCAAATACATCTTATTGTTTCCGGGGTGTATCCAGTATGGCTAGTCATGAGCTTCCTGTAGTACCAACTTCCTGATCTCCGTATTATTGGGCACATATATCCGGTCCTCAAACCATAAGGTGTCGTGCTTATCCTCACGAAAACCTTTGGCTTTCCCTTCACTCATCTTCTCCTTTATCTCAGCAATCTCCTTGTCATCCTTCTAAGCTTCTCGAGTTTTTCCCAACAATGTAGACTGAACTTCCATTGCGGCAACATAACCTCTGGGAACAATCTCCAAACGTAGCTCCCTGAGATCCTCGGCTAACTCCTTTGGCATGCCTCCGCTTACGAGGGTGTTAACATAACTGTTTCGGCTCAAAGCGTCTGCTACGACATTGGCCTTGCCGGGATGATAGTGCAGCTTCATGTCATAATTCTTTATGAGCTCCAACCATCTCCTCTGCCTAAGATTAAGCTCCTTCTATGTCAAGATGTACTTCAAACTCTTGTGATCCATGTACACATCACAACTGTTTCCAATAAGAAAATGTCTCCAGGTCTTGAGCGCATGAACCACAGCTGCTAACTCCAAATCATGCGTGGCATAATTCAACTCGTGCGGTTTCAGTTGTCGTGAGGCATACGAAACAACTCTCCCGTCTTGCATAAGTACTCCTCCAAGTCTTAAGCGAGATGTGGCGCAATACACTTGGAAATCCTTGCGTATAACCGGCAGAATCAGCACTGGGGCTGTAGTCAAATGTTTCTTCAACTCCTGGAAACTTGCTTCTTAATATCCTCCAGATCGTTTGCGGGCATCCGGTATGGTCTCTTAGATATAGGCCCGATGCCTGGCAACAGCTCTATCAAAAACTCGATATCTCGATCTGGTGGCATTCCTGGTAATTCCTCCGGAAATACATCCGGGTAATCCTTAACTACCGGCACTTCCTCCTGAACAACTCCCGTGAGAGAATTTACTTGGGTCCTCCTTGGCGAATGCCTGGATACATAGTTGATCCTTTTTCCCTTCGGGGTAGTGAGCAAAATTGACTTACTCGCACAATCGATGTTTCCTCCATACATCGATAGCCAATCCATTCCTAGTATCACATCCAAACCTTGTGACTCCAAAATTATCAGATCCGAGGGGAAAACATGGCTTCCAATGGTCAATGGCATCTGAAAACATCCTGGACTTGCCATATATTCTGCTCCTGGCGAGCTTACTAACATTGGTGTCTAAGTACCTTAGTGGGCAACTTATACTTATCCACGAATCCCCTTGATATGTATGAATGCGATGCACCAGTATCGAAAAGAACAATTGCAGTAAAAGACTTAACCAAAGACTTACTAATAACTGCATCAGGCTGCTCCTCAACTTCCTCCACGTTCACGTGGTTCACTTGTCCCCTATTGAAAGGGTTAGGCTTCTTCCCAGCGCTTCCATTGCCATTGATATTCTTTGCTTCCGGGCACTCAGTGGCATAGTGTCCAGTCTTCCCGCAGTTGAAACAAGTAATGTGAATTAGGTCCTTCTTGGCGGGTGTGGCTGGGTTAGAGCGGTTCTGATTGCTGCCTGCTCCATTCCCGTTTCCATTCTTGGAGCCATTGTGGTTGTGGGAACTCCCTCCATTGTGATTGTGCCCTCCATGGTTATGGACAAGTCCTCCCGAGTTCGGGGTGAAACGAGGCTTGTGCTGAGCTCCAGAATTGAACTTTCCTTATCCATACTTCCTCTTGCGGCTCTCAATCTGCCGCTGCTTCCGTTCAATGATAAGAGCCTTGTCTACCAACTCCTGGTAGCTGTTGAATGTTGCCACCATCAACTGCATGCTCATCTCATCATTTAGCCCTTCCATAAACTTCTTCTGCTTCGCGGCATCCGTGGCCACATCATCAGGGGCATAAGGAGATAGCTTACTAAACTCATCTACGTACTGAGCCACAGTACGATTCCCCTGGCGTAAGTTGCGAAACTCACGCTTCTTCATGCTCATAGCTCCAGTTGAGACATGGGTTGTGCGGAATGCTTGCTAAAACTGATCCCAGGTAACATTAGCTATGGGAAAAGTGGCTGTGTAATTCTCCCACCATGACGCTGCTGGTCCATCCAACTGATGTGCGGCAAAACGCACCTTCTCTGCATCCGTGCAACCTGCGCTGGTCAACTCCCTTCCAATCCTGTGTAACCAGTCATCCGCAACTATTGGCTCAGTGCTATTGGAAAACACTGGCAGCAGTAAGCTCAGAAAACGGGCTAAGTTGTCAACTGGAGAAGGGTTGTTGTTGTTGTCGTTATTGTTGTTGTTGTTGCCTTGGTTCTGGACTAATATCTGCATCAAGGAATTCTGCTGCTGGATCAACTGGGTGATCTCCGGTGGGAAGACAAATCCGGTGTCACGTCTTGGAGGCATCTGATGGGTTTAGAGGGAAGAGATTTGAATAGAAATTAGGTCTAGTGAGAAAACACTACCCATATGCACATGAGACAAACACAAACATATCATTCAATCAATCAAGCAATGGCATACAGTCGATCTAACTATCGTTACAGTGCTCGGACCGTACTATTTACATGGGGGAATTACTACTGATCATATGGTGGTCTACTAGAAGTTTTGATTGGTGGAAGACTCCATGATGTCTGCTCCAACTTCGTCATCATCACTATCATCGGGGTCGGAGTCGGTGTCGTCGATGATGATGTAGTTCTCCGGGCAAGTGGAATCGTCGTCTTCTCCTCCTGGCGCGGGATCTCCCATGAATACTCTGATCTTCTTTATCAAGTCGTCGTTCTTCTCCAGTAGTGTGGCGACTTCCTCCTCATATCCATCGCGTCTAGACTCGAGTTCCTCCTCTAACTCGGTGATCCATGTCATTGCCTTCTTCAAATATATCATGCATGCGCATATCTGGTTCTCCTGGCATCGAATGTGCTGGTTTAACTCCTGGATGAATGCTGCAATGGACCTGTCCTTCCTGATGCTGACTATCTCCCATTGCTCATCTCAGTGCCCACAAATCTGGTAGATAGTATCCTTGAGATCCTTGTGGTAAACTTCTCCAATGCGTCCCATGGCGATGTGGGCTGCCATGCTCTTGCCTAGACTCCAGGTGGCGTGAATGTCCTTCCTGGAACTTGAACTTGAATCATCCAGCGTTCCTCTTCTGGTAAAGTGGCATTGTAGGTCCCGATGAAGCTTGGTATTCCAATGTTCAGGTATCTAGTGACTTCCTTCAAGTGTCGTCCAAATGGGGTGTCTTCATCCGGTTGTGCAAACTTGTTCCTCAAGTCCGCCATCCTAAAGAGTAGAAAATGGAGAGGAGTCAGAAATGAGTAGAGAAGAGTGACCTATGGCTTTTCTTAGTGGCCGTGTCCTACATTCAGCGTGTGCTCTGATACCATCTTGTAGCGACCCAACCTCAAACAGTCAAGCCTCTGTGCTTTAGTGTCATCCCTGGATCGGTAATGCTGACACACATAGTACTCGAAGGATTTATAACAGAGTAGCAATCACACACTTATTACATCGAATGTCTCCAAAAGAGAAATTATTACAATAAGATTACTTAAGGCCATCTAACACGACAACAACGGAAGGCTTGGGAAGATAAAGTGAGTCCATCAACTCCAACGGCATAGCTGAGTGCATGACAACGACCTATCGCACCTTTACTCGTCATCTGAAAAGTCTGCAACATAATACGTTGCAGCCCGTAAACGGGTCAGCACATCGAATATGCTGGCAATATAACACAGTAGAGCAATGAACAGATAAATGCTATCACTACATGCATATATGGCTGGTGGAGGCTCTATGGTTATATGATTTTTGCGAAAAGCTAATCTTGCCCTACAACAAAGGAATAAATTTTATTTAACTATCATGGTAGTTGAAAAATCATTGAGAAGGTTCCTCCAACTCAATCCCAATTAAAGGTAATTATCAACCCAACAAATTATATTAGAGTGATGAGATGCAATAGGATAATCCAAGTACTAGATACTCAAGATGTCCATAACCAGGGACACGGCTAACCATGATTAGTTTGTACACTCTGCAGAGGTTTGCACACTTTTCCCCACAAGACTCGATCTCCTCCGTTGGTTTTCTCGCGCTACATGGTGTTTGAGAAACGGATGACCAAGACACAGTCTTTCAAAAGCATTAACTCTTTACTCTGGGTGGACAGTAACACCTACTTTCCCTCTACATCTGCTAGCCCAGCACTGAAAGAGGTCACACAACATACTCAACTATGCCAGAGCCCATAATGGCTTGTGGCTGCACACGGAAGTTTCTAGCATGAATAATCTTATGATCCCTTTGAGCCTGGGTGGCGGACCGTAGGATGATCACACGGGCACTCCGGGATATCCTAGGACAACACTGGATTCTCCAGGTGCCCAAACAAGCAATCCACCCAGATGTGTATTACCGTTGCCACCTTAAGTTGAACCATTAATTAACAACTCACATCTGTCATGGATACACTCAAACCCAATCCACGTCTACGAGCATAGCATAGCAATATAAGCATAACGTAGAAGTAACTCCCAAGGGTTTGATATTAAAAACAGGTAATAGGTTCTACCTCGTCATCTACTTCCCAAACCCACATGTTAAGAGATCCTACTCATGCAATGTGTGAGGATTGTAACTAATGCATAAAAACTAGGTAATAAAGGGTATGATCAATGTGTTACTTGCCTTGCTGACGATCCGCAAAACCTAGTGACTCGTAGTAGCACGCTTCGCACTCCGAGAATTCTATCGTAAACAAACAATAACATACATAAACAATCAGCAAATATGCATGGGTAAAACTCAAATAAGAAGATCTAACCAGAAAGTTCAACTTAAGAACTCCGGTTTGCAAAAAGAATCAAATCAAACGGAGCAACGAAACTCAAACGGCGAAAGAAACAAGATCCGATTACTAATCTGGACTAAAGTCAAATTTTACAGTTTCAAAATCTTGTTCAAGTTGGTTTAACAGAAAGCGGGCTTCGAGACGAAGATCTAGGCGCTTGAATCGCCTGATTCCGATAAATGAGTGAAAAGATAAACTAAAACGAAAATCGGATCAGAAATTGCTATCGGAAATAATCGCGAAAAACCCGAGAAAAAGAAAAACAGACGAACAGGCTAATGAACGAATGTTCGCTGTCTGTGACTAACGGGTGAACGGTGTTCGTTTAAACGAACGAACGGACGAACGTCCGCAAAATAACTAAACCAACGGAAAAACCGATCTAACAAAAAAACCGGAAAATAAAGAAAAACCGAGGATTAACTGAAGAAAACCTGACCGGTCAAACGGCGGTCAACGGCGACGAGATTCGGCGGGCGGCGGCGGCGGTTCCGGCGATGGCGGGCGGCGGCGCGCGGCAGCTGCAGTAGGCGGCGGCGGCTAGGGTTTGGGCGGCGGGGCATGGTGGGCTGGCGGGTGAGCTGCGGGGCAGGGGGCCCCCGGCAAATTTGGAAAACGCGTATTTTTCCTAATTCAAATAAAATAGCAATAAAATCAAAAAAAAATTTGATTTTAATATTTTTCCTCCAATATTTCATTTATTTTGGAGAAGTCATACTATCTCCGCTCATATATTTTAATATGAAATATTTTCGGAGAGAAAAATAATAAAACAAATGATCCTCGTTTCGATATTTGATAAAATTCAAATATGAAAACGGTGAAATCCCCAACTCTCTCCAAGGGTCCTTGAGTTGCTTAGAATTTCGAGGATCGCGAAATGAAATGCAATAAAATATGATATGCATGAATGACCTATGTATAACATTCCAAATTGAAAATTTGGGATGTTACAGTTTCTTGATTTGATTGATATTCATGGACAACTCATTTCCCCATATGCAAAAAGGGTCGAACAGTGGGTCAAAACCTCTGACAACAGGACCTACCTGTGCAAGACCAAATTGTTAAAAACCAAAATATTAGAATGGTTCCTGCAATTGCACAATAATGTGCTATTAGAGAATGGACCATGCACGTGCTAACCTCGATTGTTAACCTCAGTGCTTCCCATTGTTCCCCTGCAACACATATAAGGTAGTTAGTCATCAGGGTAAGTAAGGGTTCACATGCTATCAGTAAAATATGTTGATGAAAAATAAGCACATTGTAGATTCATCAGATTAATTCAAGCCACAAGGAAAACCCATTTATCCAAACCAAGCATGATTAAGAACTAGGAAATATAGCACTTGTATGTGTTTCTCATGTATTAAGTGCAGCCAAATTCGATTTATTCCTCACATGCACAACAATACAAAATTCTAACCACGACAATTGGACATCGCAGTGTAGAATTGAACCAAGCAGTTAGCTAAACACCACAACAAATGAACCAAACATTAACTGAGCACCACATTGCACAATATAACATACTCCTAATAGAGGACCAGACAGTTAACCAAACCAAGCATGCTTAACAACTTGGAAATATAGCAATTGTATTTGTTTCTCATGTATTTAGTATAGCCAAATTTGATTTATTCCTCACATGGTATACAATAAGAGAATGCAGCCACAACAATTGAATATTGCATTGCAGAATTGAACCAAGCAGTTAACTAAACACCACAACAAATGAACCAAACGTTAACTGAGAACCACATTGCACAATATAACATAACCGTAATAGAAGATCAGACAGTTAACCAAACCAAGCATGCTTAACAACTTGGGAATATTGCACCCTGAAGAATTCAACATCACATTTGCAGAATTGAACCAAGCAATTAACTGAACAGCACATTGCACGACATATAGAACATATACACTATAGCAGAAGATTGCATGGTAAAAGTAGATAGCACAATTCACTGGAATTTGTTAAGGAAATGCAGTAGCTAGCAAACTGAACATGGGTCCTTATAGTGAGCTAATAAGACAAGCTACTCCTCATTGCCGGAGATATCGATGATGATTGGCTCCTTGGACATGGAATAGGGCGAGGCCTTTGCATCGTGGGTGCCCTCGTTGTAGTGGTGAGTTGCCTGAGCCACTCCGGGCACCAACCTGCTGGCTCTCGAGATGAGGTAAGCACGTGCACACTGAGAAAACACCTCGTAGTCTTCTTCGAAGGCACCGACGATGGCCTCGAGAAAATACCATGAACTGTCATTTCAAGCAGCCAACCACGTCGCGGCGTCGGTGCGCGAGGCGTCAACGGTGGCCTCAACGGCGAGGTGCTCCTCCAAGATCTCGGGGTCGGCACGAATGGCAGCCATCGCAACCTCATCTGCGCGTGCGGCTGCGATTTGCTTCTCCGCTGTCAAATGCTCCTTGAGATCCTGGCTATACTACGTGCACCATGGCTTAGGGCGGCGCTTATTTGGTGGAGGGGTCGGTGATTTGGGTGGAAGGTGTCGCGCTCGCGCCGGGGGTCGGGGCATGTGGGATGTGGAAGGAGGTGGAGGATGGGGGTCGGGTGTGGATTACCTGCCTGGATAGGCGAGACCGAGCAGCGTGAAGGAGGGTTGCCGGCGAGGATGTGGCGCTACAAGCAAGGAATGAAGGTTTCAACTTGGAAAGGAAGGCGGAAAGAGGGGAAATATGGCTTTTGGTAAGGGGGAGGGGGCGGGGAGGTAGATATTTCTGTGGAAGCTGAAAATTTGGAATCGCTTCAGCGAAAAAACTGGCGTGCAAAGTGTCATCAGACACGGTCCCTTATTCAGAACTGTGTACGATATGTGAACATCACAAACGATTCAGTTAGCTTAACCCGTGTGTGTTGAGTTTGAACGTCAGAAATTTTGGTTCGAATTTCCATGGTTACAGTGGTCATCCACGTCATTGCATAATTTGGGTACACAAAGGAGACTAACTTCTTAATCGATCAAGTTCAACAATTAAACAGAGTTAGCTGACCTAAACATTACTCTAACAAATTAAAGACCGGGACTCTTAATTAAACAAAACAAAGAGTACTACTACGGCTGGTGCTCGTCGATCTCTGCCGCTGCCTCCATGTCCAGCTCACGCCCGACGATCTTTAGGGGAAGGGGCTCCATGGCATCAATTGCACCATACTCGGCAAGCATCTCGCCATCCATGTCCGCCATATCTTTGGCATAGGCCGCCACGAGCTGGGCATGGGCGGCCGCGATCTGGGCTCTGGCGGGCTCTGTCTGTTGGGGAACGTAGCAGAAATTCAAAATTTTCTACGCGTCACCAAGATCAATCTATGGAGTTTACTAGCAACGAGAGGGAAGGAGTGCGTCTACATACCCTTGTAGATCGCGAGCGGAAGCGTTCAAGAGAACGGGGTTGATGGAGTCGTACTCGTCGTGATCCAAATCACCGATGATCCTAGCGCCAAACGGACGGCACCTCCGCGTTCAACACACATACGGAGCAGCAACATCTCCTCCTTCTTGATCTAGCAAGGGGGGAGGAGAGGTTGATGGAGATCCAGCAGCACGACGGCGTGGTGGTGGAAGTAGCGGGATCCCAACAGGGCTTCGCCAAGCGCTGAGGGAGGAGGGAGATTTGTCACGGGAGGGAGAGGGAGGCGCCAGGGCTTAGATCTTGTTGCCCTCCCTCCCCCCCACTATATATAGGGCCAAGGGAGAGGGGGGCGCAGACTTGGCCCTTCCTCCAAGGAAGGGTGCGGCCAGGGAGGAGTCCATCCTCCCCAAGGCACCTCGGAGGTGCCTTCCCCCTTTAGGACTCTCCCTTTATCTTATCTCTTGGCGCATGGGCCTCTTGGGGCTGGTTCCCTTGGCCCATATAGGCCAAGGCGCACACCCCACAGCCCATGTGCCCCCCCGGGGCAGGTGGACCCCTTGGTGGACCCCCGGACCCCTTTCCGCACTCCCGGTACAATACCGATAATGCGCGAAACTTTTCCGGCGACCAAAAAAAGACTTCCCATATATAAATCTTTACCTCCGGACCATTCCGGAACTCCTCGTGACGTCCGGGATCTCATCTTGGACTCCGAACAACTTTCGGGTTACCGCATACTAATATCTCTACAACCCTAGCGTCACCGAACCTTAAGTGTGTAGACCCTACGGGTTCGGGAGACACGCAGACATGACCGAGACGACTCTCCGGTCAATAACCAACAGCGGGATCTGGATACCCATGTTGGCTCCCACATGCTCCTCGATGATCTCATTGGATGAACCATGATGTCGAGGATTCAATCAATCTTGTATTCAATTCCCTTTGTCAACCGGTATGTTACTTGCCCGAGATTCGATCGTCGGTATCCCGATACCTTGTTCAATCTCGTTACCGGCAAGTCTCTTTACTCGTTCCGTAACACATCATCCCGTGATCAACTCCTTGGTCACATTGTGCACATTATGATGATGTCCTACCGAGTGGGCCCAGAGATACCTCTCCGTTTACACGGAGTGACAAATCCCAGTCTCGATTCGTGCCAACCCAACAGACACTTTCGGAGATACCTGTAGTGCACCTTTATAGCCACCCAGTTACATTGTGACGTTTGGTACACCCAAAGAATTCCGACGGTATCCGGGAGTTGCACAATATCATGGTCTAAGGAAATGATACTTGACATTAGAAAAGCTCTTAGCAAACGAACTACACGATCTTGTGCTATGCTTAGGATTGGGTCTTGTCCATCACATCATTCTCCTAATGATGTGATCCCGTTATCAACGACATCCAATGTCCATGGTCAGGAAACCGTAACCATCTATTGATCAACGAGCTAGTCAACTAGAGGCTTACTAGGGACATGGTGTTGTCTATGTATCCACACATGTATCTGAGTTTCCTATCAATACAATTCTAGCATGGATAATAAACGATTATCATGAACAAGGAAATATAATAATAACCAATTTATTATTGCCTCTAGGGCATATTTCCAACAGTCTCCCACTTGCACTAGAGTCAATAATCTAGTTCACATCACCATGTGATTAACACTCACA
Source organism: Triticum aestivum (assembly GCF_018294505.1). NCBI lineage: Eukaryota > Viridiplantae > Streptophyta > Magnoliopsida > Poales > Poaceae > Triticum > Triticum aestivum. The sequence continues at coordinate 242,779,922 of NC_057805.1, forward strand.
GGTCACATCACCATGTGACCAACATCTAAAGAGTTTACTAGAGTCAACAATCTAGTTCACATCACTATGTGATTAACACTCAATGAGTTCTGGTTTGATCATGTTATGCTTGTGAGAGAGGTTATTAGTCAATGGGTCTGAACCTTTCAGATCCGTGTGTGCTTTACGAATATCTATGTCATATTGTGGATGCTACCACGCGCTACTTGGAGCCATTTCAAATAACTGCTCTACTATACGAATCCGGTTTACTACTCAGAGTCATCCGGATTAGTGTCAAAGTTCGCATCGACATAACCCTTTACGACGAACTCCTTTTCACGTCCATAATCGAGAACATTCCTTAGTCCACTAGATACTAAGGATAAGTTCGACCGCTGTCATGTGATCCATTCCTGGATCACTATTGTACCCCTTGACCAACTCATGGCAAGGCACACTTCATGTGCGGTACACAGCATAGCATACTGTAGAGCCTACGTCTAAAGCATAGGGGACGACCTTCGTCCTTTCTCTCTCTTCTGCTGTGGTCAGGTCTTGAGTCTTACTAAATACTCACACCTTGTAACACAGCCAAGAACTCCTTCTTTGCTGATCTATTTTGAACTCTTTCAAAATCATGTCAAGGTGTGCGTTCTTTGAAAGTATCATCAGGCGTCTTGATCTATCTCTATAGATCTTGATGCCCAATATGTAAGCAGCTTTATCCAGGTCTTCCTTTGAAAAACACTTTTCAAATAACCCTGTATGCTTTCCAGAAATTCTACATCATTTCGGATCAACAATATGTCATTCACATATACTTATCAAAAATGTTGTAGCGCTCCCACTCACTTTATTGTAAATACAAGCTTCTAACAAACTTTTTATAAACCCAAAAACTTTGATCACTCCATCAAAGCGTATATTCTGACTCCGAGATGCTTGCTCTAATCCATGGAAGGATTGCTGGAGCTAGCATACCTTTTCGCATCCTTAGGATCGACAAAACCTTTCTGATTGTATCACATACAACCTTTCCTTACGAAAACTGGTAAGGAAACTTGTTTTGACATCCATCTGCCAGATTTCATAAATGCAGCTAATGCTAACATGATTCCGATGGACTTAAGCATCACTACGGATGAGAAAATCTCATCGTAGTAAACTCCGTGAACTTGTGAAAATACTCTTTGCCACAAGTCGAGCTTCATAGACGGTAACCTTACCGTCCACGTCCGTCTTCTTCTTAAAGATCCATTTATCTCAATGTCTTGCCGATCATCGGGCAAGTTCACCAAAGTCCATGCTTTGTTCTGATACATGGATCCTATCTCGGATTTCATGGCTTCTAACCATTTGTCGGAATATGGGCCCACCATCGCTTCTCCATAGCTCGTAGGTTCAGTATTGTCTAACAACATGATATCTAAGACAGGATTACCGTACCACTTAGGAGTAGTACATATCCTTGTCGACCTACGAGGTTTGGTAGTGACTTGATCCGAAGTTTCATGATCACTATCATAAGCTTCCACTTCAATTGGTGTAGGTGCCACGGGAACAACTTCATGTGCCCTGCTACACACTAGTTGAAGTGACGGTTCAATAACCTTACCAAGTCTCCACCATCCTCCCACTCAATTCTTTCGAGAGAAACTTTTCCTCGAGAAAGGAATCGTTTCTAGAAGCAATTACTTTTGCTTCCAGATCTGAAATAGGAGGTATACCCAACTGTTTTGGGTATTCTATGAAGATGCATTTATCCGCTTTGGGTTCGAGCTTATCAGCCTGAAACTTTTTCACATAAGCGTCGCAGCCCCAAACTTTTAAGAAACGACAGCTTAGGTTTCTCTAAACCATAGTTCATACGGTGTCGTCTCAACGGAATTGCGTGGTGCCCTATTTAAAGTGAATGTGGTTGTCTCTAATGCCTAACCCATAAACGATAGTTGTAATTCGATAAGAGACATCATGGTATGCACCGTATCCAATAGGGTGCAGTTATGATGTTCGGACACACCATCACACTGTGGTGTTCCAGGCGGTATTAATTGTGAAACATTTTCCGCAATGTCTTAATTGTGTGCCAAACTCGTAACTCAGATATCTCTATGATCATATCATAGACATTTTATCCTCTTGTCACGACGATCTTCAACTTCACTCTGAAATTACTTGAACCTTTCAATAATTAAGACTTGTAATTCATCAAGTAAATATTCTCAGCATCTACTCAAATCATCTGTGAAGTAAGAACATAACGATATCCACTGCATGCCTCAGCACTCATTGGACTGCACACATCAAAATGTATTACCTCCAACAAGTTGCTCTCTTGTTCCATCTTACTGAAAACGAGGCCTTTCGGTCATCTTGCCCATGTGGTATGATTTGCATGTCTCAAGTGATTCAAAATCAAGTGAGTCCAAATGATCCATCTGCATGGAGTTTCTTCATGCATATATACCAATAGACATGGTTCGCATGTCTCAATCTTTTCAAAAACGAGTGAGTCCAAAGATCCATCTACATGGAGCTTCTTCATGCGTTCTATACCAATATGACTCAAATGGCAGTGCCACAAGTATGTGGTACTATCATTACTATTTTATATCTTTTGGCACGAACATGTGTATCACTGCGATCGAGATTCATTTTAGGTGCAAGACCATTGAAGGTATTATTCAAATAAACAGAGTAACCATTATTCTCCTTAAATGAATAACCGTATTGCGATAAACATAATCCAATCATGTTTATGCTCAACACTAAATAACAATTATTTAGGTTTAACACCAATCTCGATGGTAGAGGGAGCATGCGATGCTTGATCACATCAACCTTGGAAACACTTCCAACACATATCGTCATCTCACCTTTAGCTAGTCTCCGTTTATTCTACAGCTTTTATTTCGAGTTACTAACACTTAGCAACCGAACCGGTATCTAATACGCTGGTGCTTCTAGGAGTACTAGTAGAGTACGCATTCATATAATGTATATCCGATATACTTCCGTCGACCTTCCCTGCCTTCTCATCTACCAAGTATCTAGGGTAGTTCTGCTTCAGTGACCGTTCCCCTCATTACAGAAGCACTTAGTCTCGGGTTTGGGTTCAACCTTGGGATTCTTCACTAGAGCAGCAAATGATTTGCTGTTTCATGAAGTATCCCTTTTGCCCTTGCCCTTCTAGAAACTAGTGGTTTTACTAACCATCAACAATTGATGCTCCTTCTTGATTTCTACTTTCGCGGTGTCAAACATCGCGAGTTGCTCAAGGATCATCATATCTATCCCTGATATGTTATAGTTCATCACGAAGCTCTAATAGCTTGGTGGCAGTGACTATGGAGAACCATCACTATCTTATCTGGAAGATTAACTCCCACTCGATTCAAGCGATTGTAGTACTCAGACAATCTGAGCACATGCTCAACGATTGAGCTTTTCTCCCTCAGTTTGCAGGCTTAAGAAACTTGTCAGAGGTCTCATACCTCTTGACGTGGGCACTAGTCTGAAATCCCAATTTCAGTCTTTGGAACATCTCATATGTTCTGCGACATTTCAAAACATCTTGTCGCCACAATTTTAAACCGTTAGCATCACATACTGAACTATCACGTAGTCATCAAAACGTGTATGTCAGATGTTCCGCAACATCTACAGACAACGCTGAGGTTCAGCACACCGAGCGGTGCATTAAGGACATAAGCCTTCTGTGCAGCAATGAGGACAATCCTCAGTTCACGGACCCAGTCCGCATAATTGCTACTATCAACTTTCAACTAAATTTTCTCTAGGAACATATCTTAAACAGTAGAACTAAAGCGCAAGCTATGACATAATTTGCAAAGACCTTTTGACTATGTTCATGATAATGAAGTTCATCTGATTATTTAATGAACTCCCACTTAGATAGACATCCCTCTAGTCATCTAAGTGATACATGATCCGAGTCAAACTAGGCCGTGTCCTATCATCACGTGAGACGGACTAGTCATCATCGGTGAACATCTCCATGTTGATCGCATCTACTATACGACTCATGTTCGACCTTTCGATCTCTTGTGTTCCGAGGCCATGTCTGTACATGCTAGGCTCGTCAAGTCAACCTAAGTGTTTTGCATGTGTTCCGAGGCCATGTCTGTACATGCTAGGCTCGTCAAAACCCGTTGTATTCGAACGTTAGAATCTATCACACCCGATCATCACGTGGTGCTTCAAAACAACGAACCTTCGCAACGGTGCACAGTTAGGGGGAACACGTCTCTTGAAATTTTAGTGAGGGATCATCTTATTTATGGTACCGTCGTTCTAAGCAAATAAGATGTAAACATCATAAACATCACATGCAAATCATAAAGTGACGTGATATGGCCAATATCATCTTGGGCCTTTGATCTCCATCATCGAGGCGCGGCATGATCACCTTCGTCACCGGCATGACACCTTGATCTCCATCATCATGATCTCCATCATCGTGTCTTTATGAAGTTTTCTCGCCAACTATTACTTCTACTACTATGGCTAACGGTTAGCAATAAAGTAAAGTAATTACATGGCGTTTTCATTGACGCGCAGGTCATGCAATAAATTAAGACAACTCCTATGGCTCCTGCCGGTTGCCATACTCATCTACATGCAAGTCGTGATTACTATTACAAGAACATGATCAATCTCATACATCACATATATCATTCATCACATCCTTTTGGCCATATCACATCACATAGCATACCCTGCAAAAACAAGTTAGACGTCCTCTAATTGTTGTTGCATGTTTTACGTGGCTGCTATGGGTTTCTAGCAAGAACGTTTCTTACCTACGCAAAATCCACAACGTGATATGCCAATTTCTATTTACCCTTCATAAGGACCCTTTTCATCGAATCCGATCCGACTAAAGTGGGAGAGACAGACACCCGCTAGCCACCTTATGCAACTAGTGCATGTCAGTCGGTGGAACCTGTCTCACGTAAGTGTACGTGTAAGGTCGGTCCGGACCGCTTCATCCCACGATGCCGCCGAATCAAGATAAGACTAGTAACGGCAAGTAAATTGACAAAATCGACGCCCACAGCTACTTTGTGTTCTACTCGTGCATAGAAAACTACGCATAGACCTAGCTCATGATGCCACTGTTGGGGAACGTAGCAGAAATTCAAAATTTTCTACGCATCACCAAGATCAATCTATGGAGTTTACTAGCAACGAGAGGGAAGGAGTGCATCTACATACCCTTGTAGATCGCGAGCGGAAGCGTTCAAGAGAACGGGGTTGATGGAGTCGTACTCGTCGTGATCCAAATCACCGATGATCCTGGCGCCGAACGGACGGCACCTCCGCGTTCAACAAACATACGAAGCAGCGACGTCACCTCCTTCTTGATCCAGCAAGGGGGGAGGAGAGGTTGATGGAGATCCAGCAGCACGACGGCGTGGTGGTGGAAGTAGCGGGATTCCAATAGGGCTTCGCCAAGCACCGCGGGAGGAGGGAGATGTGTCACGGGAGGGAAAGGGAGGCGCCAGGGCTTAGATCTTGCAGCCCTCCCTCCCCCCCACTATATATAGGGCCAAGAGAGAGGGGAGGGCGCAGCCTTGGCCCTTCCTCCAAGGAAGGGTGCGGCCAGGGAGGAGTCCATCCTCCCCAAGGCACCTCGGAGGTGCCTTCCCCCTTTAGGACTCTCCCTTTATCTTATCTCTTGGCGCATGGGCCTCTTGGGGCTGGTTCCCTTGGCCCATATAGGCCAAGGCGCACACCCCACAGCCCATGTGCCCCCCCCGGGGCAGGTGGACCCCTTGGTGGACCCCCGGACCCCTTTCCGCACTCCCGGTACAATACCGATAATGCGCGAAACTTTTCCGGCGGCCAAAACAAGACTTCCCATATATAAATCTTTACCTCCGGACCATTCCGGAACTCCTCATGACATCCGGGATCTCATCCGGGACTCCGAACAACTTTCGGGTTACCGCATACTAATATCTCTACAACCCTAGCGTCACCGAACCTTAAGTGTGTAGACCCTACGGGTTCGGGAGACACGCAGACATGACCGAGACGACTCTCCGGTCAATAACCAACAGCGGGATCTGGATACCCATGTTGGCTCCCACATGCTCCTCGATGATCTCATCGGATGAACCACGATGTCGAGGATTCAATCAATCCCGTATTCAATTCCCTTTGTCAACCGGTATGTTACTTGCCCGAGATTCGATCGTCGGTATCCCGATACCTTGTTCAATCTCGTTACCGGCAAGTCTCTTTACTCGTTCCGTAACACATCATCTCGTGATCAACTCCTTGGTCACATTGTGCACATTATGATGATGTCCTACCGAGTGGGCCCAGAGATACCTCTCCGTTTACACGGAGTGACAAATCCCAGTCTCGATTCGTGCCAACCCAACAGACACTTTCGGAGATACCTGTAGTGCACCTTTATAGCCACCTAGTTACGTTGTGACGTTTGGTACACCCAAAGCATTCCTACGGTATCCGGGGGTTGCACAATCTCATGGTCTAAGGAAATGATACTTGACATTAGAAAAGCTCTTAGCAAACGAACTACACGATCTTGTGCTAGGCTTAGGATTGGGTCTTGTCCATCACATCATTCTCCTAATGATGTGATCCCGTTATCAACGACATCCAATGTCCATGGTCAGGAAACCGTAACCATCTATTGATCAACGAGCTAGTCAACTAGAGGCTTACTAGGGACATGGTGTTGTCTATGTATCCACACATGTATCTGAGTTTCCTATCAATACAATTCTAGCATGGATAATAAACGATTATCATGAACAAGGAAATATAATAATAACCAATTTATTATTGCCTCTAGGGCATATTTCCAACACTGTCGTGGCAAGGTATGCCGCGCAGGAATGGACGGCTGCTCGAACTCTCTTGGCGATTGCCAGCTCTTTGGCCGTGGATAGCTGATCGTTGCCGGAGAAGCTTCGTTCGATTTGTGCGGTGACCGCCACGAGTTGGGCGTCGATGGCCTCGACATGGTAGCGGGCGGCCTCCATCAGGGCTAAGGCCATCGCTATGGAACGGACAGCTATTGTGCCGCTCTCGCCAGTTGCTATCCCCGAGGCAGATGCTGCTGCCACCGCCTGAGAAGCAACATCGGCCGTTTGAGATGCCTTGGCCACCCGGACGCAGACTACGGCCGCCCTCACGAAGCTTGTTAGCATGCACCTGGCGGTTGCGGCCGCACTCTCGCTGGAGTGGGCCGCCGAGGTTGCCCTCATGACGTGGGTCCACATCCCCATCTTTCGCCGGCGATGGATGAACAGTGAAATGATATTTGGGGAGTGAGCTAGTGTGCTTGACACGCCGGCTGTGGACTGTAGTCGATGCACCTTCACACGTAAGCCATAGGCGTACTATACACCGACAGTGCTGCAAGATATTTTGTGCTGCATCTCACATGGTTGGTGATAATAAACTATGTGCGATCTACTTGATTTATCGTCTTGATTTGAATTACGTAATGGGGTCACAGCTACAAAGGATGGTGTTTGAATTGTTAGAACTTTTATTTGCAGTGAACATGCAACTATAGGTGTGTCGTCAAAAAAATTGGAATTATTCAGGGTTCGTTTGGACGTTTTTATACATTAACTTGGTTTTCCAGGCATTTTATGCGCATAATTCTAATTTGAACTACATGCACATGCTCCAGTGCATATAAACTGGTTGAAAAATCAAATATGTGTCCTTGGTTGCATGCTCAGGTCCCATGCAAGAAATGATAATGAATTTCAAACACCCTGCCACCATCACTCGGCCGCAAACATTGAGATACATGGCTTTTAATTTCTAGTAAATCCAAAACTCGTCTGAAATTCATGAAACTTGGCATGCTATCATGGAGCGGCATCAACATGCTGTGGTAAATTTTTTGTCCCATTTGGGGCAGGTTTGGGTATAAGCTTCTCACAAACTAGAGCTTCTCACAACAAGCATGATGGTTTCGGTAGGGAACGTCCCACCTTTGCGGACGACACGATATCCATTGCCTCTTATTGCTTCCAAAAATTTTCTTGTGTCAACATAGAATAACAGGAGTGTTGTGTTAACTTTTGTGATTTTTCGGGGTTCGTTTGGACATTTTTATGCATTAACTGAGTTTTCAATGCATTTATGTGCATAATTCAAATTTGAACTACATGCATATGCTCCAATGCATATAAATTGGTTGAAAAATCAAATTTGTGTCCTTGGGTGCATGCTTAGGTCCCATTCAAGAAATGGGAATGAATTTCAAACACCGGGGCACCGTTGATTGCCGTCAAAACATTGAGATGCCTGGTTTTTAAATTCTAGTAAATCCAAAACTCGTTCGGTGCGCAGGTTCAACGGGAAGCGTGCGAGATGCTCAACGCAGGATTTGTGTGTAGCGACCAGACCTGAAATAGTCTAGTCTCTGTGCATCAGTGTCATCCCTGGATCAGTAATGCTGACACGCACAGTACTTGAAGGATTTATAACAGAATAGCAATCACACACTTATTACATCGAATGTCTCAAAAGAGAACTTATTACAATAAATATGGCTTAAGGCCATCTAATTACGATAACAACGGAAGGCTTGGAAGATAAAGTGAGTCCATCAACTCCAACGGCATCACTAAGTATAAGACCACGACCTAAGGCTCCTTACTCGTCGTCTGAAAAGTCTGCAACATGATATGTTGCAGCCCGAAAACGGGTCAGCACATGGAATATGCTAGCAAAGTAACGCATACAGAGTAATGAACAGAATAATGCTATCACTACATGCATATTTGGCTGGTGGAAAGCTCTACGGTTACAGTTTTGCGAAAAGCCAATTTTTCCCTACTGCAAAGGAATAAATTTTATTTAACTACAAGGTTGGTTGAAAAATATTGAGAAGGTAAAACCCCTCTCAATCCCAATTAAAATTAATCATTAACAACCCAACAAATAATTTAAGTAACGTGACGAGATCAACGGGATAATCCAAGAACTAGATACTCAAGATGTCTATAACCGGGGACACGGCTAACCATGATTAGATTGTACACTTTGCAGAGGTTTGTGCACTTTTCCCCACAAGACTCGATGTCCTCCGTTGGATTTCTCGCACTACATGGTGTTTGAGAAACGGATAACCGAGACACAGTCTTTCAGAAGCGTTAGCACCTTACGATGGGTAGACAGTTACACCTACTTTCCCCTACATCTGCTAGTCTACCACTGTAAGAGTTCACACGACTTAATCAACTATGCTAGAGCCCATAATAGCATGTGGCTGCACACGGAAGTTTCTAGCATAAATAATCTCATGATCCCTTTGGGCCTGGGTGGCGGTCCATAAAAAAAAAGGCAATCACTGGAATACCCAGGTGCCTCAATCCACCCAGATGTGTGTTTAAGTTGCCACCTTAAGTAAACCATTAATTTAACAATCTCACATCTGTCATGGATACACTCACCCAATCCACGTCTACTAGCATAGCATAGCAATAAGCAAACGTAGAAGTAACTCCCAAAGGTTGATAATAAAACAGGTAATAGGTACTACCTCATCTACTTCCCGATACCCACAATTTAATCAGATCCTAATCATGCAATTGTTTGAGGATTGATCTAATGCAATAAAACTGGGTATGAGAAGAGGTATGATCAAAGTGTTACTTGCCTTGGTGATGATCCGTGAAACCTAGAGATTCGAAGTACCAAGCGGCGCACTCTGGGTACTCCATCGCAAACAAACAAGCATACAACAAGCACTCATCTAATGCATAGGTAAAACTCAAATAAAAGATCTAACCAGAAAGTTCAACTTAGGAACTCCGGTTTGCAAAAAGAATCAAATCAAATGAAGCCACGAAAGTCAAACGGCGAAAGAAACAAGCTTCGTTTACTAATCTGGACCTAAGTCAAATTTTACAGTAGCAAAAACTTGTTTGAGTTGGTTAAACGGAAAGAGGGTATCGAGATGAAACTCTAGGCGCTTGAATCGCCTGATTCCGATAAACGAGCGAAAAGTTATACTAAAACGAAAAACAGATCGGATATCGCGATAAAAAATAATCACAGAAAATCCGAGAAAAAGAAAACGGACGAACAGGCTAACGAACGAATGTTCGCTGTCTGCAAAAAAAACGAAAACCGTTCGTTAAAACGAACGAACGAGTGTTCGCTAAATAAACTAAACCGAAAAACAGATCTAGGGTTCTTTTAAAAAAACCGAACGAAAAACCGGACGGTTTTCGCGAGGAAAACCGTCGGCGGCGGGGCTGTGGTCAACCTCGGAGGGGCGACGGTGGCTCCGGCAGGGCGGCGGGGTAGGGGTCGCCGGCGACGGGCGGCAGGACGGTGGGTGGCGGCGGCTCGGGCGGGCGGCGGCGGATCGGCGGGCGGCGGCGGCGGATCGGGCTAGGGTTAGGGTTTCGGCGCGGGGTGGCCTGGCGGCTCGGCGGGGCGGCTTATAAGGCCGGGCGTGGCAGAGCCCAGGTCGCCTATGGCGGCCCGAGTCGGTTCCCTTTTTTATATATATAAATAATTTTGCGCAGAAAAACAAATAAAATAAATACTAAACGGACTCCAAAAATCCCGAAATAAATTTGCCCCGACTTCTAAAATCAAGCCGGACAAGATGAACATTTATTTGGGGCCTAAATGCAATTTTGAAAAACACGTATTTTTCCTAAATCAAATAAAATCCAAATAAAATCAAATATTTGTTTTTAATATTTTTCCTCCAATGTTTCATTTTTTGTGGAGAAGTCATTTTATCCCCTCTCATATATTTTGATATGAAATATTTTTGGAGAGAAAAATAATTAAAACAAATGATCCTATTTTCAAAATTTGAGAAAACCCAAATATGAAAATAACGAAATTCCCAACTCTCTCCGTGGGTCCTTGAGTTGCGTAGAATTTCTAGGATCGCAAAACAAAATGCAATAAAATATGCGATGCAAGATGATCTAATGTATAACATTCCGAATTGAAAATTTGGGATGTTACAAACATACCCCCCTTAAGATGAATCTCACCCTCGAGATTCGGGTTGGCTAGAAAATAGGTGAGAGTGGTCCTTCCGTAGATCTTCCTCTCGCTCCCAGGTGGCTTCCTCCTCGGTATGGTGACTCCATTGAACTTTGCAAAACTTCATAACCTTGCTGCGGGTGACTCGGCTGGCAAACTCCAGAATCTTAACTGGTTTCTCCTCATAGGTCAAATTACAATCCAACTCAATCGCTTCCAGGGGCGCTGTATCTTTCAGTGGTATCTCGGCCATCTCTGCGTGGCACTTCTTCAGCTGAGAAACATGGAACACATCGTGAACTCTCGACAATCCTTCGGGCAGTTCCAGCTTGTAAGCAACTTCTCCCATACGCTCCAAAATTCTGTATGGTCCTACAAAACGTGGCGCTAACTTTCCCTTAACTCCAAAGCGCTTCACTCCTCGAAGTGGTGATACTCGAAGATAAACTCGGTCTCCGACTTCGTAAACTGTCTCCTTGCATTTAGAATCCGCATAACACTTCTGCCTGGACTGGGCTACCTTGAGCCTATCACGAATTAGTTTCACTTTCTGCTCAGACTCCTTAATCAAATCTGGTGCAAACAACTTGCGGTCTCCAACTTCATCCCGCTACAACGGTGTCCTGCACCTCCTTCCGTACAAAGCATCGAAAGGGGCCATGTTCAAACTGGATTGGTAGCTATTGTTGTAACAAAACTCTGCATATGGCAAGTTGTCGTCCCAACTGTTTCCATAATCTAGCGCACAAGCTCTCAGCATGTCCTCCAAAATCTGATTGACTCTCTCGGTCTGTCCGTCTGTCTGTGGATGAAAAGCGGTACTGAACTCTAGCTTGGTACCCAAAGTTTCGTGCAACTGATTCCAAAACTTTGAAGTAAACCGGGTTCCTCTATCTGATATAATGGTCCTCGATACTCCATGCAAACATACGATCCTGGTCATGTATATCTTTGCCAACTTAGCACTGGTATAAGTGGTCTTTACTAGGATGAAATGAGCTACCTTCGTCAAACGATCGACTACAACCCATATCGAGTCATAGCCTGAACGAGTCCTGGGCAATCCCGTGATAAAGTCCATGCCTAGCTTATCCCACTTCCATTCGGGTATCGGCAATGGTTGTAGCAATCCTGCTGGCTTCTGATGCTCTGCCTTCACTCTCTGACATACGTCACAAACTGCTACATACTCCGCAATATCCTTCTTCATTCCGGTCCACCAGAAACTGTCCTTTAAATCCAGGTACATCTTGGTATTTCCTGGGTGAATCGAATATGGTGAATCATGGGCCTCTTGCAAAATCAACTTCCTAATCTCCGGATCATTGGGCACATAAACGCGGTCCTCAAACCATAAGGTATCGTGCTCATCCTCATGAAATCCCTTGGCTTTTGCTTTACTCATCCTTTCCTTTATCTCAGCAATCTCCTTGTCTGTCTTCTGAGCTTCTCTGATCTTATCCATCAAAGTAGACTGAATTTCCAATGCTGCTACAAAGCCTCTTGGAACTATTTCCAACATAGTTCACGAAGATTTTCGGCTAACTCCTTGGGTAACTCTCCGGTCATGAGTGTGTGGGCATGGCTCTTGCGGCTCAACGCATCAGCTACTACGTTAGCCTTCCCTGGGCGATAATGCAATCTCACATCATAATCCTTAATGAGCTCCAACCATCTCCTTTGCCTGAGATTCAACTCCTTCTGCGTGAAAATGTACTTCAAACTCTTGTGATCCGTGTACACCTCACAATGGTTTCCGATGAGAAAATGCCTCCATGTCTTCAACGCATGCACTACTGCTGCTAGCTCCAAATCATGTGTAGCATAATTCAACTCATGGGGTTTAAGTTGTCATGAGGCATATAAAACAACTCTTCCCTCCTGCATTAGCACTGCTCCAAGTCCTCGACGTGAAGCGTTGCAATATAATTCATAATCCTTGCGTTGATCTGGCAGAATCAATACTCGCGCTGTAACTAAGCATTTCTTCAACTCCTGGAAACTAGCCTCACATTCCTTAGTCCAATTGAATTTGGTGTCCTTCTTCAACAACTCGGTCATAGGTTTTGCAATCTTCGAGAAATTCTCAATAAATCTCCGGTAGTATCCTGCGAGTCCAAGAAAACTCCGTATCTCTCCAATTGTCGTGGGTGACTCCCAATTTGTCACAGTGTTTACCTTGGTGGGATCTACTGCTATTCCTTCTCCGGAAATAACATGTCCAAGGAATCCAACTTCCTTTAACCCAAACTCGCACTTGCTGAACTTGGCATATAACTGATGTTCTCTGAGCTTTCCAAGTACCAAACGCAAATGCTCCTTATGCTCTTCTTCATTCTTCGAATAGACAAGAATATCGTCAATGAATACTACGACGAACTTATCCAAAAACTCCATAAACACTTTGTTCATCATGTTCATGAAATAGGCGGGTGCGTTAGTCAGGCCAAATGACATAACGGTGTACTCATATAGCCCATATCTTGTGGTAAAAGCTGTCTTGGGTATATCCTGCTCTCGAATCTTCAACTGGTGGTATCCTGACCGCAAATCAATCTTGGAAAATACTTTAGCTCCTTGTAGTCGGTCAAACAGATCATTGATCATCGGCAGTGGGTACTTGTTCTTGATGGTTACTTCATTCAAACCACGATAATCAACAACCATCCTCAATGATCCATCTTTCTTCTCCACTAGAAGTACTGGTGATCCCCAAGGTGACGAACTTGGGCGAATATATCCTTTATCTAATAACTCCTTAATCTGCTTCTTAATTTCCTCCAAATCCTTAGCGGGCATTCTGTACGGTCTCTTAGATATTGGCCCTGTGCCTGGCAAAAGCTCAATCAAAAACTCAATGTCTCTATCTGGTGGCATGCCTGGCAACCCCACTGGAAATACATCAGGGAAATCCTTCACCACTGGTACTTCCTCCTGTACAACTCCTGATAAGGAATTCACTTGAGTCCTCTTCAGCACATGCCGGGATACATACTTAATCCTTCTTCCTTCTGGGGTAGTAAGCAAGATCGTCTTACTGGCGCAATCGATGTTTTCTCCATACATCGATAGCCAATCCATTCCCAAAATCACATCCAAACCTTGCGACTCCAAAACTATTAGGTCTGAGGGGAAAACATGCCTACCTATGACCAATGGCATCTGAAAACATCCTTGGCTTGCCATATACTCTGCTCCTGGCGAGGTTACTAACATAGGTGTTCTAAGAACTTTGGTGGGCAACTTAAACTTATCCACAAATCCCCTTGATATGTATGAATGCGATGCACCAGTATCAAAAAGAATGATTGCAGTAAATGACTTAACCAAAAACTTACCTATTACTGCATCGGGCTGTGCTTCAACCTCCTCCACATTAACGTGGTTCACATGTCCTTTGTTGAAAGGGTTGGGCTTCTTCCCCAAGCTTCCATTGCCATTTCCATTCTTAGCTTCGGGACATTCATTTGCATAATGTCCAGTCTTCTGGCATTTGTAGCAAGTGACTTGGCTTAGATCCCTCTTGGCTGGGGTCGATGGGTTGGTACGGTTCTGCCTGTTGCTTCCTCCATTCCCATTACCATTCTTGGGTCCACTATGGTTGTGCGAACCTCCTCCTCCATGGGTATGCTGAAAAGGTCCTCCCAAATTTGGGCTAAAACGTGGCTTCTGATGAGCTCCAGAATTGTACTTTCCTTGTCCATACTTCCTCTTACGGCTTTCAATCTGCTGCTGCTTCCCTTCAATCATGAGAGCTCTGTCTACCAACTCCTGGTAGTTGTTGAAGGTTGCTACCATCAACTGCATGCTCAGCTCATCATTCAGTCCTTCCAGAAACTTCTCCTGCTTGGCTGCATCTGTAGCAACGTCATCTGGGGCATAACGTGCTAGTTTACTAAAGTCCTCCACATATTGGCCTACGGTGCGTCTTCCTTGGCGTAAGTTGCGAAACTCACGCTTCTTCATGGCCATAGCTCCTGCTGAAACATGGGCAGTACGGAAAGCTTGCTGAAACTGGTCCCATGTGACAGTGTCAATAGGGTGTGTGGGTGTGTAATTCTCCCACCATGATGATGCGGGTCCATCAAGCTGATGTGCGGCAAAACGCACTCTCTCCGCATCCTGTGCATCCTGCAGTGGTCAGCTCCCTTCCAACCTTGTGGAGCCAATCATCTGCCACAATCGGCTCGGTGCGATTGGAGAACACCCGCGGATTCAGCCTAGGAAAACGGGCTAAGTGGTCCACAGGTGGTGGTGGTGGGGGGGTTGTTGTTGTTGTTGTTGTTGCCTTGGTTCTGAACTAGCACTTGCATCAGGGCATTCTGTTGCTGTATCAACTGAGTGATCTCTGGTGGGAAAACAAATCCGGTGTCGCGTCTCGGAGGCATCTGCTGGGTTTAGAAAAGATGAGAAAACAGAATAGAATGAGGTCTAGAGAGAAAACACTACCCATATGCACATGAGACAAACACAATCATATCACTCCAATCAATATCAAACAAGGCATACAATCGATCTAACTATCGTTGCAAAGTGCTTGGACTATACTATATACATGGGGGTATAATACTACTAATTTGGTGGTCTACTAGAAAAATTGCTCAGTCGAAGACTCCATGATATCTGCTCCGGCTTCATCGTCCCAATCATCAACACTGGGGTCTGAGTCGGTGTCGTCGATGATGATGTAGTTCTCCGGGCAAGTAGAATCGTCATATTCTCCCCCTGGTGCTGGGTCTCCCATGAAAACTCCTAGCTTCTTTGTCAGGTCGCCATTCTTCTCCACTAGTGCGACGATTTCCTCCATATAATCCTCGCGTGTAGCCTTGATTCTTCCTCCAGTTCCATGATCCTAGTCTTTGCCTTCTTCAGATCTATCATGTCTGTGCACATCTGGTTTTCCTGGCGACGAATGTGCTGGTTTAACTCCTGAATGAAAGCTGCAATTGATCTATCCTTCCTGGTGCTGATCATCTCCCATTGCTTGTCTCGGCGCCCACAATTCTGGTAGATAGTATCCTTGAGATCCTTGTGGTACACTTCTCCAATGCGTCCCATGCTAATGTGAGTTGCCATACTCTTTCCTAGACTCCAGGTTGGTGCATCAAAGGAAAACTCTATGGGTACAGTGACTGGCGTGAACGTCCTTCCTGGAACTTGAACTTGAATCATCCAGCGCTCCTCTTCTGGTAATGTGGCATTGTAGGTCCCGGTGAAGCTTGGCATTCCAATGTTCAGGTACCTAATAACTTCCTTCAAGTGTCGTCCAAAAGGTGTATCCTCATCCAGTTGCGCGAACTTGTTCCTTGCTTAGTGGTCGTGTCCTACAGTCAGCGTGTGCTCTAATACCATCTTTGTAGTGACCAGACCTCAAACAGTCTAGTCTCTGTGCATCAGTGTCATCCCTGGATCGGTAATGCTGACACGCACAGTACTTGAAGGATTTATAACAGAGTAGCAATCACACACTTATTACATCGAATGTCTCAAAAGAGAACTTATTACAATAAATATGGCTTAAGGCCATCTAATTACGATAACAGCGGAAGGCTTGGAAGATAAAGTGAGTCCATCAACTCCAACGGCATCACTGAGTATAAGACCATGACCTAAGGCTCCTTACTCGTCGTCTGAAAAGTCTGCAACATGATACGTTGCAGCCCGAAAACGGGTCAGCACATGGAATATGCTAGCAAAGTAACGCATAGAGAGTAATGAACAGAATAATGCTATCACTACATGCATATTTGGCTGGTGGAAAGCTCTATGGTTACAGTTTTGCGAAAAGCCAATTTTTCCCTACTGCAAAGGAATATATTTTATTTAACTACAAGGTTGGTTGAAAAATATTGAGAAGGTAAACCCCCTCTCAATCCCAATTAAAAGTAATCATTAACAACCCAACAAATTATTTAAGTAACGTGACGAGATCAACGGGATAATCCAAGAACTAGATACTCAAGATGTCTATAACCGGGGACACGGCTAACCATGATTAGATTGTACACTCTGCAGAGGTTTGTGCACTTTTCCCCACAAGACTCGATCTCCTCCATTGGATTTCTCGCACTACATGGTGTTAGAGAAACGGATGACCGAGACACAGTCTTTCAGAAGCGTTAGCACCTTACGATGGGTAGACAGTTACACCTACTTTCCCCAACACTGCTAGTCTACCACTGTAAGAGTTCACACGACTTAATCAACTATGCTAGAGCCCATAATAGCATGTGGCTGCACACGGAAGTTTCTAGCATGAATAATCTCATGATCCCTTTGGGCCTGGGTGGCTGTCCATAAAAAAAACAGGCAATCACTGGAATACCCAGGTGCCTCAATCCACCCAGATGTGTGTTTAAGTTGCCACCTTAAGTAAACCATTAATTTAACAATCTCACATCTGTCATGGATACACTCACCCAATCCACATCTACTAGCATAGCATAGCAATAAGCAAACGTAGAAGTAACTCCCAAAGGTTGATAATAAAACAGGTAATATGTACTACCTCATCTACTTCCCGATACCCAGAATTTAATCAGATCCTAATCATGCAATTGTTTGAGGATTGATCTAATGCAATAAAACTGGGTATGAGAAGAGGTATGATCAAATTGTTACTTGCCTTGCTGATGATCCGTGAAACCTAGAGATTCGAAGTAGCAAGCGGCGCACTCCGGGTACTCTATCACAAACAAACAAGCATACAATAAGCACTCATCTAATGCATAGGTAAAACTAAAATAAAAGATCTAACCAGAAAGTTCAACTTAGGAACTCCGGTTTGCAAAAAGAATCAAATCAAACGAAGCAACGAAAGCCAAACGGCGAAAGAAACAAGCTTCGTTTACTAATCTAGACCTAAGTCAAATTTTACAGTAGCAAAAACTTGTTCGAGTTGGTTAAACAGAAAGAGGGTTTCGAGATGAAACTCTAGGCACTTGAATCGACTGATTCCGATAAACGAGCGAAAAGTTATACTAAAACGAAAAACAGATCGGAAATCGCGATCAGAAATAATCGCGGAAAATCCGAGAAAAAGAAAACGGACGAACAGGCTAACGAACGAACATTCGCTGTCTGCGAAAAAAAAATTGAAAACCGTTCGTTAAAATGAACGAACGAACAAGTGTTCTCTAAATAAACTAAATCGAAAAAAATCTAGATCTATGGTTCTTTTTAAAAAAACCGAACGAAAAACCGGGCGGAAAACCGAACGGTTTTCTCGAGGAAAACCACCGGCGGCGGGGCGGTGGTCAACCTCAGCAGGGCGGCGGCGTCGGCGGGGTCGGGGTCGGCGGCGGCTCGGGCGATGGCGTCGGGCGGCGGAGGCGGCAGCGGATCGGCGGGCGGCGGCGGCGGATCGGGCTAGGGTTAGGGTTTTGGTGCAGGGTGGACCGGCGGCTCGGCGGGGCGGCTTATAAGGCCGGGTGTGGCAGAGTCCGGGTCGCCTAGGGCGGCCCGAGTCGGTTCGCGTTTTTTTATATAAATAATTTCACGCAGAAAAACAAATAACAGAAATACTAAACGGACTCCAAAAATCCCGAAATAAATTTTCCCCGACTTCTAAAATCAAGCCGGACAAGATGAACATTTATTTGGGGCCTAAATGCAATTTTGAAAAACGTGTATTTTCCTAAATCAAATAAAATCAAATATTTGTTTTTAATATTTTTCCTCCAATATTTCATTATTTGTGCAGAAGTCATTTTATCCCCTCTCATATATTTTGATATGAAATATTTTTGGAGAGAAAAATAATTAAAACAAATGATCCGATTTTCAAAATTTGAGAAAACCCAAATATGAAAATAACGAAATTCCCAACTCTCTCCGTGGATCCTTGAGTTGCGTAGAATTTGTAGGATCGCAAAACAAAATGCATTAAAATATGCAATGCAAGATGATCTAATGTATAACATTCCAAATTGAAAATTTGGGATGTTACATTGTGCATCTCTTCAATGCAAACGGTTCAGTGAAGCAGTAAAGTGACAGAAAATAAACCAAAAAATATGCGTGTTGCCACACGGCCCGTGTGCCGTGCGAGCAGGCATGAGTTGACGGGATGCATGCGAGCAGTCTGCCGCGCGGGCGTACCGGGAGGCGTGCGTGCAGGTGTGTGTATTGATGGGGAGGCGTGCGAGTAGCTGTGTGAAATGATGGTAGGAATGGCAGACGTCTGCCGCGCAGGCCCACCGGGAGGCGAGACAACTTTTGACCGCAGCCTACCTCGCTCCCACTGGTCCGTATTAATTGCGCGCTCGAGCCACCGGCCATAATAGGCAGCCGCACCCCCGGTCCACAGTGGTCACCGATGTCTGGACTCCGGAGTGTATGATGATGCCGCCGAAGCGCACCATCGGAGGGAGTGGCGACGCCGGGGCTGGTGAAGCACCCGCAGAACACGTGAAGCTAGGCACAGAGGTTTCCGTCGCCGCCGCCGAGGTCTCGCGCAGGCAGCAGCACGACCTTGAATTTGTCGGCACCGTCGTGCCCCCCAGCCGAAGCCGGAGGTCAACAGTAACTCCGGCAACAACTGCGACTCCGACGGAAAACCGGTTAGTCATCTATATACCCATTTGTGCGGCAAACATATCAAGTGTTTTCTCTGGTTAATCCCCCCCACCCACCCCGCCCCTCTATAATTTTTCTGGAATACAAATCCTATGGTTATGTTCTCTCAGCCCATGAAATCAGAGTAAATAAGATCCGTTAGATGCACGTAGTGTATTGATTGTTTGAATGTTATCCGTATAGAGTTAGTGATTAATTGTTTGTTCTGTACAAATGATTTTTGCTAATAATCCGACTAGGGTTAGCTTGCATGCTAACAATTCGTGGCCAGATCTTGAGAATTGATTTTGAATGTCCTACATATATGTTTGTGCCTTTTTCTTCCTGATCTTGAGAATTGATTTCGAATGTCCTACGTGTTATGCCATTTTTTTCTTTTAGATTGGTATGTACACATATGAGGCTCCGACTAGCGCCGCCACCAAATGTAGATCTTGGACCCGGCTGTGCGGCCAGAAGTGCCCCCTGGACCGCATCAGCGATCTCCCAGACGGAATCCTTGCGGAGATCATCTCCCTTCTCCCCACCAAGGATGGCTGCCTGATAAGTCTCCAACGTATCTATAATTTTTGATTGTTCCATGCTATATTATATTATGTTTTGGACATTAATGGGCTTTATTATACACTTTTATATTATTTTTGGGACTAACCTATTAACCGGAGGCCCAGCCCAGAATTGCTGTTTTTTGCCTATTTCAGAGTTTCGCAGAAAAAGAATATCAAACGGAGTCCAAACAGAATGAAACCTTCGGGAACGTGATTTTCGGGACGAACGTGATCCAGAGGACTTGGACCCTACATCAAGACATCAACCAGGAGGGCACGAGGTAGGGGGCGCGCCTACCCCCTGGGCGTGCCCTCCACCCTCGTGGGCCCCATGTTGCTCCACCGAC
The DNA here is from genome assembly GCF_018294505.1 of Triticum aestivum. Lineage (NCBI taxonomy): Eukaryota > Viridiplantae > Streptophyta > Magnoliopsida > Poales > Poaceae > Triticum > Triticum aestivum. Next base: position 242,800,413 of record NC_057805.1, read on the forward strand.
ATACTTCTTCCTCCTATATATACCTACGTACCCCCAAACTAGGAGATACGGAGCCAAAAACCTAATTCCACCGCCGCAACCTTCTGTACCCGTGAGATCCCATCTTGGGGCCTTTTCCGGAGCTCCGCCGGAGGGGGCATCGATCAAGGAGGGCTTCTACATCAACACCATAGCCTCTCCGATGATGTGTGAGTAGTTTACCTCAGACCTTAGGGTCCATAGTTATTAGCTAGATGGCTTCTTCTCTCTTTTTGGATCTCAATACAATGTTCTCCCCCTCTCTTGTGGAGATCTATTCGATGTAATCTTCTTTTGCGGTGTGTTTGTTGAGACCGATGAATTGTGGGTTTATGATCAAGTTTAACTATGAACAATATTTGAATCTCCTCTGAATTCTTTTATGTATGATTGGTTATCTTTGCAAGTCTGTTCGAATCATCAGTTTGGTTTGGCCTACTAGATTGATCTTTCTTGCAATGGGAGAAGTGCTTAGCTTTGGGTTCAATCTTGCGGTGTCCTTTCCCAGTGACAGTAGGGGCAGCAAGGCACGTATTGTATTGTTGCCATCGAGGATAACAAGATGGGGTTTATATCATATTGCATGAGTTTATCCCTCTACATCATGTCATCTTGCTTAAAGCGTTACTCTGTTCTTATGAACTTAATACTCTAGATGCATGCTGGATAGCGGTCGATGTGTGGAGTAATAGTAGTAGATGCAGGCAGGGGTCGGTCTACTTGTCTCGGACGTGATGCCTATATACATGATCATACCTAGATATTCTCATAACTATGCTCAATTCTGTCAATAGCTCAACAGTAATTTGTTGACCCACCGTAATACTTATGCTCTCGAGAGAAGTCTCTAGTGAAACCTATGGCCCCCAGGTCTATTTTCCATCATATTAATCTTCCAACACTTAGCTATTTTTATTACCTTTTATTTTACTTTGCATCTTTATTATAAAAATACCAAAAATATTATCTTATCATATCTATCAGATCTCACTCTCGTAAGTGATCGTGAAGGGATTGACAACCCCTTTATTGCGTTGATTGCGAGGATTTATTTGTTTGTGTAGGTGCGAGGGACTCGTGCGTGGCCTCCTACTGGATTGATACCTTGGTTCTCAAAAACTGAGGGGAATACTTATGCTACTTTGCTGCATCACCCTTTCCTCTTCAAGGGAAAACCAACGCAGTGCTCAAGAGGTAGCAAGAAGGATTTCTTGCGCCGTTGCCAGGGAGTCTACGCAAAAATCAACATACCAAGTACCCTTCACAAACCCTTATCTCCCGCATTACATTATTTGCCATTTGCCTCTCGTTTTCCTCTCCCCCACTTCACCCTTGCCGTTTTATTCGCCCTCTCTTTTCTGTTCGCCTCTTTTTGCTCGCTTTTCGCTCGCCATGTCGGAACCAAAAAGAGTTGGGGGTTCTCTCCCGAGCTTGGATGATCCTTCTATTCTATCTAAACTCATAAATAAAGCTATGGAAAAACCTGCCGGAGTTGTCAATGAGAGTCTTAATAATTTTGATGAAGATGATTCCGGAATTTTTCGTTATTTACTCGATGAATCTTTGAAAGATGCTTGGGATAGGCTGTTAAGGATCCGGGCTAGCTATGTACCCCAATATCAAATTGAGGTTTACCTAAAAAGCTTTTATGTTGGGTTGCCCGCTTCATTTAAACAAGTTTTAGATTCTATTTTTGACGAGGGTTTTCTTGAAGGGGACCCCGTAGATACCTATGAAAATATGAAAACTATATTTGGGCACCCCATTAATGATAAGTTGAAACCACATCTCTTTTGCTCTCTTACCAAAACGAATCTATCAAAGAAATAAAAGCTAGCCTAGGTGCCAATTTCCGCAACATACTTAATCTTTCTTCTACCATTAATAGCCACGTGCTTTATCAAAATAGAAAGATTAATTCCGTAGATAACAAGTTTGCTCTTTTCTTCCCTAAAACCAAAGATGGCAATACCTAGATCTATCCTTGCTATTATGCCTAGCTAGGGGCGTTAAACGATAGAGCTTGTTGGGAGGCAACCCAATTTTATTTTTAGTTTTTTGCTTTTTGCTTCTGTTTAGGAATAAATATTTGATCTAGCCTCTGGTTAGATGTGTTTTTAGGTTTTAATTAGTGTTTGTGCCAAGTTTAACCTATAGGATCTTGTTGGACGATAGTTATTTGATCTTGCTGAAAATTGCAGAAACTTTCTGTTCACGAAAATAATTGTTAAAAATCACCGGAACATGATAAAATATTGATTCCAATTGCTTCTGATCAATAAACAAATTGTCTAAGTCGTCCTATTTTGGATTAATTTTTGGAGTTCCAGAAGTTTGCGTTAGTTACAGATTACTACAGACTGTTCTGTTTTTGACAGATTCTGTTTTTCGTGTGTTGTTTGCTTATTTTGATGAATCTGTCTCTAGTAAAATAGTTTATAAACCATAGAGAAGTTGGAATACAGAAGGTTTATCACCAATATAAATAAAGAATGAGTTCATTACAGTACCTTGAAGTGGTGTTTTGTTTCGCTAACGGAGCTCACGAGATTTTCTGTTAAGTTTTGTGTTGTGAAGTTTTCAAGTTTTGGGTAAAAGATTTGATGGATTATGGAACAAGGAGTGGCAAGAGCCTAAGCTTGGGTATGCACATGGCACCCCAAGATAATCTAAGGACAGCAAAAATCCAAAGCTTGGGGATGCCCCGGAAGGCATCCCCTCTTTCGTCTACTTCCATCGGTAACTTTACTTGGAGCTATATTTTTATTCACCACATGATATGTGTTTTGCTTGGAGCGCCTTGTATTATTTGATTCTTTGCTTTTTAGTTTACCACAATCATCTTTGCTGTACACACCTTTTGAGAGAGACACACTTGATTCGGAAATTATTAGAATACTCTATGTGCTTCACTTATATCTCTTGAGTTATATAGTTTTTGCTCTAGTGCTTCACTTATATCTTTTAGAGCACGGTGGTGATTTTGTTTTATAGAAACTATTTTTTTAGGGTGAATGACAGTGGGAGAGGCTCCCACTGACTTTGTATTACTCACAAAGGAACAATTACATATGTGTTACAAAGGGTTTTTGTGCCCCCCCGGCCATGCAAGCTATCCACAGCCCTAGTAACCCAAATTTACAATGTAATTAGACAGGAAGGGGCGAAGTTCCTCTCTGCAGTTATGTGTTAGCAGCTCCAAGAGATGCTTGAATCTAGCCAGCCATGCTCCGAAAGAATGCTGAATCCCTCTAAAGTGTTGGTTGTTTCTCTCCATCCATAGACTCCAAGCAGCCAAAAGAAATATATCCATGAAAAGAGGTTGCCTCCAGTTATCCCTACCCCCACGCAGTAGAACCAATCTGTTGTCATTTGTCGGACATGCCAATCCAACTTTATCCCAGCAGCGTTGGCTAAAGGGGCAATTGAAGAACAGATGTTCCACAGTTTCCTCTGGAGGGTTTTGACAGAACATGCATGCGTAGTTGCCCCCCGCGACAGCGAAATGTCTGCGTTTGAGCATATTCCTGGTATTCAGACGATCAACTAGGAGTAGCCACCCAAACATCTTGAATTTGATCGGGCTTTTGGCTTTCCAGAGCCATCCGAATGCCTCATCTGCCACAACCTGTTTATAGCAATGGTTATAGAATTTTTTGGACGAGAAACGCCCGAGCGTGCATTCCCAGATGTCACAGCGATCGTTGGCCACCCGATTTTGTGTCAACCCCTCCTAGATCTCTTTGATTTCCTCCCTCGCCTGGATTGAGAGAGGTAGACTAAAGATCATGGCTGGGTCAGTTGCAGTAAGAACCTTAGCAATGGAGTCGTCTTCATTCAAGCAAAATGAAAAAGCCCGTGGGTATATGTCCATGAGTGGGGAATCCTGAGTATTATCAGACCAAACATCTTTCCAGAATAAAGCGCTAGAGCCATCCCCCGGGGTGACTTTGGTGATCCCTCGGAAGGTCCCACTGAGATGCATCACGTCCTTCCACCTGAAAGAGCCCACTGCCTCAGTTGCATGTGGTATTCTGTTTCTGTAATAGGCATCCCAAACAAGCTCCACCCAGGGTACATCTTCATGATTATAGAATTTGAATAGATGTTTTAGGAGAAGAGCAACATTCTGTGTTTTGATATCAATAACACCAAGGCCTCCGCAGCGTTTTGGGCGGCAAACAAGTTCCCAGGCCGCAAGAGAGTTATTCTTGACCCCATCATTAGAGTTTTTTGCCCAGAGGCAATATCTACGCAGTTTGTCCAGATGCTTGATCACCTTTGGATGCAATTTGATTGTACACATTGCATATATCAGCATCGAAGTCACAACAGAATTGACCAAGGTCAGTTTGGCCCCGGATGACATCAGTGACAACGCAGTGGACGTCTTCCTCTCAACTGCATTTACTAGCGGCATAAGATCGAGAACACTTGGCCTCGTCGTGCCCATTGGCAGGCCGAGGTAGGTGAAGGGCATGGAACCAACAGAACAACCAAAAACCCCAGCCAGTTCACAAGCACGTCGGTGATCAATGTTAATGGGTATAAGAGTTGATTTCTGAAAATTGATCTTCAGCCCAATCAAAATAGCATAATCCTCCAAGATAGTTTTCATACGGGCAGCCTGCTCGGGACATGCCTGCATAACCAAAATCGTGTCGTCAGCGTATTGGACAACTGGGAAGTCACCCGCCCTGTCACGAGGGAGAGGAAGCTCAACTAGTCCTCGAGCAAAAGCATCGTTAACTGCTGCTTGGAGAAGGTCTGCCGCAAGGACGAAGATCAACGGTGAGAGAGGGTCCCCCTGTCGCACACCACATTTACAGTTGAATTTCCGAACAGGAACTCCATTAAGGAGTACAGAAGAAACCCCCGAGCCAAAGATCATTTTCATCCATCCAAGCCATTTGTCATCAAAACCCATGTGCTTCATGATCTCCATCATGGGGGTGTGCTCAATAGTGTCAAAGGCCTTGGCAAAGTCTAACTTGAGGAGGATGATTTCCCTCGCTGAGGTATGGCATTGATGGATATATTCAAATGACCACGCCAGGCAATCTTGGATTGTCCTCCCTTTGATGAAACCGTACTGGTTTTTGTGGATGATTTTGAGGATGACTTTCTGTAGCCGGTTAGCCAAGATCTTTGTGATGATTTCCAGACAACAATTCAGTAAGGTAATCGGTCTATAATCATTTCAGTTTCTGGAGAAGAGTTCTTAGGGATCAAGGTGATGTACCCCTCACTAATGCTGGTGATATCTAGTCCTCCAGCATGAAAGGCATGGCACAGCTCATAGAAGTCCGACTTGATGATCTGCCAGCAGTTCTTAAGGAAACAACCGTTAAAACCATCAGGACCCGGAGCCCGATCACTCGGCATTTCCTTAATAACAGTATCAATCTCTTCATTGGAAAAAGGTGCCAACAATTGATCCAGTCCCTCGATCCGACGGATGATTCTAGAAATATCAAAATGCATGTTAGTGGGTTTAGAAGAACCCAAACGATCCTTATAGGTTTTGAACAACACCCCTTCCTTGCCAACGTGGTCATGGATTTCCACAGCACCATCACAAAGCGTGGCGATAGAGTTATGTCTATATCTCTCAGTGGCCATAGATTGAAAGAGCTTGGTGTTTTCATCCGCAAATCTGAAGTACCTGATCGTGCATCTTTTCCTCCAGTACTCGTTCTGAAACTGTAGCAATGTCTGCAAGTGAGATTTCAAAATCTTCCGAAAGTTTGACTCCTGGATAAATAGAGTTCTTTTGTCCTCGAGATTATCCATCCTAGCTAAAGATTCATTACTGTTCTGGATCAAGATTTTCAGTTTTGAGATATCTCTGCTCCATCTCTTGAGATCATATCTCAGAGTTTTCAGTTTTTTACAAATGCGGGCAGCAGCGTTCGGGGCATGGCATGCCTTGGACCAAGAGGCGGCAACCGTATCCATAAACCCAGAATGGTTAACCCAAAAATTCTCAAACCGGAAGAGTTTGGACTTGGGGATAGTTGATTCAATTGTAACCACACACGGAATATGATCAGACACCGGTTTCCCCAATGGCAAGACCATCGTGTTTGGGAAAGAGGTAGTCCAACAAGAGGACGAAAAGAACCAATCGAGTTGTTCGAGCAGAGGGTCATCTTGCATATTACTCCAGGTATATGTTCTGCCCTTCACAGGTAGCTCCATCAGAGACTGCGCTCGAATGATTTCGTTAAATAACAACATGTCCGCAGCGTCACCCCCAGGTTTGTTTCTATTATTCGTGGATCGAATAAAGTTGAAATCTCCAAGGATCAACCAATTTTCATCATCAGGTATATTTAGGTCAAATAACCAGTTAGTAAAATCCACCCGACGCTGACCAGAGCATGGACCATAGACATTGATCAATTTCCAAGAATCACTAGACTGAGTAGCAACAAAAGAGACACCCACAGCAAACGAGTCAACATACCAAGGCATGCCCACAAACACAGAGCTATTCCATATGATAATAAGACCACCAGAAGCACCCACTGATGGGGCAAACACAAATTTATCAAAACGCTTAGGGCAGAAAGTTTTAATAAACGCCAGATCAAAAGAGTCACGCTTTGTTTCCTGGATACATAGCACAGAACATCCACTAGTATCAATAGCATTCCTAAGAGCCAAGGTTTTAGCATCAGAGTTGATGCCCATGATGTTCCACGACAGAACATTCCACGACTTATTCATGAACAAGCGAAAATTCAGTCTCCAGCTCCAGTGGACGAGCGCTGATCATCCAGCAGCTTCTCGGGAGAGAGAACATCCTGCGCAATCCCGCAGCGTCTGCCCATCTGTTGAAGATCTTCAATCGTCATAGGAGGGGGACAAGCATCAGACCGAACCTGCACGGGGGCAGCAGCCAAAGAAACAGCTATGATAAAAGATGTCTCACGTGGTTTCACCCGTGACTTAGAGCGCTTGGTGTCAGAGACGTGATTGATCTTGAAACCATCATACTTATTAGATCGAGTGCTTCTTCTGACAGTGGTTGTGTCAAGAGGCACTAGCACATTGCGGGACTGGGGAGCATTATAAAGAGAAGTAGAAGCAATCACCTGAAGAGCAGTCTCTTAATCAGACAGGGGCACTGACTGTAACCCTGTATCTTGAGAAGCAAGTCGTGAGATCGCCTTGAGGCCAGGAGAGCGAGCCGCCCTCTCCCAATCAGTATCAATCGCTTCAGACCTGCACTCAACAGACTCCTGCAGCAGAGACGATGGTATGATGGCAGCCCCCAAATGAAAGATTGAACTGAAAACCTCTGACATAACATCACGCTCTGGGACTACGCCTTCAAGCCAGGAAATCACAGCAACATTCAATTGGTTCTGTAGAAACTTGAATGGATTAAGGGGTAACATAATAGCCTCAGATGGCTGAAAGGTGAGGGCCGGCGTATATATAAGTTTGAGCATCCCTCCCATCCAAAGTAACAACTCATGATCAACTGCCACAAAGAAGTTAACTGAATCTCCTCCTGCTCTGACAAACGCAAGTTGTGCCGTAGGATTCCCAAGCACAAAGCCATCAGCCAACGCTTCCACCGCCTGAAACTCTGAGTCAGAAGACCAAATATCCGACAGGTTGTCCTGAACATTGTTTCTGGGTCCACACCATCCATCAGGGATGGCCCGTCGTACTGGAAGAAAGTTCTAAAACTGAACCCTGTGTATGGCGGAGGAACCACGGGCCACATAGGCCAACCATTTTCCTGAATGTGCACCTGGGCAGGATCCGGGGCGTTCCATGCCGCTTCATTCAGAGCCTCTTGAGCAGCCATCTCATCAATTCTTGCCTGCTGCATGAGAGTGTAATAGGGAAGCTCATATGGGTGGGGTGACGCATTCAGAAGAGGAGGAACATCTTCGTTACCAACTAAGAACATACATAGGTACAGACCAAGATCGAGCAAGCCCTGGCAACAAACCAACCCTGGTAACCAACAGACTGTGTGGCACTTCAGCAACATCTTTGATATGACACTTAACCAGAACTCTAGCTTTGTTGTGACCCGGGCATGGCCAGACAAGGAGCATTCCAAAATTAGAAACGGCCTTATGAATATAGTGCTCAGTCTGGTAGTCCATTGGGAAAGCTAGAAACATAACCCAAACCTCATATTCAAAAGCAGGCATGCGCATATTGAGACATTCATCATGAGGTACTAAAGAGAAAGTAGAATCCTCAGTCAGAGCGTGAGGTCCCTCCCTAATGGCAGCATCCCGACTCTCCATATCCGCAAAAACCACACAACCAATTCCCAGCGGGTAAATAAAATCATCCACCAAATCATACTCTAGATCCCCAGTGATAATGCGATAGACCTCGGCCAGCCAGAGCTCCTTTTGATGATCAGGGACTGGAGGATGGACTGAAAAAATAGCATACCTGTCATGGTTGAGGGGCGGATCATCTACCACCATGACATGGCGCTGGACGCGATGAGCAGGGCCACGGTCAAAGGTCGATCCAACCGGAGCGAAGGCGAACAGGCGCACTGGGAAGTTCGCCATAGCTAGAGTTGCCGGAGGTTTGGAATCCGCCGAAAGGGGAATCGCCGATGATGGACAGAGAGAAGGCGATGGGAGCGGGGGCAATGAAGGTGGGGGTGGTGAGCTCGAGGATGCCGGCTCACTCGATTGGGGTTTTTGGCAGGCTGAAGTGACTACACCCTGACCGGGGAGGCGTATCGTCAAGCAATGGGCGGTGGCCACTTCCGAGGAGCGTGGGATTTTCTGTTTCTGTTTCCAAACCCAATGGGCACGCGTATCCCTCACAACATGGGCCATACCAACAACCATAGAATTTCCAAACACAGACACACCCAACTAACCCCGAGGCAAGATCCTCTCAGATTTTGTTACTGGTAAGGATTTTTGTGCCCAAACCAAATGAGGTAAAAATTTGCAAGATTTGGGCTTACGGGCCGCATGACCCAGACGGTGGCAAAACGTGCAACGACAAAGCCCGGGGCAAAGCCGAGTCATGTGATCAATTCCAGAGCAGGCATTGCATGGATGGCCTAAAGGGTCCGGGCCCACCTTGCATGGCACATGTTGATTGGAGTTTCTACGTGAAGAAAAACAGGAGCCATGCCCAGAAACATCCCCAAAACTCTGATAAAAGTACCCAGTGCAATTGTCAGCGACATGACCAAGCCGATCACATGTACAACAATGCTTAAGCCGTTTGTATATATAATCTTTGGTTGGAACTGATGAGATTTGTACCATTTGCTTAACACTGTCATTATCATAACCAGCCTGCCATCCATCCAAGATGGAGTAAAGAGTAGCATCCGGGATGGACTGCCATGATCCCAAATCAAACAACCCACCTCGAAAAGAAGGCAACTTGGCCGGAATATCGGAGGCGATAGGTAGGGATAAGGACCCAATCCAAAAAAAATCCGGAGAAACTGGAGCCCGAAAACTACCAAAAGAGATCACAGCCGGAGGCTCGCCGGAACGCAAGTCCGTCGGTGGCGGGATCAAACCCAAATTCTGAAACACTGGGATCGATGCAGGATCCATAGGCACATTATGTTGAGAAGATAACCATTTAGATTTGATCATCGGACCAGGTGAAGAAGCCAAACCAGTCAGCTCAGAGTCCGCATGCCATGATTGAATCCGGGGGCGATTGTCCATACCGCGATGCAGATGAAAATGACAAATAAAGTCCGGCCAAATACGGTCCCGTAGACCAAAGATAAAATGTCCCACTCGATTTGATGCCACCGAGAACCGGAAATGGCGATCCCCCAAACGAACAACGTTGAAACCATCACTAAGCCCTCCAATACATGACTGAAGAGCCAAACCAACCGAATCCACCGAGAGGGGAAAAGAGGCCGAGGAGAAGGAAACTTCAAGGAAGAATTCCTTGGAGCCGGAGTTGGGGACGAAGTGGACCGTAGATCCAAACCGTGCACGCACCTGTGCCTCGACCTTAAGGCCGGGGGAAAAGTCCCAATGGAGGAGGCCATCCATTGGGTTCGCCTGGTGGAGATCGTAGGGTTAAACCCTAGAATCGCCATCGGAGTCGCCAGAGGTGGAGAGGAGAGGGGTGGGAGTCACCATCCTCCTTGCGTATCTGGATTCGTCTCCCACGTATGTATCGTTGCTATTCATTTTATAGAAACTATTGTTCTCTCATGCTTCACTTAGATTATTTTGATAGTCCTACAAAACAGCATTGTAGTTTGCTTTGACAATGATAGGCATTCAAGATTAGTAAAAAAAAATTATGAGTGTGTTGAATATTATGAGAAGTTTGATACTAGATAATTGTTTTGAGATATGAAGATGGTGATATTAGAGTCATGCTAGTTGATTAGTTTTGAATTTGAGAAATACTTGTGTTAAAGTTTGTGATTCCCGTAGCATGCACGCATGGTGAACCGTTATGTGATGAAGTCGGAGTATGATTTATTTATTGATTGTCTTCCTTATGAGTGGCGGTCGGGGACGAGCGATGGTCTTTTCCTACCAATCTATCCCCCTAAGAGCATGCGCGTAATACTTTGCTTTGATAACTTGTAGATTTTTGCAATAAGTATATGAGTTCTTTATGACTAATGTTGAGTCCATGGATTATACGCACTTTTCCTCCTTCCACCATTGCTAGCCTCTCTAATACCGCGCACGTTTCGCCGGTATCATACACCCACCATTTACCTTCCTCAAAACAGCCACCATACCTACCTTTCGTGGCATTTCTATAGCCGTTCTGAGATATATTGCCATGCAACTTACCACCGTTTCGTTTATTATGACATGCTCCATCATTGTCATATTGCTTCGCATGATCATGTAGTTGACATCGTATTTGTGGCAAAGCCACCGTTCATAATTATTTCATACATGTCACTCTTGATTCATTGCATATCCCGGTACACCGCCGGAGGCATTCACATAGAGTCATATTTTGTTCTAAGTATTGAGTTGTAATTGTTGAGTTGTAAGTAAATAAAAGTGTGATGATCATCATTATTAGAGCATTGTCCCAAGTGAGGAAAGGATGACGGAGACTATGATTCCCCCAAAAGTTGGGATGAGACTCCGGACTAAATAAAAAAAGGCCATAAAAAAGAGAAAATGCCAAAGCAAAAAAAATGAGAGAAAAAGAGAGAAGGGACAATGCTACTATCCTTTTACCACACTTGTGCTTCAAAGTAGCACCATGATCTTCATGATAGAGAGTCTCCTATGATATCACTTTCATATACTAGTGGGAATTTTACATTATAGAACTTGGCTTGTATATTCCAATGATGGGCTTCCTCAAAATGCCCTAGGTCTTCGTGAGCAAGCGAGTTGGATGCACACCCACTTAGTTCCTTTTGTTGAGCTTTCATATACTTATAGCTCTAAGTGCATCCGTTGCATGGCAATCCCTACTCACTCACATTGATATCTATTAATGGGCATCTCCATAGCCCGTTGATACGCCTAGTTGATGTGAGACTATCTTCTCCCTTTTTTGTCTTCTCCACAACCACCATTCTATTCCACATATAGTGATATGTCCATGGCTCACGCTCATGTATTGCGTGAAGATTGAAAATTTTTGAGAACACTAAAAGTATGAAACAATTGCTTGGCTTGTCATCGGGGTTGTGCATGATTTAAATATTTTGTGTGGTGAAGATAGAGCATAGCCAGACTATATGATTTTGTAGGGATAACTTTCTTTGGCCATGTTATTTTGAGAAGACATAATTGCTTAGTTAGTATGCTTGAAGTATTATTATTTTTATGTCAATATTAAACTTTTTTCTTGAATCTTTCGGATCTGAATATTCATACCACAATTAAGAGAATTACATTGAAATTATGCCAAGTAGCATTCCACATCAAAAATTCTATTTTTATAATTTACCTACTCGAGGACGAGCAGGAATTAAGCTTGGGGATGCTTGATACGTCTCCAACGTATCTATAATTTTTGATTGTTCCATGCTATATTATATTCTGTTTTGGACATTAATGGGCCTTATAATATTAACCGGAAGCCCAGCCCAAAATTGTTGTTTTTTTGCCTATTTCAGAGTTTCGCAGAAAAAGAATATCAAACGGAGTCCAAACGGAATGAAACCTTCGGGAACGTGATTTTCGGAACGAACGTGATCTAGAGGACTTGGACCCTACGTCAAGACATCAACCAGGAGGGCACGAGGTAGGTGGGCGCGCCTACCCCCCTGGGCGCGCCCTCCACCCTCGTGGGCCCCATGTTGCTCCACCGACGTACTTCTTCCTCCTATATATACCTACGTACCCCCAAACTACCAGATACGGAGCCAAAAACCTAATACTCACACACCCGTGAGATCCCATCTTGGGGCCTTTTCCAAAGCTCCGCCGGAGGGGGCATCGATCAAGGAGGGCTTCTACATCAACACCATAGCCTCTCCGATGATGTGTGAGTAGTTTACCTCAGACCTTCGGGTCCATAGTTATTAGCTAGATGGCTTCTTCTCTCTTTTTGGATCTCAATACAATGTTCTCCCCCTCTCTTGTGGAGATCTATTCGATGTAATCTTCTTTTGCGGTGTGTTTGTTGAGACTGATGAATTGTGGGTTTATGATCAAGTTTATCTATGAACAATATTTGAATCTCCTCTGAATTCTTTTATGTATGATTGGTTATCTTTGCAAGTCTATTCGAATCATCAGTTTGGTTTGGCCTACTAGATTGATCTTTCTTGCAATGGGAGAAGTGCTTAGCTTTTGGTTCAATCTTGCGGTGTCCTTTCCCAGTGACAGTAGGGGCAGCAAGGCACGTATTGTATTGTTGCCATCGAGGATAACAAGATGGGGTTTATATCATATTGCATGAGTTTATCCCTCTACATCATGTCATCTTGCTTAAAGCGTTACTCTGTTCTTATGAACTTAATACTCTAGATCCATGCTGGATAGCGGTCGATGTGTGGAGTAATAGTAGTAGATGCAGGCAGGAGTCGGTCTACTTGTCTCGGACGGGATGCCTATATACATGATCATACCTAGATATTCTCATAACTATGCTCAATTCTGTCAATAGCTCAACAGTAATTTGTTCACCCACCGTAATACTTATGCTCTCGAGAGAAGTCTTTAGTGAAACCTATGGCCCCCGGGTCTATTTTCCATCATATTATTCTTCCAACACTTAGCTATTTTTATTAACTTTTATTTTACTTTGCATATTTATTATAAAAATACCAAAAATATTATCTTATCATATCTATCAGATCTCACTCTCGTAAGTGACCGTGAAGGTTTGGCAACCCCTTTATTGCGTTGGTTGCGAGGATTTATTTGTTTGTGTAGGTGCGAGGGACTCGTGCGTGGCCTCCTACTGGATTGATACCTTGGTTCTCAAAAACTGAGGGAAATACTTACGCTACTTTGCTGCATCACCCTTTCCTCTTCAAGGGAAAACCAGCGCAGTGCTCAAGAGGTAGCACTGCCGCACACAAGTCCTCGCATCTCGATGGCGCACTCTGTGGTGCACCACGCCTCTTAATCTCGACTGTCGTCAGGTATCTATTGATGATGATTCTGAACTCCCCGGAGCCATCGTCTCCTCCCACGGGAGCTCTGTTCAACGCATCGGCATCCCGGCATGTTACCTGCTGGACATACCATGCACGGTGGCCGCCTGGCTAACATCCCGTCAATTTGATAAACTCTAGCAGCTTGAGTTCTACCATTGCAGCGATAGGTTACCACCAAGAGCTACTTCTGTGCCCTCACCACCGATGCCCATCTCATGGTTTTCCTCCTCTCTCCACACCGCCACCTTGACCCGGTGCCATCTAGGAGACTATCTGGTAGAAATGCTTTGACTGCCAGTGCTGAAAAAACTTGTGCTTGTGTTGGTTGATCTGTCGGTGGCCTCACTTCACAGCATCATCCACTCTAGCTGCCCTGCACTGCAGCGTTTGGTGCTTGTTTTTGGAATAGGAATCCATGTCCCTTGTCTCAAAATGAAGTCGTCTCACCTTGTAAGCACTGGAGTTCATTTTGAAGGACAGGAGCTCATCATCGAAGACGCCCCTTCACTTCAAAGGTTGCTCCTTAATTGTTGTTATAAACCTTCACAAATAACTGCGGTCTCTGCGCCTAAACTGCAGACCTTGGGTGCAATTAGTGATCTGTTTGATTGTTTCGAGATGGTCTTTGCCTCCACACCTATTGAGGTACTATATATTATTCACGTACACTTTGTAATTTGCATTTTTCATTTGTGCGCATAAGTTAAGTATCATCTTGGAGTACACTTTCAGTGCTAATAGTATGTTCTATGCTCAATGAAGCGCTTGTGTGACGCCCCCGATTTGACCGTACACTAATCATGCACGCAAATGTGTACGATCAAGGTCAGGGACTCACAGGAAGATATCACAACACAACTCTACAACATAAATAAGTCATACAAGCATCATAATACAAGCCAGGGGCCTCGAGGGCTCGAATACAATTGCTCGATCACAGACGAGTCAGCGGAAGCAACAATATCTGAGTACAGACATAAGTTAAACAAGTTTGCCTTAAGAAGGCTAGCACAAACTGGGATACAGATCGAACGAGGCGCAGGCCTCCTGCCTGGGATCCTCCTAACTACTCCTGGTCGTCGTCAGCGGCCTGCACGTAGTAGTAGGCACCTCCAGTGTCGTAGGTGTCGTCGTCGACGGTGGCGTCTGGCTCCTAGACTCCAGCATCTGGGTGTGACAACCAGATAGAAAAGAAAAGGGGGAAAAGAGGGAGAGAAGCAACCGTGAGTACTCATCCAAAGTACTCGCAAGCAAGGAACTATACTACATATGCATGGGTATATGTGTAAAGGGGCTTATCAGTGGACTGAACTGCAGAATGCCAGAATAAAAGGGGGATAGCTAGTCCTGTCGAAGACTACATTTCTGGCCATCTCCATCTTGCAGCATGTAGAAGAGAGTAGATTGAAGTCCTCCAAGTAGCATCGCATAGCATAATCCTACCCGGCGATCCCCTCCTCGTCGCCCTGTTAGAGAGCGATCACCGGGTTGTATCTGGCACTTGGAAGGGTGTATTTTATTCAGTATCCAGTTCTAGTTGTCATAAGGTCAAGGTACAACTCCGGGTCGTCCTTTTACCGAGGGACACGACTATTCGAATAGATAAACTTCCCTGCAGGGGTGCACCACATAACCCAACACGCTCGATCCCATTTGGCCGGACACACTTTCCTGGGTCATGCCCGGCCTCGTAAGATCAACGCGTCGCAGCCCCACCTAAGCACAACAGAGCGGTCAGCACGCCGGTCTAACCCTATGCGCGCAGGGGTCTGGGCCCATCGCCCTATGCACACCTGCACGTTGCGTACGCGGCCGGAAGCAGACCTTGCCTAGTGGCGTTCCAGTCCAATCCGGCGCGCGCCACTCAGTCGCTGAGGTCAAGAAGGCTTCGGCTGATACCACGACGCCGGGATACCCATAACTACTCCCGCGTAGATGGTTAGTGCGTATAGACCAAATGGCCAGACTCAGATCAAATACCAAGATCTCGTTAAGCGTGTTAAGTATCCGCGAACGCCGACCAGGGCCAGGCCCACCTCTCACCTAGGCGGTCTCAACCTGCCCTGTCGCTCTGTCACAAAGATCCACTTGCGGGTACTCCTACGAGCCGACCCGACTTTAGTCATCACATGTGTCATGTATGTAGTATATAAGTATATACCCGTGATCACCGCCCAGGTGATCACGGCCCGATAGTATAGCACAGCAGACGGACAAGAATGTAGGGCCACTGATGGAAATTAGCATCCTATACTAAGCATGTAGGATTGCAGGTACAGGTATCAACAGTAGTAGCAAGGATAGGCTATGCATCAGGATAGGATATCGGAAAACAGTAACATGCTACACTACTCTAATGCAAGCAGAATAGAGAAGAGTAGGCGATATCTGGTGATCAAGGGGGGGGCTTGCCTGGTTGCTCTGGCAAGTAGGAGGGGTCGTCAACTCCGTAGTCGAACTGGACAGCAGCAGTGTCGGTCTCGTAGTCTACCGGAGAGAAGAGGGGGGAAGAAACAGTAAATACAATGCAAACATAAGCATGATGATGCGTGACATGACAATGAGCGGTGCTAGGTGTGCCCTAACGCGACAGTAGGTGGTACCGGCGAAGGGGGGGAACATCCGGGAGGTATTCCCGATGTTTCGCGTTTTCGGACAGACGGACCGGAGGGGGAAAGTTGCTAGTTCGATAGGTTAGGGAGGAGTGGTGGACGAACGGACTGTGTATTCGGATTCGTCTCGTCGTTCTGAGCAACTTTCATATAGAAAACATTTTCATCCGAGTTACGGTTTAAAAGATATGAATTTACAAAGATTATTTGAATTTCTGGAATTATTTAATTAACAGAAAAGGGATATGACATCAGCATGACGTATGAGTGACGTCAGCGGTCAACAGTCCGGTTGACTGGTCAAAACTGACACGGGGGGACCCACCTGTCATAGACAGTGGGTTAACAGAAGATTAAACTAATTAATTTTTAGTTAATTAACTACTGGGCCCACCTGTCAGTGAGTGATTAGATTAATTAATTATTTTTATTTATAAAACATTTTCCTTTTCTTTTTTCTTTTTTTTATTTTTTGCGGCGGGGCCCGCATGTCAGTGGCTGGGCCTGCCCAGTCAGCACGTTGACTTGGTGGACCCAGTCAACGGGGCCCACGGGCCTACTGGCAGTGGCACTGGGGGGGGGGGCAGGCCAGCCACGTCGGCGGCCGGCGCCGGAGCGACTCCGACGAGCCAAACGCGGCGGCGCGGCTCGGGAGGGGCGCGGGTTTCACGCACAGGGGGTCTGCGGGGTCGTGGCGGGGCGCGTTCGACGCGGCTCGGCGCCGCGCGTCCAACGGTGGTGGCTGGAGGGGCTTGAACGGGCGGGGGCGAGCGCTTCGAGCTCGCCGGCGGCGAGGTGCTTCGGGCGAGCAACGACAACGTTGGTTCGGCGCGAGATCGGGCAAGCGGAGGAGCTGGGGAGCATCTACGTGCGTTGGGGAGTGCTGCGGGCTTGAGCCCGTGGCCAAAAGGTCACCGGAGACCCGCCGGCGGCGAGCTCCGGGGCGCGGCGTTCGGGCGCGCGGGGGGAAGAAGCTAGGGGGCGCGCGAGAGAGAAAGGACAGGGGAGGAGGGGGGAAGAGGCTCACCGCGCGGCACACGGAGGCCGTTGAGAGCTTAGGAGCAGCAGGTCGGCGCCGGGGAAGAAGGGGGTCGCCGGCGTCCGAAGTTGAAGACGAGCTTGGGGAGGCCGTTGCAGTGGCTCCGAGCTTCAACGGAGAGGCGGAGGTGGTGTAGTCGAGGGCGGCGACGGCGTATGACACGGCGAGGTGGCGATTGGGGCACGGTGGCCGTGTGAACGACGGGAACGGCGGCGAGCGCGTCGGGCGTGGGGAAGAAGAGAGCGGCGCGGATCTGGGGGGGAAGAGAGAGGCGCGGAGGCCGAGAGTAGAGCGGGGCGAGTGGGAGAGGGGCCCGAGGAGGCGGGGGTGCTGGCGCCCTTATCCTCCCCGTCGCCGGCGAGGTGGTGCGGCGGGGACGGCCCCTGTTCCGACCCCGGTCGGGGGAACAGGGAAGGGGGCGAGGGGGAGTGGGAGATGGGCTAGGCCGGCTGGGCCGGGGGTCGGGCCAGGGGTCCAGTGGGGGGGGGAAGGGCCTTCTCCCTTTTTTTTTCTTTTTCCTTGTCTATTCTGTTTTCTGTTTTCTTTTATTTGTTTATTTTCTTTTCTGTTTTATTTCATTTAAAAGTATTTAGGCATTTTATAAAAATGTGTCTTCTCCACAATAATTATCAGTGCAATTTCTGGCAGGGCCCGAACATTTTTGTTTACATTTTTGAAAACTTTTATTTTCCACTTTTAAATTTAATTGAAGTTTGAATTAGGAGTTTGAAAAGGAATGTGATTCAAATGTGATCAAGCCCTGTTTAGCAACATGATTAGCTTAATCACAGGGAGTTACTGTAGCATGATTCTCGGGGTGTTACAAATCTCCTCCACTACAAGAAATCTCGTCCCGAGATTTAGGAGGTAGAAGGAAACAGTGCGGGGTATTCTTCGCGCAGACGATCCTCTCGTTCCCAAGTGGCCTCATCTTCAGAATGGTGCGGCCACTGGACTTTGAGAAACTTGATCGCCTTCTGACGTGTGCGGCGTTCAGCTTGGTCGAGAATGCGGACCGGATGCTCCTTATAGGAGAGGTCTTGCTACAATTCGAGCACTTCATGATCCACAGCTCGGATTGGATCCTTGAAGCAACGGCGGAGCTGTGACACATGGAACACATCGTGAACCTGAGAAAGGTTCGGCGGTAGCTCCAGTTGGTATGCCACTTTTCCACGCCTTTCGAGAATAGTGAATGGGCCAATATAGCGAGGAGCTAGTTTGCCCTTGATCCCGAAGCGGTGAGCACCCTTCATAGGTGTGACTCGAAGATAAGCCTTTTCGCCAGGTTGATAGACCATGTCTTTATGATGACGGTCATACTGACTCTTCTGACGTGACTGAGCAGTCTTGAGATTCTCACGAATAATGCGGACTTGTTCTTCGGCATCTTGGATAATATCCAGACCGAAGAGTGGACGTTCCCCAGTTTCTGACCAGTTCAGAGGGGTTCGGCACTTTCGTCCATATAACACTTCGAAGGGGGCCATCTTCAGACTAGCTTGATAGCTATTATTATAAGAGAACTCAGCATACGGGAGAGATTCCTCCCATTTCTTGCCGAAGGAAATAACACAAGCTCGAAGCATGTCTTCGAGAACTTGGTTGACGCGTTCAACTTGTCCTTGCGATTGAGGATGAAACGCAGTACTGAATGATAGATGAGTTCCCATAGCTTCTTGGAAACTTGCCCAGAATCTTGAAGTGAATAAGCTACCACGGTCTGAGCTGATAACCAATGGAATACCGTGGAGTGAAACAATCCTGGACATATAGAGCGTTGCCAACTGGCTAGCAGTGATCGTTTCTTTGACCGCCAGAAAATGTGCAACTTTGGAAAGCCGGTCAATGACGACAAGAATAGCATCATTACCTTTCTGTGATTTGGGAAATCCAGTGACGAAGTCCATCTCAACATGGTCCCATTTCCATTCAGGAATAGAGATAGGTTGCAGAGTTCCAGCAGGCCTTTGATGTTCTGCTTTGATACGACGGCAAACGTCACACTCAGCAACATAACGAGCAATGTCTTGCTTCATATTAGACCACCAGAATCTCTGACGGATGTCTTGGTACATCTTTGTACTACCAGGATGGATACATAGAGGCGTATCATGAGCTTCTTTCATAACTTCCTGTGTCATATCCAGGTTTTTCTCTGCACATGGCACCACTAGGCGGCCCTTGAAGTATAGGGTGCCATCTTCAGCAATGGTGAAGAATGAGGGCTTTCCTTCTGCGAGGTAGCGCTTAATCTTGTGGGCTTCAGAGTCATACTTCTGTAGCCTTTTGATGCTATCCACGAGATCTGGTTTAGCAACTAGGGTATTGAGGGAACCCTGGGTAACAACGTGGAGGTTCACCTTGCCAAACTCCTTAGGAGGGGGAGCGAGTGCACCCGAAGGAACAATATGGAGGTTCAGCTTCCTGAATTCTTCAACAAGCGAGGGCTGAACTTTGTGAACCTGGAGGTGGTTGCAGTAAGACTTGCGGCTCAAGGCATCAGCCATTACATTAGCCTTGCCTGGCGTATAGGAAATACCCAAGTCAAAGTCTGCAACAAGCTCCATCCATCTCTGTTGACGGAGGTTCAGATCTGGCTGAGTAAACAGATATTTCAGACTTTGGTGGTCAGTGAAGATCTCGCAACGATTACCGAGAAGGTAATGTCGCCACTGCTTCAGCGCATGAATGACAGCAGCAAGTTCGAGGTCGTGAACTGGGTAGTTCTCTTCGTGAGGGCGCAATTGCCGAGAGGCATAAGCAATCACTTTGCGGTCTTGCATTAGGACACAGCCTAATCCTTGACGGGAAGCGTCGCAGTAAATGATAAAGTCCTTCTTAGTATCAGGTGGAGCTAGAACTGGAGCAGAAGTCAACTTGTCTTTGAGTGCCTGGAAACTTTCCTGACATTTGTCTGTCCATTGGAACTTGACACCCTTATGCAACAGGTTAGTCAGAGGCCTGGCGATCTTAGAGAAGTTCTCGACGAATCGACGGCAATAGCTGGCGAGACCGAGAAAACTTCTGACTTGCTTAACGTTCTTGGGAGGAGTCCAATCAAGAATAGCCTGAACTCGCTCGGGGTTGACGGCAATACCATCCTTAGAGATGACATGCCAAGATAGGTTACTTCCGGTAGCCAGAATTCACATTTGGAGAACTTGGCATATAGTTGATGCTCTCGTAGCTTCTCCAGCACAAGTCGAAGATGTTCGGCATGTTCTTCTTCGTTCTTGGAAAATACCAGGATATCATCCAGATAAACCACGACGAACTTGTCGAGGTAATCCATGAATATATAGTTCATCAGACGAGAGAAGGTGGCTGGAGCATTGGTTAAACCGAAAGACATGATGGTGTACTCGTATGAACCATAGCGAGTCACGAAGGCGGTCTTTGGGATATCCTCTTCTCGAACACGGATCTGGTGGTAGCCCAACCTCAAGTCGAGCTTACAGAACACTGACGAACCCGCCAGTTGATCATACAGATCATTGATCCGAGGAAGAGGGTACTTATTCTGAATGGTAGCTTGGTTTATAGGACGGTAGTCTTGAACTAACCGGTTTGTCCCATCCTTCTTCTTGACAAAGAGAGAAGGTGCTCCCCAAGGAGAGCAACTTGGGCGAATGAATCCTTTGCGAAGAGATTTGTCGATTTCCTCCTTAAGCTCAAGGAGTTCATGCGGCGGCATTTTGTAGGGTCGCTTGGCTATAGGAGTGGTGCCTGGTTTCAAGTCGATGATGAATTCGACAGCTCTAGCAGGGGGAATCCCTGGAAGTTCTTCAGGGAAGACGTCGAGGAATTCACGCACGACGGGAATGTTTTCAATGCCCTCGAGTGGTGCAGCGTTCAATGCATTCAATGCATAGAGTCTTGCCTCGACATTTTGCACCAGATGAGCTTGGTAAGCAACTATTTCATCTGAAGGGTGTAGCAGATGGACGGTTTTAGTGGCGCAAACTATAGAAGCAGTATGCGCTTTCAACCAATCCATACCCAAAATGAGGTCGATGTTAGACGACTTCAGGATAATGGGAGAGGCATAGAACTCCAGCCCTTCGATTTCCACTGGGACATCGAGGCCAACCAAGGAGGTTTGACACTGTCCCACGGGGGTTTTGACCAATACAGAGGTGTTCATCTCCTCACATTTAACGTCGTGCTTGTATGCAAAATCTTCTGACATGAATGAATGCAATGCACCAGTATCAAATAAAACGGATGCTGGTACTGAATTTACGAGGAGTGTACCCATCACAGTAGCAGGCTGGTCTTGAGCTTCGTTGAGATCAACGTGGTTGGCATGAGCATGACCATAAGGCTTAGCATTGTTGTTGCGAGGCTGATTGTTACCACGGCCAGTTGCTGGAAGGGCCAGTTGATTCTGGTTCTGGTTGCATTCTCTAGCACGGTGTCCTGGTTGACCACACCTGAAGCACAAGCCATTATTCGGAGTGGGAACAGGAGCTTGGGATGGTGGAGCTGGAAGTCTGGACTGCCTAGATGGTGGTGGAGGCAGACGAGGTGCAGCATAGGTCTGCCTTGGGGCAGATGCATTTGGACGGTACATGCTGTTCGGGATCCATATCTTACGCTTCTGTGGGGGTGAGCCCGAAGATGAGCCCGTGTCACGGTTGCGCCTGTGAGAGCTCTGGTATTCCTGCAGACCAGTTTCGACATTGATGGCCTTGTTCACCAAGGTGGAGAAATCAGCAAAGTCATGCACTAGAAGTGCGAGCTTGATGTCAGCTTGAAGGCCATCACGGAACTTCTCCTGTCTGCGTGCATCAGTTGCAATGTCTTCTTCAGCATAGCGGGACAAGTCCAGAAACTCCCGCTGATAAGCTTCGACAGTTTTGTTGCCTTGGGTGAGGTTGCGGAACTCACGCTTCTTCCGGTCCATGACTCCCTGAGGAATGAAGCGGGCACGGAAAGCAGCTTGGAAGTCTGGCCATGTGATGATTGTTCCAGCTGGCAGAGTACGCCTGTGGCTGTCCCACCATTGAGCTGCGGGTCCCTTCAAGAAGAAGGAAGCAAAGGTGACATAGCTGGCAGGGGCTACATCAGCAGACTCCATCTCATAGGTGATGTCACGGAGCCAGTCATCAGCATCCAGAGGCTGAGTTGAGCTGCGGTAGATGGTTGGGTTGAGGCGTATGAAATCTTGAAGAGTCACTTGAGCTGGCTGCTGGTTCATATTGGGGCGAGGGAACTGAGCCATCATATTTTCCATGAATTGGCGGTTCAGTTCAAACTGTTGGATCATACCAGCCATGTACTCAGGTGGTGGTGGGGCATCGCCACCACGACCACGACCACCTGGTCTAACCATCCTGCTAATATATAACAGGGGTAGTTCAGCATTGAGAAATTTGCAATGACAAGAATCATTCATGATGAAACATGCATAATGAAAGGAGCACGATAGCTACTACATAGTAGTCGGCATAACTTTACAAAAGGGTTCATGCATAGAGTTCAGTACATAGAGTTCAGTACATAGACTAAAACATCATAGGCGGCACACAGGCTCGCGGCGACTGCAACTAATACTACAAGCAAGCCTACATCAGTCCCAAGAGGTACTGTGGAGGTAATCGTAGCCCGACAGCTGATAGTGAGGCAACGAATAGCCCTCGACGTCAGCAGACTGGGGGCCGCGATACTCAGGTGTAGAACCCGACGCTCAGGTGGCAGAAGAGGGCCAAGTGCGGGGGAGTAGCCTCCCACCTCTGGCCAACCGACACCGTGGGGCATCACGGTCCTGGCTGGGTAGATCGCAGTACGCGGTACCTGTCCAGATCGGACAAAGGGGTGCAGCAGCGTCAGAGCACGGTAAAGGTGCTGACGGGTGGTGTACATCTCGTGGCGAAGAGCTCGGTTAGCTCGATCCAGCCCATCAGCATGCAGAACTAGGTGCTGATGGTAGAAGGGCTCTCGGGTGACAGTGGAGTAGGCAGCAGTATAGTATCCCTCCGCACCAACATCAGAGGCGATAGCAATGTGCCTGAAAGGGGAGGTGTCCAACTCCTGATACTCTCCACGAAGACGTGTCAGAGGAGCATAGGCAGCATCGTGGACAGCCATATCGATGGTCACACCAACACCATGTGCGGTGTGCAGCACAGTAGTGGAGTCGTACTCCCGAGAGTAGAGGTGGACGATGGCACGGTACTGCTCCTGGTTAAAGTCCTGGTACTCCTCGTAGACGGTGTACTCAGGGTGCCAGCGATAACCCAGATAGGTCATCATCTCAACTAGCACCGCAGGTGATCCCGAGGCACCAATGGCCGTCGTGTGGCGCACGACCTGCCTCGAGGGTTCCATCTGAAAGCAAAGACGTTTCAAAGGAGTCAAATGACAGTGTGTGAATTGTTCAAAATACTACTCTAGGAAACATCTATGGTTTATCCAACTTTGGGGTGAATGCGGTCACGGGATCCTAGTGTTAAAGTTAGTAAATTCGCTTAACCCGAGTAGAAGAGAGTCCAGAGTCCCAAAGTAAAGGTCGAGGAGTAAAAGATACTAGTACCACCCAATGGCGACGTGGGCCCGTAAGACACACAGCCATGTTAGTAAAAGTTTTGTAATGTCTAGACTCGACTTCGGCCAAGGCGTGTGGAAAGGGGGATTCCTACAGGCAGTCGGCTCTGATACCAACTTGTGACGCCCCTGATTTGACCGTACACTAATCATGCACGCAAATGTGTACGATCAAGGTCAGGGACTCACGGGAAGATATCACAACACAACTCTACAACATAAATAAGTCATACAAGCATCATAATACAAGCCAGGGGCCTCGAGGGCTCGAATACAATTGCTCGATCACAGACGAGTCAGCGGAAGCAACAATATCTGAGTACAGACATAAGTTAAACAAGTTTGCCTTAAGAAGGCTAGCACAAACTGGGATACAGATCGAACGAGGCGCAGGCCTCCTGCCTGGGATCCTCCTAACTACTCCTGGTCGTCGTCAGCGGCCTACACGTAGTAGTAGGCACCTCCAGTGTCGTAGGTGTCGTCGTCGACGGTGGCGTCTGGCTCCTGGACTCCAGCATCTGGGTGTGACAACCAGATAGAAAAGAAAAGGGGGAAAAGAGGGAGAGAAGCAACCGTGAGTACTCATCCAAAGTACTCGCAAGCAAGGAACTATACTACATATGCATGGGTATATGTGTAAAGGGGCTTATCAGTGGACTGAACTGCAGAATGCCAGAATAAAAGGGGGATAGCTAGTCCTGTCGAAGACTACGTTTCTGGCCATCTCCATCTAGCAGCATGTAGAAGAGAGTAGATTGAAGTCCTCCAAGTAGCATCGCATAGCATAATCCTACCCGGCGATCCCCTCCTCGTCGCCCTGTTAGAGAGCGATCACCGGGTTGTATCTGGCACTTGGAAGGGTGTATTTTATTCAGTATCTAGTTCTAGTTGTCATAAGGTCAAGGTACAACTCCGGGTCGTCCTTTTACCGAGGGACACGGCTATTCGAATAGATAAACTTCCCTGCAGGGGTGCACCACATAACCCCAGACGCTCGATCCCATTTGGCCGGACACACTTTCCTGGGTCATGCCCGGCCTCGTAAGATCAATGCGTCGCAACCCCACCTAAGCACAACAGAGCGGTCAGCACGCCGGTCTAACCCTATGCGCGCAGGGGTCTGGGCCCATCGCCCTATGCACACCTGCACGTTGCGTACGCGGCCGGAAGCAGACCTAGCCTAGTGGCGTTCCAGTCCAATCCTGCGCGCGCCACTCAGTCGCTGACGTCAAGAAGGCTTCGGCTGATACCACGACGCCGGGATACCCATAACTACTCCCGCGTAGA
The DNA here is from genome assembly GCF_018294505.1 of Triticum aestivum. Taxonomy (NCBI): domain Eukaryota; kingdom Viridiplantae; phylum Streptophyta; class Magnoliopsida; order Poales; family Poaceae; genus Triticum; species Triticum aestivum. Next base: position 242,825,506 of record NC_057805.1, read on the forward strand.
TGGTTAGTGCGTATAGACCAAATGGCCAGATTCGGATCAAATACCAAGATCTCGTTAAGCGTGTTAAGTATCCGCGAATGCCGACCAGGGCCAGGCCCACCTCTCACCTAGGCGGTCTCAACCTGCCCTGTCGCTCTGTCACAAAGATCCACTTGCGGGTACTCCTACGAGCCGACCCGACTTTAGTCATCACATGTGTCATGTATGTAGTATATAAGTATATACCCGTGATCACCGCCCAGGTGATCACGGCCCGATAGTATAGCACAGCAGACGGACAAGAATGTAGGGCCACTGATGGAAATCTAGCATCCTATACTAAGCATGTAGGATTGCTGGTACATGTATCAACAGTAGTAGCAAGGATAGGCGATGCATCAGGATAGGATATCGGAAAACAGTAACATGCTACACTATTCTAATGCAAGCAGAATAGAGAAGAGTAGGCGATATCTGGTGATCAAGGGGGGGGGGCTTGCCTGGTTGCTCTGGCAAGTAGGAGGGGTCGTCAACTCCGTAGTCGAACTGGACAGCAGCAGTGTCGGTCTCGTATTCTACCGGAGAGAAGAGGGGGGAAGAAACAGTAAATACAATGCAAACATAAGCATGACGATGCGTGACATGACAATGAGCGGTGCTAGGTGTGCCCTAACGCGACAGTAGGTGGTACCGGCGAAGGGGGGAACATCCGGGAGGTATTCCCGATGTTTCGCGTTTTCGGACAGACGGACCGGAGGGGGAAAGTTGCTAGTTCGATAGGTTAGGGAGGTGTGGTGGACGAACGGACTGCGTATTCGGATTCGTCTCGTCGTTCTGAGCAACTTTCATATAGAAAACATTTTCATCCGAGTTACGGTTTAAAAGATATGAATTTACAAAGATTATTTGAATTTCTAGAATTATTTAATTAACAGAAAAGGGATATGACGTCAGCATGACGTATGAGTGACGTCAGCGGTCAACAGTCCGGTTGACTGGTCAAAACTGACACGGAGGGACCCACCTGTCATAGACAGTGGGTTAACAGAAGATTAAACTAATTAATTTTTAGTTAATTAACTACTGGGCCCACCTGTCAGTGAGTGATTAGATTAATTAATTATTTTTATTTATAAAACATTTTCCTTTTCTTTTTTTCTTTTTTTTCTTTTTTTGCGACGGGGCCCGCATGTCAGTGGCTGGGCCTGCCCAGTCAGCACGTTGACTGGGTGGACCCAGTCAACGGGGCCCACGGGCCCACTGGCAGTGGCACTGGGAGGGGGGGGCAGGCTAGCCACGTCGGCGGCCGGCGCCGGAGCGACTCCGACGAGCCAAACGCGGCGGCGCGGCTCGGGAGGGGCGCGGGTTTCACGCACAGGGGGTCTGCGGGGTCGTGGCGGGGCGCGTTCGACGCGGCTCGGCGCCGCACGTCCAACGGTGGTGGCCGGAGGGGCTGGAACGGGCGGGGGCGAGCGCTTCGAGCTCGCCGGCGGCGAGGTGCTTCGGGCGAGCAACGGCAACGTTGGTTCGGCGCGAGATCGGGCAAGCGGAGGAGCTGGGGAGCATCTACGTGCGGTGGGGAGTGCTGCGGGCTTGAGCCCGTGACCAAAAGGTCACCGGAGACCCGCGGGCGGCGAGCTCCGCGGCGCGGCGTTCGGGCGCGCGCGGGGAAGAAGCTAGGGGGCGCGCGAGAGAGAAAGGACAGGGGAGGAGGGGGGAAGGGGCTCACCGCGCGGCACACGGAGGCCGGTGAGAGCTTAGGAGCAGCAGGTCGGCGCCGGGGAAGAAGGGGGTCGCCGGCGTCTGAAGTTGAAGACGAGCTCGGGGAGGCCGTTGCAGTGGCTCCGAGCTTCAACGGAGAGGCGGAGGTGGTGTAGTCGAGGGCGGCGACGGTGTATGACACGGCGAGGTGGCGATTGGGGCACGGTGGCCGTGTGAACGACGGGAACGGCGGCGAGCGCGTCGGGCGTGGGGAAGAAGAGAGTGGCGCGGATCTGGGGGGGAAGAGAGAGGCGCGGAGGCCGAGAGGAGAGCGGGGCGAGTGGGAGAGAGGCCCGAGGAGGCGGGGGTGCTGGCGCCCTTATCCTCCCCGTCGCCGGCGAGGTGGTGCGGCGGCGACGGCCCCTGTTCCGACCCCGGTCGGGGGAACAGGGAAGGGGGCGAGGGGGAGTGGGAGATGGGCTAGGCCGGCTGGGCCGGGGGTCGGCCCAGTCGGGCCAGGGGTCCAGTGGGGGGGGAGGGCCTTCTCCCTTTTTTTTCTTTTTCCTTGTCTGTTCTGTTTTCTGTTTTCTTTTATTTGTTTATTTTCTTTTCTGTTTTATTTCATTTAAAAGTATTTAGGCATTTTATAAAAATGTGTCTTCTCCACAATAACTATCAGTGCAATTTCTGGCAGGGCCCGAACATTTTTGTTTAAATTTTTGAAAACTTTTATTTTCCACTTTTAAATTTAATTGAAGTTTGAATTAGGAGTTTGAAAAGGAATATGATTCAAATGTGATCAAGCCCTGTTTAGCAACATGATTAGCTTAATCACAGGGAGTTACTGTAGCATGATTCTCGGGTGTTACAGCTTGTCCATCCGATTAGTGGTGGTGGATTCTGTCAAGACCTTATATATCACTATGTGGTGTTTTGATCTCAACATCATTATTGCCTTGCTGCAATGCTTTCCATGTCTGGAGAATTTGTATATGAAGGTGATGATTCACGCACATTGAAAGCCCATATATAATGTACTATAATTAATCGTTCAGCTATCATTCTTTCAACATAATTTTTTTAGACATTAACTGTTTTCAATCTTCATCTCTATTTAAGCACTAACACATGGAGAAAAAGGTTTAACCAATCGATAGTTCAAGAAGCACCGGGATTTTCTCAGATCTCACGACATTCGTTTGAAGACAGTAACACTGGAAGGACATGCATCCAACAATGCAAACACTAGCTTTGTCACATTCTACATGTTGAATGCGAGGGCATTATTGTCCGTGAGGATTAAGTTTTTCAACATGAAATTTCTTACGGCTGCAGGTGTTGAACAACATAAAAAGAAGTTTCATGTGGACCTAAGGGCTTCTGATCGTGCTCGACTTCTATTTACAACAACTTGTCATCATGGACCAGAAGAATTTCTGGCCGTTGATCTTGATTTTATGGATCAGACCGATCCATTTGATTGTGACTGCCAAAAACTTTGGTTGAGTTAGATGTCATTGTCCTGTTCAATCTGGATTTTGTCTAAACCTGAGGAGCAATTAATCCTCGTGCTTTTGTACTGTTTGTTAGCTGGAGTTAGATATTGTTTCCCTTTCAAATTGGCTTTGACCCATATTTTCTTTCATACTGGGCCAGTGGCTTGCCATTTATTTAATTAAGACATAAATATTATAAGCATTCACAACATAGGCAAAGAACATCACACTCGCGGGATCCTTGAGATCTTTGTCCATTACAGAACCGCAAGTTTTTAGTGCCCACCAGCACCCACAAACTAATTTTTAGCTTGCACACCAAGGGATGTAATTTGTAATAAGGAAAGCTGCATGGTAGTCACAGATTTGGATTTATCATTTGGGACCCACGAGGAAAAAGCCTATCCAGGGAGGTGCCGACTCGACAGTAAACATTGAGAAACCTGGGTTTTAAAATGACTGTAAATCCAAAACTCGCCTCAAAATCATGAAACTTGGCATGGTGTTATGTCATAGCACCAACATGTTGTGGTAAAAATTAGTCCAATTTGGGACATGTTTTGGTACAATCTTACAAACCGGAGCTTCTCTCAAAAAGGCTCATGGTTCCGAGAGGGACCTTGTCACCTATGTGTGCGAAACGACATATGATGCCTCTTCCCGCCTTGATTTACTTTACACAGGCAACATGCAACTATATATAGTAGCATCGTCCTAAAAATATGAAACTAATCACGATTCGTTTTGCCTTTTTATACATAATTTGAGTTTCATAGGCATTTTGGAACGTACTTTCGTGTGTGCAAAGGTCATTTGTGTACTAGCCACATATGTAATTCGATGTTCAATCTGTTTATGGAATGAAGTCCTTATACATGTTATTCTTCTGTAGATAGAGCAAGTCACATGACTTATTAGCAGCAATCGTCTATGTTATTATTGGTCTTCGCACACATTTCTGATTACGGACCAATTTGCCAAGTATCACACACATCTTGTTCAGTTCAACCGTTTCCATTGTGTTGCCTGATCACACAAAGTTCATCCTTGTGAACCGTATGCTGTATATCGCACACACCTTCATCTGGCTGCCCGTTTCTTTTGTTCCTCATCATCGCAAATAGTTAATTGAACTGAACCGTATGCCCTGCACCGCACACACAACTAAAATCTGAACCGTGTTTGATGCATCCTCCATCGCAACCATTTTGCACCTTTATTGATGGTTTTTTACACCACCGTTTGCGATTATTGCATCACACACAGTTTCGTCGAAGGGTCTCTGATCGTAGAGTCGCGTTAGCAGCATCCTATAGTAGTGTTGGAAGATTCACAAATATCGAATGGAGAATTCATTGAGAGCACTCTTATTATCATCATTTGGTTTCAACGAATTTCAGCCAAGGATGGTTCATGGTATTTGGAAGGATGATATACCACGAACCTCGAAGACTATCACAAAGGTTACTAATATCCTAGAGGAATGAGCAAACACTATCAACATGAAGTAAGTACAATGAATCTTGGGTTCAAGAACCCAGAAATGAAATACCTACTAACTAAATAACATCACAAGATGCTTTCGAGAATGGTGGCCATAATCATCACACAGAGAACACAAATCATGGCTAGGTTACTAGGTGGTTATCTAAGATACCCTAGTGTCATAATAATAGCTTTGACATATATCTCGAGGCAATGGAGTACCTCAACACAACGAGTGTGTTTAATCTGACCCAAAAGGACATCAGCTACATGGAGGGAAGATTTGCAAATGCATTAGATTGTTTAGAAACCTGGGACAACTTGGACAACATAACGGCTCTAAATGCTCAAAAGATTTTGGAACATCCTGCAAAATGGTGGCATAACAACTCAACATCACAATATCAAGGTTCGGAGACAAACTATTAACACACAGAAGTACTAGGAACTGAACTGAGACTTGAATCCATCAATCCTATGAATCTGCAGATTAGTAACACATGAACCTGATAGAAAGATGAGTAGCCTAGTTCTTAACCCCGTAGAAAAGATGAGGGTGACTCAGAATCAGAATGACGCAGGGATAAGGAGTAAAAAGATCCTTATGTTCACTTCCACAATCAATTCCCTTATATAACTAGAGCAGGTCTAGACTCGACTTCGACCAGTTTGGCTTGGTAATCCTACAGGCAGTCACGCTCTGATACCAAAGCTGTTAGGACCCCAATCCTAAGTCACACCGATCTAGCATGTACCACATCATATCACTTTGAGGCCTCATGCACAGTATCCCCACGGGTGCCACCTTACCTGGCCCGGGACCGTTTGCGCATTTTGGCTCACGTATATGATAGTGCCGCTAACATCCATATGACAGAGAACTCGGGCCGACATGACTAGTCATAAACCCAAGGTGGCACTAACTTACAGGGACAAGCATACATGACCCAGCAATGCACGTGTCCGCCAACAGCGAGTGAAACTGGGCTGTAGCAAGCTAACAGGATTCTGGTAAGCACCGCGTGACATTTCCCTGAAGGGACATACACAGGAGAAAAGAAGGACACATGCCAATCATCCCATGTGTTCGGGAGCAGTAGCAAGCTACCATGGCTCAGTGGAAGCACTAGGAGACATTTCCCCATAAGAGAGGCTACCAAGAATAAACAACTAGATTGTCGGATCCCACACATACCAACACACGTTACACGTACGCATAACATGCACGATATGTATAGATACAACATGGCATCACAACATAACTCAACAACTCATATAGATAAAGGCCCAGAAGAGCCACCACTATAGGAATCGGCCACTTTGCCGTCTGCCATGGCGGACGGCAAAGGCCTTTGCCGTCCGTCAGCAGACGGCAACAGGTCCAGCTGAACAGGCTACGGCGAAGGGCTCATTGCCGTCTGCTGGTGGACGGCAAAGATGAAATGGTCTTTGTCTTCCGCCAGTAGACGGCAAAGGACCTGGACGGCACACGTGGTAGCATATGGCTGTTAGGGGGTTAATGGTGTGCTTTGCCAGCTGCTGGCAGACGGCAAAGACCATTGCACCTTTGTCATTTGCCAGCAGACGGCAAAGTAACCAAATAGGTCAGCCCCCAGGTTGCATAGGTAGCTGCCACGTGGCAGCTTTGCCGTCTGCTGGCTGATGGAAAAGCTCTTTGCCATCTGCCAGTGGACGGTAAAGAGCCTGTATAGCCCCTTTTTTTGTCTTTTCTTAAATTCATTCAATTTCAACACACAAGTTTCAACACACAAATTTCACAGTAGACATATGACATATCCAACACACAAGTGTCATCATATATACATACATAACCAACACATAGTTCCATCCATACATATTACAATAGTTGCACATTGTTCATCCAACACCTATCCATCCATCCATATAACAAGTTCCACATTGTTCAACGATACCAAAAGAAAAGCAAAAAGGGAAAAGAAGCACTCCATCCATTCAAGCTTCCGTGAAGTAAATGAAATCTGCAAAATGGGAAACAAGGAAGTTAGAAGAAGAAGACTAGAAGAAGAAGAAGAAGAAGAAGAATAAGAAAATGAAGAAGAAGAAGAAGAGGACTAGAAGAAGAAGTAAGCATACTTAGGTAAAATGGAGCTAACCTTGCTAATTATGCCATTTTTGAGTGAACTAAGCATATTATGCCATTTTTGATATAAAGCAGCTAAGTATTGCTAGGTCTTTACTGAGCTAACCTAGGTAACCGAGAATATTAGTGCAAACTTAGAGCTAACTTAGGTCATTTTGAAGAAGAAGAAGAAGAACTAGAAGAAGAAGAACTAGAAGAAGAAGTAAGCATACTTAGGTAAAATGGAGCTAACCTAGCTAATTATGCTCTTCTTCCCCACTCCATTTCGGATCATCCTCGCTGCTGCTTTCGCTGTAGCCAGACTCGCTGCTGCTAGTGCTGTAGCCAGACTCGCTACCGCTGCTCCGATTGCCTTACCGAATGCAACAAAGTTTTTTTAACAATCAGTGTGAGACAAAACCGAATGGAGAGGAAGAAGAGGCAGAGCGTACTGGCATCGTCGTCGTCCTGGTAGCGCATGCGGCACATAGTCGTGTTGAACACCTTCATGGTGAGCATGGCATCGCCGTCGTACCTGAAGACAAGGAAGTACGCATGCCTCAGGTCGTAGGCACGGACGAACTGCTCCCAGCCATGACCCATGTACATGTGGCCGTTCCTGATCACCACCTCCACATCCCAATGCCTGCGGAGCACGCTGCCGGCCTGTTGCAACTTCATATTCTTTGGCTGATGGCCGTCCAGCATCTCCATAAAAGTGACAGGCAGCCTCTGCAACGTGGGTCAAGGAGTTATGTAGCAAACAACAAAGTTATGATAAAGAGATGGGTGAAGGGGAGATCTCTCCTTTTATATACCTGCCTCTTGGAGGAATTCTCAAGTATGATCGTGAAGAACTCGAAACCTTCCAAGTCGTACTCTAGTGTGGCAGAGCGTAGCCTACGGTGGCGGCCTCCCCCATCTCTGATAATCAACAACATTAACAACACTTAATTAATTTCATAGGTTAGTTGGCAATGGCAATTGGCACCCTTCAAAACTAGGGATTTTTTAGACATGAAAAAACTAAAAATGTTAAAAAACAGAGCATAGTAATCTAAAAAACACAACCAAAATTAATTAAGTGTTCTAAACTCAACAAAGCCAACCAAAATAACAATGGCATATGGCAATGAATCCATAAAAGCAGTTGTGTAAAAAATCAATAAAAGCACAACCAAAATAACAACCCAAAACTCCTAATACGTACAGAATGCACAAGTTGTTCTGAAATTTTGCACTCATTAGCAACTACTTCAGATAACACAAAGCAGCACCATTTATATCCAGTCAAAGAAAGGCCTCAACAATGTTTCCAAATCAGTTGGTTTTTGGACAACCAGAACACAACTTAACATAAAACAACAACTTGTAAGAAATAACCCTACCATCTAAAACCCTAAAAATGATAGGATCCTAGAAGCGCCTTTGGCTTCCACTCTGGAGTCCGATTGGTCAAAACTAAAAAACGTCGAGTTAGGTTAGCGTCAACTTTGGCGCCATGGATACAAATGGAAATGCCAAAGCCAATCGTTGTTCCTACTTGTAGACCAGACAGAGAAGTGATAGGGTGTGAGTTCCTCATGACTGGGACCTCTCGGACAGTGAGTGAGTTTGTGCACAGCGCTCACGCAGGGGCACGGCTGGGAGTAAATGACACAGCAGGCCATTAGCATCAAATGCCTACACCATGATTCTTGTAGTTTTATTATCCCAGGGTGTCGACGCATCAGGCTAATGGGTAGGGCCTAGTTCAGGTTTCCCAAACTGCAACAATCGGGAGTGCTCGACTACTTCCGAAGGAATTCCCAGTTATAAAGAATAGTTCCCTGAGTGAACTGATTACGATTTCTCAAGGACAACAGAGCTAGTTGTCGCACTTGTACACACCACATGACTATAGAAATCTGAAACAATTACTGGAAATAAAATCGAGGATAGTACATTCAGTGCGGACTGTTAAAATTGTTGCCCAAATGGAGCTAGAAAAACCATCTGTGGTGAACATTCTGTTGGACTCCAAACATTTGAAGGTGCTCAGAATGATTTTCGAAAACTTCCCAGAAAATCAAGTATAGATCATCCATGAACAGAATGTTAAATTTGCAAGACATGCATTTTCTTTTCCTATACACCCTTGAATACACTGTGCTCGAAAAACTGGAAGTACTAAAACAAATCTGCATCAGTTCTTCAAAATACAATATCCACTACTGCAGGATGCTGCTAATGCGACACTACGATCAGAGACCCTTCAACGAAACTGTGTACGATGCCATAATCGCAAATGGTGGTGTAAAAACCGTCAAAAAGGTGCAAAACATTTGCGATGGAGGATGCATCAAACATGGTTCAGATTTTAGTTGCGTGTGCGATGCAGGGCATATAGTTCAGCTCAATTAACTGTTTGCGATGAGGAGGAACAAAAGAAACGGGCAGCCAGATGAAGGTGTGTGCAATGTACAACACACGGTTCACTCCGGATGAACTGTTTGTGATCAGGCAACACAAAAGAAACGGTCAGCCAGATCAATGGTGTTTGTGATATACGACATGCAGTTCACTCAGATGAACTGTTTGCGTTGAGACATGAGAATGGAAACGGTTCAAATGAACAAGATGTGTGTGATACGAGGCAAACAGGTCTGTAATCGGAAACGTGTGCGAAGACCGATAACAGCACAGACGATTACTGCTAACAAGCCGTGTGTGTTGTGAGCAAATGATTGCTGGTATACAATTGTGAGTGATTGATGAAAAGATCACCGACGGGTTCCATTGTTTAGTCCGTGTGCGATGTGATTTTCTTTGTCTGCACAACATCTACGCTCTGTCTATAGAGCATCAACATATATACTTAAAAAGACAGCATTGCATAACCAAATTAAGCATACAATTACACAAGTGACTACACACATAACATTTCCACACACCAAAGAAAGCAATTACATGCATACTAAGGTAGGAGAAACAAGGATCTAATCATCTACTCGGAGCGCCATTGGAGCCACGCAGGATACCCTCTAAGAATTTCTCGTGGTGGGTGTGCTTCTTGCAATGGCGGGGCGTGATCGAAAGGTTGAAGAGACACAAGGGTTAAATGGCTGCTGTAATAAATGGGGGCCGGCCGGCCTGTAATCGTCACGTGTTGTCACGGCATTCATAGCGGACGATTCCAGTGCACGCGTGACAACACCGCACCGCACACGTGGGCTCGAAGAGGTGCCAAATGTATCGTCGGTGAGCATGTTCCTGCGCTACCGCGCTGTTTACCGCGCAAGCTTCCCGCCCGGCTAATTTGGCCACACGTCGGCTAGAAGAGGGACAAATCGTGGGCGTTTATTGGCAAAAAGCTTTGTAAAAACGAAGTGTGTGGAATGACTTCGGTCATAAGTTTACCCTTGGGTGATGAGGTCAAAGTTACACAGAAGGGTGATGATGGAAACTCGAGTGTGATAATTAATTCTATGCTCTACAGTGCACACGATGGAAGAAACCAACTGTGTGCAATAATGTCGAAGATCGCAGTCGATTTAGCTATACAGATCGTGTGCTGTGAGATCGACAAGGTGAACTGATTCAAGAATGGTTAATAAAATCTAAGACCATTCCATATTAAGGTCAAAATAGTGCTAGCAATACACGAGTCTCATACGATGCCATTTCAACGATTGTACCACAAAAGCTCGAAATGTTACAAGGTTCAAATTCCAGAGTTATATGGCTCAAATTCAAAGATTACAAGGTTCAAACTGATATTAGAAATGAAATTCAGCTCATCAGCTGCAAACTCTCGCGCTGATCCGCTGAACATGGATATCAGAGAGGTTCAAACTAATATCACCGCTTCTAAGTCTGGTTTCGAAACCTCACCATTTCTGCAAACGGGTCAGCCACTGAGAAGTCATGTATGGGGTTGACACAATCACTTCCGATTACTCTGTCATATGAAGTTCCAAAATGAAATTCAGCATTTGTGGAGCCTACTCCATTCTATCGCAGGCGCCGGCGCTGATCGACAAACCATTCATTTTTGCGAAATAAATGTAGGGCAAACCTCATTTCCTTCAGCACCCTTGCTCTGAGAACAAAGAACCTGGCGAATATAATCTTCGGTAAGGTCCCTCGGTAGTTCTTCAAAGCAATTTCTGAGAGATGCAGATCTAGGCATTCGACGTCATTGTTATATTGTATCACATTATCCACCACTGGGCCTAATCTTATATGCAAAAGAAGAGAACGTGTTAGTGCCTACATGCAGTTTTGAACATTACGACAGGCCTATTTGGTTTGCATATTTGTCAAATGCACTAACATGCCATCTTTGATCTGACATGATTAACATGGGCATTTGATTACATTCTAGAAAAATGTTGCCTTCTTCACAAGAGGTTGGAGTGGATGAAAAGTTCCCTAAGAAAACTAGTACAAATGAATCCAAAGGAGAAATGCTTATTGATTGTAACCATATGGATCAAGCAACCAATATGGGGGGACATGTATGTACTGAAATCCTCCAGAAGAATCTTCAAAAATCGTAGTATATTTTCATTGTAAACTTGGAAAAAGGAGTCACAAATTGAACTCCCTTATGGTTAATATTTAACAGGAAAGGAACATCACCTCGATATATAGCTTCTCCAGGCACGGATGGCATCTCAGGAAACTGACAACTTGCTCCAGGTTGGGGCCGATAGATTCTAGTGCCAAGACCTTCACTGCGCGCAGTTTTGGGGTCAAGCTTGTCAGAATCATTTTCTGAATAACGGACGAACAAACATCTTCAAAATTAGAAATAATGTTAACTTGTAGAAGGAGAGGTAGAAGGCGGCTGTTGTACGATACCTCTCCATCGTATCTACTTTTCCGAACACTTTTGCCCTTGTTTTGGACTCTAACTTGCATAATTTGAATGGAACTAACCCGGACTGATGCTGTTTTCAGCAGAATTGCCATGGTGTTATTTTTGTGTAGAAATAAAAGTTCTCAGAATGACCTGAAACTTCATGGAGAATATTTTTGGCATATATAAAAAATACTGGCGAAAGAATCAAGACCAGGGGGCCCACACCCTGTCCACAAGGCTGGGGGTGCGCCTACCCCCCTGGGCGCGCCCCCTGTCTCGTGGGCCTTCTAGATCTCCACCGACCACAACTCCAACTCTATATATTCACGTTCGGGGAGAAAAAATCAGAGTAAGGATTCATCGTGTTTTACAATACGGAGACGCCGCCAAGCCCTACTCTCTCTCGGGAGGGCTGATTTGGAGTCCGTTCGGGGCTCAGGAGAGGGGAATCTGTCGCCGTCGTCATCATCAACCTTCCTCCATCACCAATTTCATGATGCTCACCACCGTGCGTGAGTAATTCCATCGTAGGCTTGCTGGACGGTGATGGGTTGGATGAGATTTATCTTGTAATCGAGTTAGTTTTGCTAGGGTTTGACCCCTAGGAACCATTATGTTCTGAGATTGATGTTGCTATGACTTTGCTATGCTTAATGCTTGTCACTAGGGCCCAAGTGCCATGATTTCAGATCTGAACCTATTATGTTTTCATGAATATATGTGAGTTCTTGATCCTATTCTGCAAGTCAAAGTCACCTACTATGTGTTATGATCCAGCAACCCCGAAGTGACAATAATCGGGACCACTCCCGGTGATGACCGTAGTTTGAGGAGTTCATGTATTCACTAAGTGTTAATGCTTTGGTCCGGTACTCTATTAAAAGGAGGCCTTAATATCCCTTAGTTTCCAATAGGACCCCGCTGCCACGGGAGGGTAGGACAAAAGATGTCATGCAAGTTCTTTGCCATTAGCACGTATGACTATATTCGGAATACATGCCTATATTACATTGATGAACTGGAGCTAGTTCTGTGTCACCCTATGTTATAGCTGTTGCATGAGGAATCGCATCCGACATAATTATCCATCACTGATCCAATGCCTACGAGCTTTTCACATATTGATCTTTGCTTAGTTACTTTACCGTTGCCACTGTTACAATCACTACAAAACTGCTACTGTTACTTTTGCCACCATTACCGTTACTTCCATACTACTTTGCTACTAAATACTTTGCTCCAGATATTAAGTTTTCCAGGTGTGGCTGAATTGACAACTCAACTGCTAATACTTGAGAATATTCTTTGTCTCCCCTTGTGTCAAATCAATAAATTTGGGTTGAATACTTTACCCTCGAAAACTGTTCCGATCCCCTATAGTTGTGGGTTATCAAGATTATTTTTTGGCGCCGTTGCTAGGGAGGATAGCTCTATTCTTTGAGTCACTTGGGATTTATATCTGCTGATCACTATGAGGAACTTGAAAGACGAAAAAACCAAGATTTATCCCTCAACTACGAGGGGAGGTAAGGAACTGCCATCTAGCTCTGCACTTCATTCTCCTTCTGTTTTGAGTAAACTTGCGACACCTAAACCTACTTCTGCTATTAATTCTGATATGTCGCATGTTATTGACGATGCCACTTCTGCTTTGCATGAAGCTTATGATGAAACTACTTCTATGCTTGATAATACTGTGCCACTAGGTGAATTTCTTGATGAACAACTTGCTAGGGTTAGAGAGAATGAAATTATTGAAACTGATAATATTGTTGAAAGTGATGATGAAGATTCTCCCCGTAGATATGAATTGCCTGTTGTGCCTGAGGGTTATGTTATGGATGAAAAACTGCTAGAAATTTGCTTGCTTGCAATGATAGATATGATCTTAAGAAATTATTAGCTAAGCTGAAAGAAAAATCTTTGAATGCTAGAATGAAATATGACCCTGCTTTTGCTACTTCACCTATCTGTATTTCCGATAAGGATTATGATTTCTTTGTCGATCCTGAGATAATTACTTTGGTTGAATCTGATCCTTTCTATGGCTATGAATCTGAAACTGTTGTGGCACATCTTACTAAATTGAATGATACAGCCACCCTGTTTACTCATGAGGAAAAAATTCGTTACTACTATATCCTTAAGTTATTTCCGTTCTCATTAAAGGGTGACGCTAAAACATGGTTTAATTCTCTTGATCCTGGTTGTGTGCGTAGTCCCCAGGATATGATTTATTACTTCTCTACTAAATATTTCCCGGCTCATAAGAAACAAGCTGCCTTAAGGGAAATATATAATTTTGTGCAAATTGAAGAAGCGAGTCTCCCACAAGCTTGGGGAGGCTTCTCCGGTTACTTAATGCTTTGCCTGATCATCCTCTCAAGAAAAATGAAATACTTGATATTTTTTATAATGGACTAACCGATGCTTCCAGAGATCACCTGGATAGTTGTGTTGGTTGTGTTTTCAGGGAAAGAACTGTTGATCAAGGTGAATTGCTATTGAATAATATGTTGAGTTATGAAAATGATTGGACACTAACTGAACCAACTCCTAAGCCAACTCCGAAGAAAAGGGGTATTCTATTTCTCAGTCCTGAAGATATGCAAGAGGCAAAGAAATCTATGAAAGAAAAAGGTATTAAAGCTGAAGATGTTAAGAGTTTACCACCTATTGAAGAAATACATGGTCTTGATAATCCAACACAGGTAGTAAAGGTAAATTCTCTCTATAGATATGATGAAGCTGAAATCCCGTCTACTAAGTTTGCTAGCCAATGCTTAGATGAGTTTGATAATTTTATTGTTAAATAAGAAAACTTCAATGCCTATGTTGGTAGACAATTGAAACATAATGCTTATATGATTGAACACTTGAGTGATTATATGTCTAGAGCTAAAGGTGAACTTAAACTTATTATTAAACATGCTTCTATGGTTACCACTCAAGTAGAACAAGTGCTTAAAGCTCAGAATGATTTGCTCAATTAATTAAATAATAAGAAAAATGATAATGCTGTTAGAGTTATGACTAGAGGGGGTAAAATGACTCCGGAACCCTTGTATCCTGAAGGCCACCCTAAGAAAATTGAGCAAGATTCTCTGAGAACTAATGTTGATGCACCTAGTCCTTCTAAAAAGAACAAAAAGAAAAATGATAGGACTTTGCATGCTTCTAGTGAACCTGTTGTTGACACACCTGAGAATCCCAATGATATTTCTATTTCTGATGCTGAAACACAATCTGGTGATGAACATGAACCTATTGATAATATTAATTATGATGTTCATGTTGATGCTCAACCTAGCAATAATAATGATGTAGAGATTGAACCTGATGTTGATCTTGATTACCCACAATCAAAGAATCAACGTTATGATAAGAGAGACTTTGTTGCTAGGAAGCACGGTAAAGAAAGAGAACCATGGGTTCTGAAACCCATGCCTTTTACTCCTAAACCATCCAAGAAAAAGGATGATGAGGATTTTGAGCGCTTTGCTGAAATGATTAGACCTATCTTTTTGCATATGTGTTTGACTGATATGCTTAAAATGAATCCTTATGCTAAGTATATGAAGGATATTGTTACAAATAAAAGAAAGATACCGGAAGCTGAAATTTCCACCATGCTTTCTAATTATACTTTTAAGGGTGGAATACCTAAGAAACTAGGAGATCCAGGAGTACCATCTATACCATGCTCCATTAAAAGAAACTATGTTAAAACTGCTTTATGTGATCTTGGAGCCGGTGTTAGTGTTATGCCTCTCTCTATATATTGTAGACTTGATTTGAATAAGTTGAAACCTACTGAAATATCTTTGCAAATGGCCAATAAATCAACTGCTATACCTGTCGGTATTTGTGAGGATGTTTGCAAACGTTACTATTTTAACGGACTTTGTTATTCTTGATATTCCCAAGGACGATAGTATGTCGATTATCCTTGGTAGAGCCTTTTTGAATACTGCAGGGGCTGTTATTGATTGCAACAAAGGCAATGCCACTTTTCATGTTAATGGTAATGAGCATACAGTACACTTTCCGGGGAAACAACCACAAGTCCACAGTATCAATTCTATTGGAAAAAACTCATCGATTTACTATTGGAGGTTTTGAATTTCCTCTTCCTACTGTCAAGAAGAAATATGATATTCTTATTATTGGGGACGTGCATATCCCCGTTGAGGTAACCTAGTGCTATACGGAAATTCTCCGGTTTCATGCGATTCATAATGAGTTTGTTAACAAGACTTGATCAACCTTGTTAGTGGATTCCTTTTGATGAGCATGAGATGGATGAAGTTAGAAAGCACAACTCTCTGTACCCTCCTTTTACATTCTGTTATTTAGATTAAATAAAGCAAAAATAGTATTTTCTGTCTGTTTTCTGAATTATCCTTGCAATAAAAAATACCCTGAAAATAAAAGTTCTCCAAATGTCCTGAAATTGAAATATGATTTTTTTGTAGAATATTTAAGAATATCTAGCACTGAGAACACACCAGAGGGGGCAACCACCTGGCCACGAGGGTGCAGGGCGCGCCCCTGCCTCGTGGGCCCCTCATGGCCCCCTCCACTTATTCCAGCACCCACACACTCCTTCTTCCTCCAGAAAAAATCATCCTCCAGCTCAAACTCGTGTTCTAGCTCATCTTGCTGCTATTTTCGATCTCCTTGCTCAAAGCTCCACTCACAAAACTGGTTTGGGGGATTGTTCTTCGGTATGTGACTCCTCCAATGGTCCAATTAGTTTTTTTCTAGTGCTTTATTTATTGCAAAATTTTTGCTGCTTAGGTGACCCTATTCCTGAGCTTGCATGTAAAATTTATTTGGCCCCAAGTAGTTCTAATGCATGATATAGTCTCTAGGCACTTGTGGGAGTAGTTTGTATCAATTTTGTTGAGTTTGGTTTACTTTTATTTTGAGTTACTAAAAATTTCAGAAATTTTCAGAAAATGATGAAGAGATTATTGAGGGGTTCTTCGAGCCGAAGCTCGAAGGATAAGCAAAGTGAAGAGAATAAGAAGCCCAAATATAATCTTCCTCACACCGCAGAGGTTCGGCCGTGTGAATGGCCTTGTGATGAGTTCTTGAGAACAGCCAGAATTTATGATGATTTTTATTATTTGGTTGAGAATGCAGGCCTCACCGACTTCCTCCACGACCAGCTCGAACAGTATCTCCTACTCACTAATATTTTTGTGCAAAATTTTCATTTCCATGCTAGGAGATCACCACCTTCGTTGGATTTTTATTTATATGATGAGTTTAAGGAGATGTCACTCTATGATTTTTGTGTGGTTTGCAAGTTACCCTTTGCGGGCAGCATAGAGGAACCACATCGTAATGATGTGGAAGGGTTCATTGATATGATTGCTGTAGGGGAAACGAGGAAAGTTTCCGATGCAAGAATCACTAGCATACATTTTCCTGTTCTGCGTTACTTTGCAATATTTGCTAGTAGATGCTTAATTGGTCGTGGGAACAGTGGAAACCTTAGTGCCCCTGATATTGTTATTTTGCGCCATGCCTTGTTTCGTGATACTACTTTCAGTTTAGGCGCTATTGTTGCTAAGCGGTTAAATCTGAATCGTACAAAGGGTCCCATCTTTGGAGGCATCTTTTCTTCGCGCCTTGCTACACACTTTAACATACCCATTAGGCATTATGAGAAAGAGGAAAAGTTGCTGCCTCCTATTTTTCTAGATTATAAGAGTATGGTATCACATGATTTTATTGTTAAGGATAAAAAGAAGATGCTTAAGTATAAATTGATATTTGATTAAAATTACTGTGAGATTATTACCTTGCCAGCACCCTCTTTGTTTACCATACTTTCAGGCATGTACCTCATCTTGCCGGAGGCCATTTATGCGTATTGGAGCCTGACACAAGTTCCAGAGCCTGAGCCTGAGCCACCACTTGACCCTTATCGGCAGTCTGTTTATCAGTGGGATCCGGAGGAGATCGCCAACTAGTGGCACCCAGAGGACACTCCTCCGTACACCGGAGAGAGTAGCTTTGATCCGTGGCCATGGACCAACTTAGGCCAAAATCCTAAGCTTGGGGGAGTACGTATTGCCCACCGACATTACATTTATGTTCACACACTCATGCCAGTTGTCGGTGCTCATACTTTTTCATTGTACTATCCATGCTAGTTTATTTTCTGTTTTAAGCCTTCTTCTTGTGTGTTTGAAAAACCTTAAGAACAAACCAAAAAAATTAGTTGTAGCTTTTAGCTAGTTTACTTTCCATGCCTGTAGTAGTAGTAATTGAAAAGAAAACCCAAAAAGATTTCTTGTTCTTCTTTTGTTTGTTGGGAGCTTTCCCATGTAAATAGTTTTATTTCCTTGCTTTTCTTTGGGGTCGAGAGGAGAAGACCATCATGAAAATGTTGAAGTGGCTCTTATATGGATTATTGTTGATTTAACAAAGAGCTCATGTTACCTTGTCTTCTCCTGTGTATTAAATGCTTGCAGATTCCAGCTTAGTCCAATTGCACACGCACTATTATTATTATCCACACCGTTCGGTCGTGCAAGTGAAAGGGAATAATGACGATATATGATGAACTGATTGAGATGAGAGAAGCTGGTATGAACTCAACCTATCTTGTTTTTGTAAATATGAATAGTTCATCGTTCCTGATTCAGCCTATTATGAATGAAACATATTTGCAATGACAATTAGATATTATAGTTGCTCATGCCATGCTTAATTAGCTAAGAGTTTATAATGGTTTACCCTGTGTGCCAAGATGCTATTAAAATGGTTGTGATGTGGTATGATAGGGTGGTATCCTCCTTTGAATGATTCGAGTGGCTTGACTTGGCACATGTTCACGCATGTAGTTGAAACAAAATCAACATAGCCTCCCCGATATTTATGTTCATGGTGGATTATATCCTATTCATGCTTGCACTCAATGTTTATTAATTTTAAAGCATATTCATGAATGTTGTCACTCTCTAGCTGGTTGCTTCCCAGTCTTTTTCTAGCCTTCACTTGTACTAAGCGGGAATACTACTTGTGCATCCACTTCCATAAACCCCAAAGTTATCCCATATGAGTCCACCATACCTTCCTATATGCGGTATCTACCTTCCGTTCCAAGTAAATTTGTATGTGCCAAACTCTAAACCTTCAAATGAAATTCTGTTTTGTATGCTCGAATAGCTCATGTATCAACTAGGGTTGTCTGTATCTTCCATGCTAGGTGGGTTATTCTCAAGAGGAGTGGACTCCGCTCCTCACTCACGAGAAAATGGCTGGTCACCGGGATGCCCAGTCCCATGCTCAAACCAAATCAAATTAATTGCAAACAAAACTCCCCCAGGACTGTTGTCAGTTGGAGGCACCCGTTGTTTCGGGCAAGCCTTGGATTGATGCTTGTTGGTGGTGGGGGGTATAAACTTTACCATTCTGCTTGGGAACCGCCTATAATGTGTGTAGCATGGAAGATATCGAGGTCTCTCGGTTGTTATGCTGACAATGAAAGTATGCCGCTCAAAATATTATTTATCTCTATTTCAAAATCGAGCTCTAGCACCTCTACAAATCCCTGCTTCCCTCTGCGAAGGGCCTATCTATTTACTTTTATGTTTAGTCATCATCCTCTTATTAAAAAGCACTAGTTGGAGAGCGCTGCTGTCATTTGCATGCATTACTATAAGTTTATATTGAGTATGACTATGACTGGATCTCTTTTACCATGAATTACAATGTTTAGTCCATCCTCGATCTTCAGAGGTGCTCTGCATTTATGTTTTGCAGTCTCAGAAAGGGCTAGCGAGATACCATATTGTTATATCATATTATGATTATTTGAGAAAGTGTTGTCATCCGAGATTTATTATTATTTCTCGCTAGTTGATTATGCCATTGATATGAGTAAACATGAGACCTAAGTGTTATTGTGAATATGGTTAGTTCATAATCTTTGGTGAAAACTTGAATGCTGGCTTTACATATTTACAGCAACAAGAGCAAACAGAGTTTGTGAAAGTTTTTCTTTATCACTTTCTGTTTGTCAACTGAATTGCTTGAGGACAAGCAAAGGTTTAAGCTTGGGGGAGTTGATATGACTCCATCGTATCTACTTTCCAAACACTTTTTCCCTTGTTTTGTACTCTAACTTGCATGATTTGAATGGAACTAACCCGGACGGACACTGTTTTCAGCATAATTGCCATGGTGTTATTTTTGTGCAGAATAAAAGTTCTCAGAATGACCTGAAACTTCACGGAGAATATTTTTGGAATATATAACAAATACTGGCGAAAGAATCAAGACCAGGGGGCCCACACCCTGTCCACGAGGGTGGGGAGCACACCTACCCCCTGGGCACGCCCCCTGTCTCGTGGGCCCCCTGGAGCTCCACCGACCTCAACTCCAACTCTATATATTCGCGTTCGGGGAGAAAAAAATCAGAGAGAAGGATTCATCGCGTTTTACGATATGGAGCCGCCACCAAGCCCTAATCTCTCTCGGGAGGGCTGATCTGGAGTCTGTTCGAGGCTCCAGACAGGGGAATCCGTCGTCGTCGTCATCATCAACCTTCCTCCATCACCAATTTCATGATGCTCACCGCCGTACATGAGTAATTCCATCGTAGGCTTGCTAGACGGTGATGGGTTGGATGAGATTTATCATGTAATCGAGTTAGTTTTGTTAGGGTTTGACCCCTAGTATCCATTATGTTCTAAGATTGATGTTGCTATGACTTTGTTGTGCTTAATGCTTGTCACTAGGGCTCGAGTGCCATGATTTCAGATCTGAACCTATTATGTTTTCATGAATATATGTGATTGGGGGCGACGGTTTGCTAGAGTGAACAGTGTGTGATTGACGCAGCAGGCAAAATGAAAGTCATTGCACACGGTTCCAATTTTTGGAACCGTGCGTGATTGATGTACTACCTCCGTCCTGGTTTATTGGTCCCCCGTTGTAATTTTTACCAAAATTTGGCGAAATATTTAACATACTCAGACATAGATAATAAGCGTACACGTACATAAGCATAGTTGAACCATAAGTACATAGTTCAGTCGTCATTAAGCATACTCAAGCGTACATAGTTTGATCCATCCCACATCTCATCTCACATGCGGCCGGCACGATCCTGAAGCTTCTCCAGGTACTCAGCGTACGCGTCGTGCGCCACCCTGCGAGAATACTTCTGCTTGAAGGAGCCAACGACCCGTCCTCTTGCATGCGCCAGAACACTTAGATGTGCATCATGAAGCTTCTGGTTGCAAAATGGGCATCCATAGCCGCCGTTCCAGGTCCTAATACGCCTGTTATGCAGTCCCGCATAAAGCTCCCTCAGGATTTGCCTCTTGTACCTCCTCTGGCCATCTTCATCCTTGTTGTCCACATCGTCAGACAACACCTATACAAATAGTAAAACAAATTTGGCATCAAATCAATGATTACATGTTGTGAAGTAGGATTAGGAATTTATGGCTATTTATTTATACATATACAGAGATTATGGTTCGATGTTTAAGCACACTCGTCTATGTACAGACCAATCTTGAAGAAAATAATGGCACAAACATATGTAGCTCATTCGAAATCAATTGTCAAGCCCTGGCTAGGAATTATTAGCACGAACACTAATCCTAGTCGGATTACTAGCAGAAATCATTTGCATAGATCAACTAATCACTCATCACCTGTACCATTCAAACAATCAATACACTATACGGATCTAACAAAACTTACTCAGATTTCATGGATTTGGAGAACATAACCATAGGATTTCTAATCCAAGAGGGGGGAGGCAGGAGCTAGAGAAACCCTATGATCTATTTGACACATAAATGGGTATAGATGACTAACCAGCTGTTCGTCGTCATGGGAGTCGTCGCCGGAGTGGTCGTCGGAGTCGTCGCCTGAGTGGTCGTCTGAGTCGGTGTGGAACTCCGCCTCCGGCTGTGGAAGCTCGACGCCGTCGACGACGTCAGTGTGCAGTGATAACTCACCAGCGGTGACGGCAACCTCTGTCTCCATCTCCATGCCGTGCTCCGGTGCTTTAGCAGCCCCAACGTCGCCACTCCCTCCGATGGGGTGCTTCGGCGGCATCCTCATATATTAACGGCTTTGAGGACTGAGAGTGGCATCGAGGATGCAAGCGGAGAGAGAGGATTGTGTGTGTGTAGCGAGGATGGGGAGTGCGGCCGCTTGGGCGCACCATTAATATGGAGTAGTGGGAGTTGTGTGGGAGAGAGGCGGGCGGCGGTCAAACCGATGGCTCGCCTCCCGGTGAGCCTGCACACTGGACTGCTGGCATCCCTACCAAAGTTTCACACAGCTACTCGCACGCCCCCCGATGAGACTGCGTAGCGAGCACGCCTCCGTCAATTCACACACCTGCACGCACGCCTCCCCGTCTTCCTGTGCGGCGGACTGCTCGCATGCGTCCCGTCAACTCATGCCTGCTCGCACGGCACATGGGTCGCGTGGCGGCACGTATATTGTTTTTCTATTTGGATGATTAATGTTTCCTCTTTATTGCTTAACCGAAGCATGGCCTATATCCATTGTTGTTCTAACGCTCACGGTTTGAATAAATAATCCGTTTCGGATATTGGTTCCCAATTATTAATAATCTCCTGACTGTAATTAGATAAAGATTACATCAAAACTGGTCTCAAATTTGACAGAAAAAGTACAATGCCACTTTGTATTGGTGTCCATATGACAACACGATAAGTTTCAAGAACTTCAAATAAGTTTTGGGTGTACTAGAATTTAAAAATCAAGATTCACAATGTTTGAAATTTGTTGCACGTGGAGTAAACATGCACCCAGTGAGACACATGTGTTTTTGCAATCCATTTAGGTGCATTGTCACGTGTGCATGTAGCTCAAATTTGACTTTTGCACAGTATACCCATAGAAAATCGATCAATCAATGTACTAAAACGTCTTAATGATCTCTGTGATTTTTTTGAAATTAAAACGTCCCTACTTTGGTAACATGTATGTTCACCGCGGGATAATTAATTTAACATGCATCGTAGTTGCGGTGGATTCGCGGTGTGTGTGTGGGTGTGTGCGTCTGGGGGTAGCGGGTGGCTCGCAGTACACTACGAGTTGTGAGCCACCGTGTGGGTTGGCCCTTTTGTTAGGCAGGCTGGTGCCACATCAGAGTCGTGAAATCGTTATTTAAAACATTACACAACCCTTTCATACATAAATGTTTTGGCCACATGCAGTCGATGGTTGTCCTACACGACACTCGATACTCGCGTGTGACACTTTCTGTGGGCCCGCGAGGTCATCGTCCATCACTTTGACGAACAGCCGGCAGTGAGGTTAATTTGACCAGCAAGGTAGATTCTTTTTTCATTGTGCTATGGTGGTATATAGTACGCATCGAAGAGGTGGGAGGGGACTAGCATATATACTATACGTGCGCGTCCGTGAACAAATACACCTCACTCAGTGTCGGGCTTTTTGGTTTCCGAGGCACGTGCCACATCAAAATTGAGAAATTGGTTGTTCAAACATCACACAACACCTTTTTGGGCCACAGGCATATCCTAGCTAGGACACTTACGTGTGACGCTTCCATCTGTGGGCCCACAAGGCCATCGTTGATGCATGCATGCATCACTTTGACCTACATCGGGAGAGGTTAATTAATTTCACCATCGATGAGGATTCTTTTGGGTTGTGCATATAATACGGCAGGAGCATATAGTATGCGGTGGAAGGGGACCATCATATGTAGTACGGTTGATATGAACCTCGCTCTGTGTGGGTGCATGGTTTACGATTTTTTAGGCATGTGGCACATTAAAGTTGTGCATTTTGGGTATTCAACATATATATGTTTGGCCCACATGCAAAGCGGTGGTGGTTGTCCTCTCGCACCCACTTAAGTAGTTATCAGCGATATCGATGCTTTCCATCTATGGGCCCGCTTGGTCCATCACTACTTTTTTCCTGACAACAAGAGAGGTTAATTTGACTTAGGAGGGGATTATTATTTTTGCTCTGGGATGACATGCATGATACAGTTTGAGCACACACACATGCATGTGTACGCATGAATCCCTCCCATCGAGTCGAAGTGGCTAGTGCAACGACACATCATGAACCGATCTCGCTCTGTGTGGGGAGCTAGTGTATGATTTTTGACGCATGCACCACATCAATGTTGTGTATTCAAACATGCATGCACGCATCACCTCCATACATATGCATGTAGTGGTTGCCTTCGAACGGTACACTCCCTCGCGTGGTTACCGGCGACAAGCCTATATATTTGTGGGCCCGCGTGGACATCCATGATCACCTTGACCAACAACAAGATAGGTTACCATGGAGGATTCTTAATTTGGTTCGTGTTATCGTAGTATAGGTCATGGTGAGATTCAGACCTAATTAAGTTTGAGCGCATATACTATGCACGCATGGATGCATGAATCCCCGTCGTTGGCTTGAAGTGTGGTTAACATACATATGCATCGTCAACCTAACTCTCACTCAGTGTGGAGATTTCTAGTTAAAAATCACAGTGCCACATCAAAGTTGTTCCATTCTTACTCAAAAACACACCTCTCCATACATATGTTTGGGCCACACGCACGCAGTGGTTGTCTTCGGGGACTAGCTACTTGCGTGATTATTGGCGAGCTAGCCCATCTCCAGGGTCGCATGGACGACCATCAGTTTGACCAAAAACAAGAGAGATGTTGTACGACCAAGGTGGATTATTCTTGGTCCGTTTTACGATCCATCTTGGTGAGATATATGCCTCTCTGGCCTGCCGATTGAAAGTGTGTGTGGGCGGGTGCTACTTCGCACTTTGCTAGGTGAACCTCGGTTGGGGGGGCATGCATTCATAGCTTAGGATTCCCTTCTCGGCGACATGAGGGGGGTGGGGGCTGCTAGCTACTTCACACTTTGCTAGGTGAACCTCGATTGGGGGGAGGGGGAATGCATTCATAGCTTAGGATTCCCTTCGTGCCAACGCGAGGGGGCGCTACTAGCTACTTCGCACTTTTCTAGGTGAACCTCGGTTGGGGGGGCATGCATTCATAGCTGAGGATTCCCTTCGTGTCGACACGAGGGCGGGGTGGCTGCTAGCTACTTTGCACTTGGCTAGGGTTAACCTCGGTTGGGGGGCATGCATTCATAGCTTAGGATTCCCTTCATGCGGACACGAGGGAGGGGGCCTGCTAGCTACTTCGCACTTTGCTAGGTGAACCTTGGTTGGGGGGGCATGCATTCATAGCTTTGGATTCCCTTCGTGGCGACACGAGGGGGGGGTGGGGGCTGCTTGCTACATCGCACTTTGCTATGTGAACCTTGGTTGGGGGGGAGGGGGCATGCATTCATAGCTTAGGATTCCCTTCGTGCCGACACGAGGGGGGCTGCTAACTACTTTGCACTTTGCTAGGTCAACCTCGGTTGGGGAGGCATGCATTCATAGCTTAGGATTCCCTTCGTGTCGACACGAGGGAGGGGTGGCTGCTAGCTACTTCGCACTTTGCTAGGGTGATCCTCGATTGGGGGGGGGGAGGGCATGCCTTCATAGCTTAGGATTCCCTTCGGCATGCACTCATAGCTTAGGATTCCCTTCGTGCCGACACGAGGGAGGGGGCTGCTAGCTACTTCGCACTTTGCTAGGTGAACCTCGGTTGGGGGGGCATGCATTCATAGCTTTGGATTCCCTTCGTGCCGACACGAGGGAGGGGGGCTGCTAGCTACTTCGCACTTTGCTAGGGTGAACCTCAGTTGGGGGGCATGCATTCATAGCTTAGGATTCCCTTCGTGCCGACATGAGGGAGGGGGGGCTGCTAGCTACTTCACGCTTTGCTAGGGTGAACCTCAGTTGGGGGCATGCATCCATAGCTTAGGATTCCCTTCGTGCCGACACGAGGGAGGGGGCTGCTAGCTACTTCGCACTTTGCTAGGTGAATGAACCTTGGTTCGGGGGGGCATGCATTCATAGCTTAGGGTTCCCTTCATGCCGACACGAGGGAGGAGGGGGGCTGCTAGCTACTTCACACTTTGCTAGGTGAACCTCGGTTGGGGGGAGGGGGCATGCATTCATAGCTTAGGATTCCCTTCGTGCCAACACGAGGGGGGTGGGGAGGGGTAAAGCAATACCATGCGCTTTGAGAGAGAGGTGCCACATCGAAGTTGCATTTGGTATTTGAAAATCAAACCACCCTTTTGATACATAAATTTGGTCCACATGCAAGTGTGTTCATGTTCTGACCCTCTCCCGCGTCATTTTTCGCCAAATTTATGAACATTAGACAAGTCAGATGACGCAACAGACACGATTCACTCAAACTAACCGTGTGCCACGCCGGTGCACCTGTCACGCACACATCCACACGGTACATTGGGCTCCATGAGGCTCCCGCTCTCTAAACTATCTGCCCGCCTCGAGGGTTTTCTTTTTCATAACACACAGTTGTTATCTGCGGACCGTGTGCGATGTTTCTTGTTCCCAATCCTGCCTGCATCCCTAGAAAATATCTACCCGCCTCGAGGGTTTTTTTGTTTCAGAACACATGGTTGTTATCTTCGAACCGTTTGCGATGTTTCTTGTTCCCAATCCCGCCTGCATCCCTAGAAAATACCTGCCCACCTTGAGGGTTTTTCTGTTTCATAACACACGGTTGTTATCTCCGGACCGTGTGCGATGCACTATCATCAAAATTTTCAATATCCCGGCATTTCACTCCCGCGTTTGACTCCCGCGTAGTAAAATTTTCAGTACCCGCGTCATTTCCTCAAACACCCCCCTCCACACACACACACACACACACACCAAAACCTCCTCGGGCGTGCACACACACACACACACACACACACACACCGCCTTCCTCGCTCGAAACCCTTGCAATGTCCCCGCCGCCGCCGCAAGGCCTGCATTGTCAACATCTGCCAGTTTGCCCGTGCAGTTTACCCACCGATCTCCATACCCAGGCCGCCATGAGTTTCTTAGATGACGCCTGCCAAACGCCCCTTTTCCCACAGATCCCCATCCCCCACTCCAAAGCGTCGCAGCCTAAGCCCGGCTACGCTACCCGTGGAGTTCGAGGAGCGACTGTCCCAAAAGAGGTGTATAGCGGTCTCTTCGCCCGACATCGCCGAGGAAGCTGACGACCATTACTGGCGGCAGGCACTCAAGCAGCGGGCTAGAGTATGCGGGCATGTCTCGGCCACCTGCTATGACATCGAGGTCATTGCTACCTCATGAGCACTGTGTTGGTTTTCCCTTGAAGAGGAAAGGGTGATGCAGTAAAGTAGCGTAAGTATTTCCCTCAGTTTTTGAGAACCAAGGTATCAATCCAGTAGGAGACCATGCTCGAGTCCCACACACCTACACAAACAAATAAGAACCTCACAACCAACGCGATAAAGGGGTTGTCAATCCCTTCACGGTCACTTACGAGAGTGAGATCTGATAGAGATGATAAGATAAATTTTTTGGTATTTTTATGGTAAAGAGTAAAAGTAAAGAAAGCAAAATAAACGGCAAAAGAAATAGCTAGTTGATGGAAGATTAATATGATAGAAAATAGACCCCGGGGGGCATAGGTTTCACTAATGGCTTCTCTCAAGATAGCATAAGTATTACGGTGGGTAAACAAATTACTGTCAAGCAATTGATAGAATTGAGCATAGTTATGAGAATATCTAGGTATGATCATGTATATAGGCATCACGTCCGTGACGAGTAGACCGACTCCTGCCTGCATCTACTACTATTACTCCACACATCGACCGCTATCCAGCATGCATCCAGAGTATTAAGTTCATAAGAACAGAGTAACACTTTAAGCAAGATGACATGATGTAGAGGGATAAACTCATGCAATATGATATAAACCCCATCCTTTTATCCTCGATGGCAACAATACAATACGTGTCGTTTCCCCTACTGTCACTGGGATCGAGCACCGCAAGATTGAACCCACAGCTAAGCACTTCTCCCATTGCAAGAAAGATCAATCTAGTAGGCCAAACCAAACTGATAATTCAAAGAGACTTGCAAAGATAACCAATCATACATAAAAGAATTAAGAGGAGATTCAAATATTGTCCATAGATAATCTTGACCATAAACCCACAATTCATCGGATCTCGACAAACACACCGCAAAAAGAAGAGCTACATCAAATAGATCTCCAAGAGAATCGAGGAGAACTTTGTATTGAGATCCAAAGAGAGAGAAGAATCCATCTAGCTAATAACTATGGACCCGAAGGTCTGAGGTAAACTACTCACACATCATTGGAGAGGCTATGGTGTTGATGTAGAAGCCCTCCGTGATCGATGCCCCCTCCGGCAGAGCGCCGAGAAAGGCCCCAAGATGGGATCTCACGGGTACAGAAGGTTGCGGCGGTGGAAATAGGGTTTTGGCTCATCTGGTGATGGTTTGGGGGTACGTAGATATATATAGGAGGAAGAAGTAGGTAGGTGGAGCTACGAGGGGCCCACAAGGGTGGAGGGCTTGACGTCCACTCCAAGTTCTCTGGATCATGTTTGTTCCGAAAATCACGTTCCCGAAGGTTTCACTCCGTTTGGACTCCGTTTTATATTCCTTTTCTGCGAAACACTGAAATAGGCAAAAAAACAACAATTTGGGCTGGTCCTCCGGTTAATAGGTTAGTCCCAAAACATAATATAAAAGTGTATAATAAAGCCCATTAAACATCCAAAACAGAATATAATATAGCATGGAACAATCAAAAATTATAGATACATTGGAGACGTATCAAGCATCCCCAAGCTTAATTCCTGCTCGTCCTCGAGTAGGTAAATGATAAGAACATAATTTTGATGTGGAATGCTACTTAGCATAATTTTCAATGTAATTCTCTTATTTGTGGTATGAATATTCAGATTCGAAAGATTTAAGATAAAATTTTAATATTGACATAAAAGTAATAATACTTCAAGCATACTAACTAAGCAATTATGTCTTCTCAAAATAACATGGCCAAAGAAACTTCATCCCTACAAAATCATATAGTTTGGTCATGCTCCATTTTCGTCACACAAGAATGCTCTCATCATGCACAACCCCTATGACAAGCCAAGCAATTGTTTCATACTTTAGTAATCTCAAAAAAATTTCAACTTTCACGCAATATATGAGCATGAGCCATGGATATAGCACTATGGGTGGAATAAAATATAATGATGGGGGTTATGTGGAGAAGACAAAAAAGGAGAAAGTCTCACATTGACGCGGCTAATCAACGAGCTAGGGAGATTCTCGTTGATTGATGTCAATGCAAGGAGTAGGGACTGCCATGCAACGGATGCACTAGAGCTATGAATGTATGAAAGCTCAACAAAAGAAACTAAGTGGGTGTGCATCCAACTTGCTTGCTCACGAAGATCAAGGGCATTTGAGGAAGCCCATTGTTGGAATATACAAGCCAAGTTCTATAATGAAAAATTCCCACTAGTATACGAAAGTGACAAAACAAGAGACTCTCTATCATAAAAATCATGGTCCTACTTTCAAGCACAAGTGTGGAAAAAAGGATAGTAGCATTGCCCCTTCTTTATTTTTTTGGGCCTTTCCTTTTTTGGCCTTTGTCTTTTTTGGGGGACAATGCTCTATGAATGATGATCATCACACTTCTATTTATTTACAACTCAATAGTAGAACAAAGTATTACTCTATATGAATGCCTCCGGTGGTGTACTGGGATGGGCAATGAATCAAGAGTGACATGTATGAATAATATGCATGGTGGCTTTGCCACAAATACGATGTCAACTACATGATCATGCAAGGCAATATGACAATGATGAAACGTGTCATAATAAACGGAACGGTGGAAATTTGCATGGCAATATATCTCGGAATGGCTATGGAAATGCCATAATAGGTAGGTATGGTGGCTGTTTTGAGGAAGATATAAGGAGGTTTATGTGTGATAGAGCGTATCGTATCACGGGGTTTGGATGTACCGGCGAAGTTTCCACCAACTCTCAAGGTGAGAAAGGGCAATGCACGGTACCGAAGAGGCTAGCAATGATGGAAGGGTGAGAGTGCGTATAATCCATGGACTCAACATTAGTCATAAAGAACTCACATACTTATTGCAAAAATCTACGAGTCATCAAAAACCAAGCACTACGCGCATGCTCCTAGGGGGATAGATTGGTAGGAAAAGACCATCGCTCGTTCCCGACCGCCACTCATAAGGAGGGCAATCAAAGAACACCTCATGTTTCAAATTTTGTTACAAACGTTTACCATGCGTGCATGCTACGGGACTTGCAAACTTCAACACAATTATTTCTCAAATTCACAACTACTCAACTAGCACAACTTTAATATCACTCCCTCCATATCTGAAAACAATCATCAAGCATCAAACTTCTCTTAGTATTCAACGCACTTATAAGAAAGTTTTTACTAATCTTGGATTCCTATAATATTAGGATTAATTTCTCAATTCAAGCAAATGACCATGCTGTTTTGTAGGACTCTCAAAATGATATAAGTGAAGCATGAGAGAACAATAGTTTCTATAAAACAAAACCACCGCCGTGCTCTAAAAGATATAAGTGAAGCATTAGAGCAAAAACTATATAGCTCAAAAGATATAAGTGAAACACATAGAGTATTCTAATAAATTCCGAATCATATGTGTCTCTCTCAAAAGGTGTGTACAGCCAGGATGATTGTGGTAAACTAAAAAGCAAAGACTCAAATCATACAAGGCGCTCCAAGCAAAACACATATCATGTGGTTAATAAATATAGCTCCAAGTAAAGTTACCGATGGACGAAGACGAAAGAGGGGATGCCTTCCGGGGCATCCCCAAGATTTTGCTTTTTGGTGTCCTTAGATTTACCTTGGGGTGCCTTGGGCATCCCCAAGCTTAGGCTGTTGTCACTCCTTGTTCCATAATCCATCAAATCCTTACCCAAAACTTGAAAACTTCACAACACAAAACTTAACAGAAAATCTCGTGAGCTCCGTTAGCGAAAGAAAACAAAACACCACTTCAAGGTACTATATTGAACTCATTCTTTATTTATATTGGTGTTAAACCTACTTTATTCCAACGTCTCTATGGTTTATAAACTCTTTTACTAACCATAGACTCATCAAAATAAGCAAACAACACACAAAAACAGAATCTGTCAAAACAGAATAGTCTGTAGTAATCTGTAACTAACGCAAACTTCTGGAGCTCAGAAAAATCTACCAAAATAGGAAGACCTAGATACTTTTTTAATGATCTACTGCAATTGGAATCAGTATTTTATCACGTTCTGATAATTTTAAACAATTGTTTTCGTGAACAGAAAGTTTCTGGAATTTTCAGCAAGATCAAATAACTATCATCCAAGAAGATCCTATAGGTTTAACTTGGCACAAAGACTAATTAAAACACAAAAACAAATCTAACCAGAGGCTATATCAAAGATTTATTCCTAAACAAAACCAAAAAGCAAGAAATAAAAATAAAATTGGGTTGCCTCCCAACAAGTGCTATCGTTTAACGCCCCTAGCTAGGCATTTGAGAATTCTAACGATGCTCACATGAAAGACAAGAATTGAAGCGCAAAAAGAGCATCATGAAACATGTGACAAACACATCTAAGTCTAACATACTTCCTATGCATAGACATCTTATAGGCAAACAAATTATCATAGCAAGCAAAAACTAGCATAAGCAAGGAAGCGGAAAGAAACAATAGCAATCTCAACATAACGAGAGGTAATTTAGTAACATGAAAATTTCTACAACCATATTTTCCTCTCTCATAATAATTAAATGTGGGATCATAAGCAAATTCAACAAAATAGCTATCACATAAAATATTTTCAACACGATCCACATGCATGCGAAGTTGACACTCTTCCAAAATAGTGGGATTAACATTAACTAAAGTCATGACCTCTCCAAACCCACTTTTATCAAAAATACCATAAGATTGAACATTCTCCAAATATGTGGGATCTAAATTTGAAACTCTTCCAAACCCACTTTCAATATTATTGCAAACACTATTATCAAATAAATTTTCAATATTATAAGAAGAATCACCCCAATCATGATCATTGCAACAAGTAGTAGACATAGCAAAACTAGCATCCCCAAGCTTAGAGTTTTGCCTATTATTAGCACAATTGACATCAAGAGAATTTATAGTAAAATCATTGCAATCATGCTTTTTATTCAAGGAGCTATCGTGAATCTCTTCATAAATTTCTTCATCACAATTTTCAGATTCACGAATTTCAAGCCAAACCCCATAAAGATAATCTAGTGCACTCAAATTACTAGAAATTGGTTCATCATAATTGGATATCTTAAAAAGATTAGCAAGGGGATGAGGATCCATAAACTTTTAGCAAGCGAAGATGCAAGCAAAAAGAAGGCACATGGTAACACAAGATCGAACAGAAGGAGGGCGAAGAAAACGGCAAATGTGTAGTGGGGGAGAGGAAAACGAGAGGCAAATGGTAAATAATGTAATGCGAGGGATAAGAGTTTGTGATGGGTACTTGGTATGTCTTGACTTGTCCGTAGACTCCCCGGCAACGGCGCCAGAAATCCTTCTTGCTACCTCTTCAGCACTGCGTTGGTTTTCCCTTGTAGAGGAAAGGGTGATGCAGTAAAGTAGCATAAGTATTTCCCTCAGTTTTTGAGAACCAAGGTATCAATCCAGTAGGAGACTACACGACGCTCCAAGACGCTCCAAGCAAAACACATATCATGTGGTGAATATATAGCCCCAAGTAAAGTTACCGATGGACGAAGACAAAAGAGGGGATGCCTTCCGGGGCATCCCCAAGCTTAGGCTTTTGGTTGTCCTTGAATTTTACCTTGGGGTGCCTTGGGCATCCCCAAGCTTAGGCTCTTGCCACTCCTTATTCCAAAATCCATCAAATCTTTACCCAAAACTTGAAAACTTCACAACACAAAACTCAACAGAAAATCTCATGAGCTCCGTTAGTATAAGAAAACAAACAACCACCTTAAGGTACTGTACTGAACTCATTCTTTATTTATATTGGTGTTAATCCTACTTTATTACAACTTCTCTATGGTTCATACCCCCCGATACTAGCCATAGATTCATCAAAATAAGCAAACAACACACAAAAACAGAATCTGTCAAAAACAGAATAGTCTGTAGCAATTTGATTTGTTCGAATACTTCTGGAACTCCAAAAATTCTCAAAAACTAGGAGAACCTGGATTATTTGTATATTGATCTACTGCAAAAAGAATTAGCAATTTATCACGTTCTGGTGAATTTTAGCAATTATTTTCGTGAGCCCAAAGTTTCTGTCTTTTTCAGCAAGATCAAACAACTATCACCCAAGAAGATCCTATTGGTTCTACTTGGCACAAACACTAATTAAAACATAAAAACACATCCAAACAGAGGCTAGATGAATTATTTATTACTAAAAAGAAACAAAAATCAAGAAACCAAAAAAAAATTGGGTTGCCTCCCAACAAGCGCTATCGTTCAACGCCCCTAGCTAGGCATTGAGATTTCAAAGATGCTCACACGAAAGACAAGAATTGAAGCGCAAAGAGAGCATCATGAAACACATGACAAACACATCTAAGTCTAACATACTTCCTATGCATAGGCATTTTATAAGCAAACAAATTATCAAGGCAAGCAAAAACAAGCATATGCAAGGAAGAAGAAAGAGACGATAGCAATCTCAACATGAAGAGAGGCAATTTAGTAACATGAAAATTTCTACAACCATATTTTCCTCTCTCATAATAATTACATGTAGGATCATAAGCAAATTCAACAAAATAGCTGTCACATAACATATTCTCAACACGATCCAAATGCATGTGAAGTTGACACTCTTCCAAAATAGTGGGATTAACATTAACTAAAGTCATGACCTCTCCAAACCCACTTTTATCAAAAATTTCATAGGATTGAACATTCTCCAAATATGTGCGATCTAAAGTTGACACTCTTCCAAATCCACTTTCAATATTATTGCAAAAAATATTATCAATCTCATATTCATCATGGGGCTTAAATAAATTTTCAATATCATAAGAAGAATCACCCCAATCATGATCATTGCAACAAATACTGGACATAACAAAACTAGCATCCCCAAGCTTAGGGTTTCGCATATTATTAGCACAATTGACATCAATAGAATTTATAGTAGAATCATTGCAATCATGCTTTTCATTCAAAGATCTATCGTGAATCGCTTCATAAAGTACTTCATCACAATTTTCAGATTCACGAAGTCCAAGCAAAACCTCATAAAGATAATCTAGTGCACTCAACTCACTAGCAATAGGTTCATCATTATTGGATCTCTTAAAGAGATTAGCA
This sequence comes from Triticum aestivum, assembly GCF_018294505.1. Classification (NCBI taxonomy): domain Eukaryota; kingdom Viridiplantae; phylum Streptophyta; class Magnoliopsida; order Poales; family Poaceae; genus Triticum; species Triticum aestivum. Next base: position 242,859,473 of record NC_057805.1, read on the forward strand.
AGTGGATGAGGATCCATAAACTTTTAGCCAAGAAGATGCAAGAAAAAAGAAGGTACATGGTAACACAAGCAAACAAAAGGATGAATGGAAAAGGTGAAGTGGGGGAGAGGAAAACGAGAGGCAAATGGCAAATAATGTAATGCAAGGGAGAAGAGTTCGTGATGGGTACTTGGTAGGTCTTGACTTGTGCGTAGATCTCCCCGGCAACGGCGCCAGAAATCCTTCTTGCTACCTCTTGAGCATGCGTTGGTTTTCCCTTGAAGAGGAAAGGGTGATGCAGCAAAGTAGCGTAAGTATTTCCCTCTGTTTTTGAGAACCAAGGTATCAATCCAGTAGGAGACTACACACAAGTCCCTCGTACCTGCACAAACAGTCAAGAACCTTGCAACCAACGTGATAAAGGGTTGTCAATCCCTTCACGGCCACTTGCAAGAGTGAGATCTGATAGAGATAATAAGATAAATATTTTTGGTATTTTTGTTGTATAGATTGAAAAGTAAAGATTGCAAAAATAAACGGCGACATAAATAGCTAGTTAACAGGAGATTAATATGATGGAAGATAGACCCGGGCCATAGGTTTCACTAGTGGCTTCTCTCGAGATAGCATAATCTACACGGGGTGAACAAATTACTGCCGAGCAATTGATAGAAAAGTGCATAGTTATGAGAATATCTAGGCATGATCATGTATATAGGCATCACGTCCGTGACAAGTAGACCGAAACTATTCTGCATCTACTACTATTACTCCACACATCGACCGCTATCCAGCATGCATCTAGAGTATTAAGTTCATAAGAACAGAGTAACACATTAGGCAAGATGACATGATGTAGAGGGATAAACTCAAGCTAGATGATATAAACCCCATCTTTTTATCCTCGATGGCAACAACACAATACGTGCCTTGCTTCCCCTGCTGTCACTGGGAAAGGACACCGCAAGATTGAACCCAAAGCTAAGCACTTCTCCCATTGCAAGAAAGATCAATCTAGTAGGCTAAACCAAACAGATAATTCGAAGAGACTTGCAAAGATATTAAATCATGCATATAAGAATTCAGAGAAGAATCGAATATTGTTCATAGATAATCTTGATCATAAACCCACAATTCATCAGATCTCGACAAACACACCACAAAAAGAATTACATCGAATAGATCTCCAAGAAGATCGAGGAGAACTTTGTATTGAGATCCAAAGAGAGAGAAGAAGCCATCTAGTTAATAACTATGGACCCGAAGGTCTGTGGTAAACTACTCACACATCATCGGAGAGGCTACGGTGTTGATGTAGAAGCCCTCCGTGCTTAATTCCCACTCCGGCAGAGCGCCGCAAAAGGCCCCAAGATGGAATCTCACGGGTACAGAAGGTTGCGGCGGTGGACATAGGGTTTCGTGGAGCTCTCGGATGTTTTTAGAGTATATGAGTATATATAGGCGAAAGAAGTAGGTCGGCGGAGCCACGAGGGGCCCACGAGGGTCGGGGCGCGTCTCCCTACCTCGTGGCCGCCTTGTTGCTTCCTTGACGTCCACTCCAAGTCTCCAGGATTGCGTTTGTTCCAAAAACAATCCTCGCGAAGGTTTCATTCCGTTTGGATTCCGTTTGATATTCCTTTCCTACGAAACACTAAAATAGGTAGAAAAACAGCAATTTGCACTGGGCCTTCGGTTAATAGGTTAGTCTCAAAAATATTATAAAAGTGCATAATAAAGCCCATTAAACGTCCAAAACAGATAATATAATAGCATGGAACAATCGAACATTATAGATACGTTGGAGACGTATCAGGCCATGGATGAGATCGACGGCGGTTGAACCCGAGGGGTTGGGGGTGGGCCACTTAACGTATGACATAGACTGCCTCATATATACTCATGGGCCCCTCGTGGCTCCACCGACCTACTTCTTTCGCCTATATATACTCATATGCCCTGAAAACATCCAAGAGCACCACGAAACCCTATTTCCACCGCCGCAACCTTCTGTACCCGTGAGATCCCATCTTGGGGCCTTTTTCGGCGCCTCGCCGGAGGGGGAATCGATCACGGAGGGCTTCTATGTCAACAACTTAGTCTCTCCGATGATGTGTGAATAGTTTACCACAGACCTTCGGGTCCATAGTTATTAGCTAGACGGCTTCTTCGCTCTCTCTTTGGATATCAATACAAAGTTCTCCTCGATTCTATTGGAGATCTATTCGATGTAATTCTTCTTGCAGTGTGTTTGTCGAGATCCGCTGAATTGTGGGTTTATGATCAAGATTATCTATGAACAATATTTGGTTCTTATCTGAATTCTTATATGCATGATTTAATATCTTTGCAAGTCTCTTTGACTTATCAGTTTGGTTTGGCCTACTAGATTGATCTTTCTTGCAATGGGAGAAGTGCTTAGCTTTGGGTTCAATCTTGCGGTGTCCTTTCCCAGTGACAGCAGGGGCAACAAGGCACGTATTGTATTGTTGCCATCGAGGATAAAAAGATGGGGTTTATATCATATTGCTTGAGTTTATCCCTCTACATCATGTCATCTTGCCTAATGCGTTACTCTGTTCTTATGAACTTAATACTCTAGATGCATGCTGGATAGCGGTCGATGGGTGCAGTAATAGTAGTAGATGCAGAAACATTTCGGTCTACTTGTCACGGACTTGATGCCTATATACATGATCATGCCTAGATATTCTCATAACTATGCGCTTTTCTATCAATTGCTCGACAGTAATTTGTTCACCCACCGTAGATTATGCTATCTTGAGAGAAGCCACTAGTGAAACCTATGGCCCCGGGTCTATCTTCCATCATATTAATCTCCCGTCAACTAGCTATTTCTATCGCCGTTTATTTTTGCAATCTTTACTTTTCAATCTATACAACAAAAATACAAAAAATATTTATCTTATTATCTCTATCAGATCCCACTCTTGCAAGTGGCCGTGAAGGGATTGACAACGCCTTTATCGCATTGGTTGCAAGGTTCTTGACTGTTTGTGTAGGTACGAGGGACTTGCGTGTAGTCTCCTACTGGATTGATACCTTGGTTCTCAAAAACCGAGGGAAATACTTACGCTACTTTGCTGCATCACCCTTTCCTCTTCAAGGGAAAACCAACGCATGCTCAAGAGGTAGCATGGCCCCGCCGTTGATCTCCTCTGTCTCGCTGTCAACAATTTGTCATTCTACATCGCCATCGAGCCCTTTTTGTCATTTCCGAAGGACACGTTCTGCGACGCTGGCTTGGGATCCACAGCTTCCAAGTCAGACCTCATCGACGGCGACCACGAGGAGGGCACCCTCCCCGGCTCTTCCAAGGGGAAAGAGCCCATCTGCTCTTCCAAGGGGAAAGCGCCCGTCTGCGACATCAGGGAGGGCACCCTACAGCCGTGCTCTTCCAAGGGGAAGGAGCCCATCTGCGACAACATGGAGCGCATCCAGGGTCCGTGCTCTTCCCGCGGGAACGAGCCCATCTATGACAAGTGAGGAAACCCATTATTTGTTTTGTCGTGCCTCTTCACAGGGGGAAACCCATGATTTGTTTTGTCGAGTCCCTTTTATAGTGTAGTGAGAATATGTCCAGTTTTAATTGCTATATCTGGTTGTTTGCAGTATACCTTGTTTATTTCAGTTGTTCACAATGTGATGCTCTATATGTGAAATTATATACTGTGCAGTACATTTCATCAATCCATTTTTAAACATACCGATAGGAATGCATATATTTGCTTGCTAGTAAGCCTGTTATAGCTAGCATATGCCTCTTTTAAATTTTTTTGATTGTTTGGTTGTTTGTAGTTAGCATATGTCCAGTTTCAAATGCATGCTATCTTTGGTTGCTCGTAGTATGCCTTGTTTATTCTAGTTATTCACATCATGATGTTCTATATGTGCAAGTATGAACTGTGCAGTTCAATTTCATCAGTACCAGTTTCAACAATACCACTATGAATGACTACATTTGGTTGCTGCATCTTGTAGTTAACATGCCTTTCCGTTTTTATTTCACAATAACCAGTGTACTTAGACCGGCACAATACCAGTTTGAATGACTATGTTTGCTTGTTGTTAAATGTTAGGCCTGTTGCAGTTAGTGAAGGAAATATGCCCTAGAAGCAATAATAAAGTTGCCATTTATATTTCCTTATATCATGATAAATGTTTATTATTCATGCTAGAATTGTATTAACCGGAAACTTAGTACATGTGTGAATACATAGACAAACAGAGTGGCACTAGTATGCCTCTACTTGACTATCTTGTTAATCAAAGATGGTTAAGTTTCCTAGCCATGGACAAGAGTTTTCATTTGATGAACGGGATCACATCATTAGAGAATGATGTGATTGACTTGACCCATCCGTTAGCTTAGCACTATGATCGTTTAGTTTAATGCTATTGCTTTCTTCATAACTTATACATGTTCCTATGACTATGAGATTATGCAACTCCCGAATACCGGAGGAACACTTAGTGTGCTATCAAACATCACAACGTAACTGGGTGATTATAAAGAGGCTCTACAGGTGTCTCCGATGGTGTTTGTTGAGTTGGCATAGATCGAGATTAGGATTTGTCACTCCAATTGTCGGAGAGGTATCTCTGGGCCCTCTCGGTAATGCACATCACTATAAGCCTTGCAAGCAATGTGACTAATGAGTTAGTTACGGGATGATGCATTACAGAACGAGTAAAGAGACTTGCCGGCAACGAGATTGAACTAGGTATGATGATATCGACGATCGAATCTCGGGCAAGTAACATACTGTAATGCCCACGATGCGGCTATATCTCCCACGTGTCGAGGCACGACTTAGAGGCATAACCGCATTGTAGGTATTGTCGCAAGAAGGGTCATCTTCACACAATCCCATGTAATGAACAAGAATGGGATAACGAGAGTTGGCTTACAATCGCCACTTCACAGAATACATAAATTTAGTTCATACATCATCCAAAATCCACACATAGACCGACTACGGTCAAATCCAAATGAAAGGAAGATAACCCCAAATGCTAGATCCCCGATCGTCCCAACTGGGCTCCACTGCTGATCATCCGGAAACGAAACATAGTAACGACCACGTTCCTCGTCGAACTCCCACTTGAGCTCGGTTGCGTCACCTACACTGGTATCGTCGGCACCTGCAACTGTTTTGGTAGAATCTGTGAGTCACGAGGACTCAGCAATCTCACACCCGCGAGATCATGACTATTTAAGCTGATAGGAAAGGATGGGGTAATGAGGTGGAGCTGCAGCAAGCACTAAGCATATGGTGGCTAACATACGCAAATGAGAGCAAGAAGAGAAGCAACGCAACGGTCGCGAAGCTAGAAATGATCAAGAAGTGATCCTGAACTACTTACGTTCATACATAACCCAGACCCTGTTCACTTCCTGGACTCCCCCGAAAAGAGACCATCACGTCTACACGCACGGTGGATGTATTTTAATTAAGTCAAGTGTCAAGTTCTCTACAACTGGACATTAACAAATTCCCATCTGCCACATAACCGCGGGCACGGCTTTCGAAAGATAATTCCCTGCAGGGGTGTCCCAACTTAGCCCATTATAAGCTCTGACGGTCAACGAAGGATAAACCTTCTCCCGGGAAGACCCGATCAGTCTCGGAATCCCGGTTTACAAGACATTTCGACAATGGTAAAACAAGACCAGCAAAGCCTCCCGTGTGCCGACAAATCCCGATAGGAGATGCACATATCTCGTTCTCAGGGCACACCGGATGAGCCAGACGTCGGGTTGGCATAGACCCTGGTTGCCCAGGGGGCGCCGGACATCGCTCGGTTTGGGCCAACACTCGAAGGAGCACTAGTCCGGGGGTTCAAATAAAGATGACCCTCGGGCTCGCGAAAACCCAGGGAAAAAGGCTTAGGTAGGCAAATGGTAAAACCAAGGTTGGGCCTTGCTGGAGGAGTTTTATTCAAGGCGAACTGTCAAGGGGGTCCCGTAAATCACCCAACCGCGTAAGGAACGCAAAATCAAGGAACATAACACCGGTATGAGGGAAAACTAGGGCAGCAAGAGTGGAACAAAACACCAGGCATAAGGCCGAGCCTTCCACCCTTTACCAAATATATAGATGCATTAATTAAATAAGAGATATTGTGATATTCCAAAATATCCATGTTCCAACATGGAACCAACTTCAACTTCACCTGCAACTAGCAACGCTATAAGAAGGGCTGAGCAAAAGCGGTAACTTAGCCAAACAACGGTTTGCTAGGAAAGGATGGTTAGAGGCTTGACATGGCAATATGGGAGGCATGATATAGCAAGTGGTAGGTAGCGCAGCATAGCAATAGAACGAACAACTAGCAAGCAAAGATAGAAGTGATTTCGAGGGTATGGTCATCTTGCCTGCAAGGTTCTCAGAGTTGTCGAAAGCTTGATCCTCGTAAGCGTTCTCAACTGGTTCCTCATTCACGAACTCGTCTCCCGGCTCTACCCAAAGCAAGAACACAAGCAATGGAACCACAATCAATCACGGGAAATGCACAAGCAATATGATGCAATACATGCATGATATGCGAGATGTGATATGCGATGCATATGCGTGCTCCAGAATAAAAAGGATGAAGAAGGCATCAACTTGGTAAACCAAGTATGCCACTAGAAAGATGAGATCATTTCGGTCGAAATCGATATAAAGATCACCGGAAACGGATGCACGGTTTGCAAATGGCAAGCAAAACAAGGATGACACAATTCTGCGATTAACAGCATGATAGCACTTAGAATACATCAAGTAACTATGCTACAACACACCAACATAGCACCAAAGCATATGGCAGTGATCCACAAGAGATGCTTGACAAAAGATGAACACTGAACTACGGCTAGATCACACAATAACAGGTTCAAACAAGCATGGAAAAAAGTGCAAAAGATATCAGCTTCACAGACTTGGTGAAAATACTGGACATGCCAGAAATAACATCAGGAAGCCATGTTTAGAGCAAGCAAACAGCATGCTACAGGAACATATCATAGCAAATCAAGGCATGGCATCAATCTACTAAATGCATAGAATAAAAGTCCCTTACTGGCCATGAGCCTAAAAGGCACAGAAGATATGATGGCGCCCATGTAAACATAGCAAGTTTCGTTAATAGGTTTCAGACTCCGCAGAAAACAGAACATGCGTTAACAGAATTATGAAGGCATCTTTGTGAGCTCGATTCACACATCACAAAGAAATGCAAGACAAAATAAGAATACGTGCAGCAAGATGGCATGTTCATGAAGCTAACCATGGCAAGAGCAAGTTCATAGCATGTATGGATCAACTAGAACAACGTTGGCAAAATTGAATATCATGTTAACATTCTGCCAGGAACATTTTATAGCAAAAGTAGAGCAAGATTGAGACATGCTAGGGCACTCCATAATTTCAAACAGTGGCATGGATGAATAGAGCACAACTATATGTCCACAACATCTTTACTGAACATACTCAAAAGAAGCATGGATGTCACTATAGCCACATAGATACATGGCAACAAAATAACAGCAGGAAAAGACAGCAAAATTCTAAGTTCCTGAAAACAGAAACATCATGAAGCCTAGTTTGCATGCTTATGCTAGTCACCACATAGATCACAAAAATACATGGCATACACCCCTGTAAAGATGGCATGGCATAGATCAAAACACATGTAGAGCTCATGCTCATAAGATGCACACATCAAATGCAGCAAAAATGACAAATCATCATATTCTGATAAGTAACAGCAGTAAACAACACATAGCACTCTTGCATCAGAGATTTGAGCACCCAGATGAACTCAAACGAGCATGGCACAATCGAAGAAAATGAACAGCATAACCTGATGAACATTTCGATATATCACACACATGAAACGGAGCAGTATGCAAGAAGATATGATGCAATGAACAGAACAACATAATATGACAGAAAAAGGACTCGGAGGAATTTCGGGGTCAACCGTCGTTTTGGATCTGCATCTGGGGGCTTCGGTCACGGACTTCGAGGACGCCAGAGGAGAGGGAGACGGCGGCCGGAGTCAGACGGAGAGGGCTGCGGGGGAGGCGCGTCGACCGGAGCGGGCGCGGCGGCGGCCACGGGCGCGGCCGGCGGGCTGCGGCGTCGGGCAGCCGCGGGGTGCGAGAGACCGGGCGGCGGCGACCGGAGCGGAGGGACGCGGGCGGCGCGCGGGGTGGCTCGGGCCGGGAGGGCCTCCCGCGAGCTCTGGCGGGCCAACGGCGGCTAGCGGCGGGGAGCGCCACGTGGCGGCTTCCCGTTGACGCGGGTGCGGCGGCGGTTTCGTCCGGCTCGGGCCGGACGTGTCCGGCGGCGCGAGGGGAGCGGTGGCTAGGGTTTGGACCCGGATTTGGAGGAGGGGTGCACATATTTATAGGTAGAGGGAGCTAGGAGACTCCAAATGGAGTGCGGTTTTCGCCCACACGATCGTGATCGAACGACCGAGAGCATGGAGGGGGCTTAGATGGGTTATTGGGCTGTTTGGAGGGGTGTTTGGCTGCAACACACCAAAGGCCTTTGCGGTTACCCGGTTAACCGTTGGAGCATCAAACGAACTCCAAATGGAACAAAACTTGACAGGTAGTCTACCGGTGGTGTACCAAGGCCACTTTGCAAACCTCGGTCCATTCCGAGAACATTTAACACCCGCTCACGAAAAGAGACAAGAGGGGTGCGCCGGTGCATGTGGGAGTGTCGGATTGCAAAACGGACAACGGGGAAAATGCTTGGAAGTGTGAGACGAACACGTATGCAAATGAGATGTGCATGATGACATGATATGAGATCCATGACATGAACAAAATGAAAAACGAAAGATAAAACCCGACCACGAATGGAATATCATAACACATAGCCGAAAATGGCAAGAGTTGGGGTTACAAATATGGAAAGTTACATCCGGGGCGTTACACATACCGATGACAAAGGGAACAACGTATGTTGTTATGCGGTTTATTGACCGGAAGTGAGTCTCGGTCATGTCTACATAGTTCTCGAACCCATAGGGTCCGCACGCTTTACGCTCGATGACGATCGGTATTATGAGTTTATGTGTTTTGATGTACCGAAGGTAGTTCGGAGTCCCGGATGTGATCAAGGACATGAAAAGGAGTCTCGAAATGGTCGAGACATAAAAATTGATATATTGGAAGGCTATGTTTGGACACCGGAATGGTTTCAGATGAGTTCGGGCAATTATGGGAGTACCGGGGGATTACCGGAACCCCCCGGGGAGTTAATGGGCCTTATTGGGCCTTAGTGGAAGAGAGGAGGAGGCAGCCAGGTGGAGGGAGCCCCCCCCCCAAGCCCAATCCAAATTGGGGTGGGGGGCCGGCCCCCCTTTCCTTCTCTCCCTCTTCCTTCTTCTCCTACTCCAATAGGAAGGGGGGAAACCTACTCCTACTGGGAGTAGGACTCCCCCTTGGGCGTGCCCTATGAGGGCCGGCCCTCTCCTCCACCCCTCCTTTATATACGAGGGAGGGGGCACCCCATAGACACACAAGTTGATCTTTTAGCCATGTGCGGTGCCCCCCTCCACAGTTTTACACCTCGGTCATATCGTCGTAGTGCTTAGGCAAAGCCCTGCTCCGGTAACTTCATCATCACCGTCACCACGTCGTCGTGCTGACGAAACACTCCCTCGGCCTCAACTGGATCAAGAGTTCCAGGGACGTCACCGAGCTGAACGTGTCGGGTCGCGGAGGTGCCGTGCGTTCGGTACTTGGATTGGTTGGATCGCGAAGACGTTCAACTACATCAACTGCGTTACTTAACGCTTCCGCTTTCGGTCTATGATGGTACGTGGACACACTCTCCCCGCTCGTTGCTATGCTTCTCCTAGATAGATCTTGCGCGATCGTAGGAATTTTTTTGAAATACTATGTTCCCCAACAGTGGCATCCGAGCCAGGTCTATGCATAGATGTTATATGCACGAGTAGAACACAAAGAGTTGTGCGCGATAGTAGTAATACTGCATACCAGCATGTCATACTTTGATTCGGCGGTACTGTTGGATCAAGCGGCTCAAACCGACATTACATGTAAGCTTACGCGAGACTGGTTCTACAGACGTGCTTCGCACACAGGTGGCTAGTGAGTGTCTGTTTCTCCAACTTTAGTTGAATCGAGTGTGACTACGCCCGGTCCTTGTTGAAGGATAAAACAGCAAACTTGACGAAAAATCGTTGTGGTTTTGATGCGTAGGTAAGAACGGTTCTTGCTAAGCCTGTAGCAGCCACATAAAACTTGCAACATCAAAGTAGAAGACGTCTAACTTGTTTTTGCAGGGCATGTTGTGATGTGATATGGTCAAGACGTGATTATATAAATTGTTGTATGGGATGATCATGTTTTGTAACACAGTTATTGGCAACTGGCAGGAGCCATATGGTTGTCGCTTTATTGTATGAAATGCAGTCGCCATGTAATTGCTTTACTTTATCACTAAGTGGTAGCGATAGTCATGGAGGCAATAGTTGGCAAGATGACAACAATGCTTCGATGGAGATCAAGGTGTCAAGCCGGTGACGATGGTGATCATGACGGTGCTTTGGAGATGGAGATCAAAGGCGCAAGATGATGATGGCCATATCATATCACTTATATTGATTGCATGTGATGTTTATACTTTATGCATCTTATTTTGCTTAGTACGGAGGTAGCATTATAAGATGATCTCTCACTAAGTTTCAAGGTACAAGTGTTCTCCCTGAGTATGCACCGTTGCTACAGTTCGTCGTGCCAAGACACCACGTGATGATCGGGTGTGATAAGCTCTACGTTCACATACAATGGGTGCAAGCCAGTTTTGCACAAGTAGAATACTGGGTTAAACTTGACGAGCCTAGCATATGCAGATATGGCCTCGGAACATGCTACCTCTTGAGCACTGCATTGGTTTTCCCTTGAAGAGGAAAGGGTGATGCAGCAAAGTAGCGTAAGTATTTCCCTCAGTTTTTGAGAACCAAGGTATCAATCTAGTAGGAGGCTACGCGCGAGTCCCTCGCACCTACACAAAACAAATAAATCCTCGCAACCAACGCGATAAGGGGTTGTCAATCCCTACACGGTCACTTACGAGAGTGAGATCTGATAGATATGATAGGATAATATTTTTTGGTATTTTTATGATAAAGATGCAAAGTAAAAAGGCAACGGAAATAACTAAGTGTTGGAAGATTAATATGATGAAGATAGACCCGGGGGCCATAGGTTTCACTAGTGGCCTCTCTGAAGAGCATAAGTATTTTATGGTGGGTGAACAAATTACTGTCGAGCAATTGATAGAATTGAGCATAGTTATGAGAATATCTAGGTATGATCATGTATATAGGCATAACGTCCGAGACAAGTAGACCGACTCCTGCCTGCATCTACTACTATTACTCCACACATCGACCGCTATCCAACATGCATCTAGAGTATTAAGTTCATAAGAACAAAGTAACGCCTTAAGCAAGATGACATGATGTAGAGGGATAAATTCATGCAATATGAAAAAAAACCCATCTTGTTATCCTCGATGGCAACAATACAATACGTGCCTTGCTGCCCCTACAGTCACTGGGAAAGGACACCGCAAGATTGAACCCGAAGCTAAGCACTTCTCCCATTGCAAGAAAGATCAATCTAGTAGGCCAAACCAAACTGATAATTCGAAGAGACTTGCAAAGATAACCAATCATACATAAAAGAATTAAGAAGATTCAAATATTGTTCATAGATAAACTTGATCATAAACCCACAATTCATCGGTCTCAACAAACACACCGCAAAAAGAAGATTACATCGAATAGATCTCCACGAGAGAGGGGGAGAACATTGTATTGAGATCCAAAAAGAGAGAAGAAGCCATCTAGCTACTAACTATGGACCCGAAGGTCTGAGGTAAACTACACACACTTCATCGGAGGGGCTATGGTGTCGATGTAGAAGCCCTCCGTGATCGATGCCCCTCCGGCGGAGCTCCGGAAATGCCCCAAGATGGGATCTCATGGGTACAGAAGGTTGTGGCGGTGGAATTAGGTTTTTGGCTCCGTATCTGATCGTTTGGGGGTACGTAGGTATATATAGGAGGAAAGAGTACGTCGGTGGAGCAACATGGGGCCCACGAGGGTGGAGGGCGCGCCTGGGGGCGAGGGGGGGGGGGGGTAGGCGCGCCCCCTACCTCGTGGCTTCCTCGAAGCTTCCTTGACTTAGGGTCCAAGTCTCCTGGATCATGTTCGTTCCAAAAATCACGTTCCCGAAGGTTTCATTCCGTTTGATATTCTTTTTCTGCGAAACTCTGAAATAGGCAAAAAAACAGCAATTCTGGGTTGGGCCTCCGGTTAATAGGTTAGTCCCAAAAATAATATAAAAGTGAATAATAAAGCCCAATAATGTCCAAAACAGAAGATAATATAGCATGGAGCAATAAAAAATTATAGATACGTTGGAGACGTATCAGAACACTGAGACCGAAAGGTCGAGTGTGAATCATATAGTAGATATGATTAACATAGTGATGTTCACCATTGAAAACTTCTCCATCTCACGTGATGATCGGACATCGTTTAGTTGATATGGATCACGTGATGATTTAGATGACTAGAGGGATGTCTATCTAAGTGGGACTTCTTGAGTAATATGATTAATTGAACTTTAATTTATCATGTACTTAGTCCTGATAGTATTTGCATAACTATGTTGTAGATCAATAGCTCGCTAGCTCCCCGTTAATTTTTTGATATGTTCCTAAAGAAAAATAAGTTGAAAGATGATAGTAGAAATGATGCGGACTAGGTCCGTGATCTGATGATTATCCTCATTGCTACACAGAAGAATAATGTCCTTGATACACCTCTAGGTGACATACCTATTGCATGTGCAAATGCAGAGAGTATGAACGTTTGGCAAAGCTCGGTATGATGAATACTTGATAGTTTAGTGCACCATGCTTTACGGCTTAGAACCGGGACTTCAAAAACATTTTGAATGCCATGAAACATATAAGATGTTCCAAGAGCTGAAATTTGTATTTCAGACTCATGCCCGAGTCGAGAGGTATGAGACCTCTGACAAGTATTTTGCCTACAAGATGGAGGAGAATAGCTCAACAAGTGAGCATGTGCTCAGAATGTCTGAGTACTACAATCGCTTGAATTGAGTGGGAGTTAATCTTCTAGATAAGATAGTGATTTACAGAGTTCTCTAGTCACTATCACCAAGTTACTAGAACTTCGTGATGATCTATAATATGTAAGGGATGACAAAAATGATTCCCAAGCTCTTCGCGAAGGTAGAAATCAAGAAAAGCATCAAGTGTTGATGGTTGACAAGACCACTAGTTTCAAGAAAAAGGGAAAGGGAAAGAAAGGGGACTTCAAGAAGAATGGCAAGCAAGTTACCACTCCCATGAAGAAGCCCAAAGCTAGACCAAAGCCCGAAATTGAGTGCTTCTACTGCAAAGGAAATGGTCACTGGAAGTCGAACTGCCATATATACTTGGCGGATAAGAAGGATGGCAAAGTGAACAAAGGTATATTAGATATACATGTTATTGATGTGTACTTTACTAGTGTTTATAGCAACCCCTCGGTATTTGATACTGGTTCAGTTGCTAAGAGTAGTAACTCGAAATGGGAGTTGCAAAATAAACAGAGACTAGTTAAGGGTGAGGTGATGATGTGAGTTGGAAGTGATTCCAAGGTTGATAAGATCACCATCGCACACTCCCATTACCTTCAGGATTAGTTTTGAACTTAAAATAAATGTTATTTGGTGTTTGCGTTGAGCATGAATATGATTGGATCATGTTTATTGCAATACGGTTATTCATTTAAGTCAAAGAATAATTGTTTTTCTATTTACATGAATAAAACCTTCTATGGTCATACACTCAATATAAATGGTTTATTGAATCTCGATCGTAGTGATACACATATTCATAATATTGAAGCCAAAAGATGCAAAGTTAATAATGATAGTGCAACTTACATGTGGCACTGTTGTTTAGGTCATATTGGTGTAAGGCGCATGAAGAAACTCCATATTGATGGACTTTCGGAATCACTTGATTATGAATCACTTGATGCTTGCGAACCATGCCTCATGGCAAGATGACTGAAACTCCGTTCTCCGGAACAATGGAGCGAGCAACTGACTTATTGGAAATAATACATACAGATGTATGCGGTCCGATGAGTGTTGAGACTCGCGGCGGGTATCATTATTTCCTGACCTTCACAAATGATTTGAGCAGATATGGGTATATCTACTTGATGAAACACAAGTCTGAAATATTTGAAAAGTTCAAGAATATTAGAGTGAAGTGGAAAATCATCGTAACAAGAAAATAAAGTTTCTACGATCCGATCGCAGAGGCAAATATTTGAGTTACGAGTTTGGCCTTCATTTAAAACTTGGAATAGTTTCACAACTCACGCCACCTGGAACACCATAGCGTAATGGTGTGTCCTAACGTTGTAACCGTACTTTATTAGATATGGTGCGATTTATGATGTCTCTTACAGATTTACCACTATCGTTTTGGGGTTATGCATTAGAGACAGCTGCATTCACGTTAAATAGGGCATCATCTAAATCCGTTGAGACGACACCATATAAACTGTGGTTTAGCAAGAAACCTAAGCTGTCGTTTATTAAAGTTTGGGACTGTGAGCTTATGAGAAAAAGTTTCAACTTGATAAGCTCGAACCCAAATCGGAGAAATGTGTCTTCATAGGATACCAAAAGGAAACTGTTGGGTACATCTTCTATCACAGATCCAAAGGCAAGATATTCGTTTTTAAGAATGGATCCTCTCTAGAGAAGAAGTTTCTCTCCAAAGAAGTGAGTGGGAGGAATGTAGAACTTGATGAGGTAATTGTACCTTCTTTTGAATTGGAAAGTAGTTCATGACAGAAATCAGTTCCAGTGATTCCTACACCAATTAGTGAGGAAGCTAATGATGATGATCATGAAACTTCAGATCAAGTTACTACCGAACCTCATAGATCAACTAGAGTATGGTCCGCACCAGAGTGGTACGGTAATCCTTTCTGGAATTCATGTTACTAGACCATGACAAACCTATGAACTATGAGGAAGTGATGATGAGCCCAGATTCCGCGAAATGGCTTGAGGCCATGAGATCTGAGATGAGATCCATGTATGAGAAAAAAGTATGGACTTTGATTGACTTGTCCGATGATCGGCGAGCCATTGAGAATAAATGGATCTTCAAGAGGAAGACGGACGCTGATAGTAGTGTTACTATCTACAAAGCTCGAATTGTCGCAAAAAGTTTTCGACAAGTTCAAAGGTGTTGACTATGATAAGATTTTCTCACTCGTAGCGATGCTTAAGTATGTCCGAATCATGTTAGCAATTGCCACATTTTATGAAATCTGGCAAATGGATGTCAAAACTACATTCGTTAATGGATTTCTTAAAGAAGAGTTGTATATGATGCAACAAGAAGGTTTTGTCAATCCTAAAGGTGCTAGCAAAGTGTGCAAAGCTCCAGCAATCCATCTATGGACTGGTGCAACCATCTCGGAGTTGGAATATACGCTTTGATAAGTTGATCAAAGCATATAGTTTTATACAGACTTGTGGTGAAGCCTGTATTTACAAGAAAGTGTGTGGGAGCACTACAGCCTTTCTAATAAGTATATGTGAATGACATATTGTTGATCAGAAATGATGTGGAATTTTTTGGAAAGCATAAAGGAGTGTTTGAAAGGATATTTTCAAAGGAAGACCTCGGTGAATCTGCTTACATATTGGGCATCAACATCTATAGAGATAGATCAAGACGCTTGATAAGATTTTTCAATGAGTACATACCTTGACAAGATTTTTGAAGTAGTTCAAAATGGAACAGTCAAAGAAGGAGTTCTTGCCTGTATTGCAAGGTGTAAAGTTGAGTAAGACTCAAAACACGACCACGTTAGAAAATAGAAATAGAATGAAAGTCATTCCCTATGGCTCAGCCATAGGTTCTATAAAGTATGCTATGCTGTGTACCAAACCTATTGTGTACCTTGCCATGAGTTTGGCAAGGGGGTACGATATTGATCCAGGAGTGGATCACTTGACAGCGGTCAAAATTATCCTTAGAATACTTAAGAGATATTTCTCTGTTATGGAGGTGATAAAGAGTTCGTCGTAAAGAGTTACGCCGGTGCAAGATTTTACACCGATCCGCATGACTTTGAGTCTCAATCTGGATACATATTGAAAGTGGGAGCAATTAGCTAGAGTAGCTCCGTGCCGAGCATTTTAGACATAGAAAATTTGCAAAATACATACGACTCTGTATGTGACACACCTGTTGACTAAGCTTCTCTCACAAGCAAAACATGATCACACCTTAGCACTCTTTGGGTGTTAATCACATAGCGATTTCGACTAGATTATTGACTCCAGTAAAACCCTTTGGGTATTAGTCACATGGCGATGTGAACTAATCACATGGTGATGTGAACTATTGGTGTTAAATCACATGGCGATGTGAACTAGATTATTGACTCTAGTGCAAGTGGGAGACTGAAGGAAATATGCCCTCGACGCAATAATAAAGTTGTTATTTATATTTCCTTATATCATGATAAATGTTTATCATTCATGCTAGAATTCTATTAACTAGAAACTTAGTACATGTGTGAATACATAGACAAACAGAGTGTCACTAGTATGCCTCTACTTGACTAGCTCATTAATCAAAGATGGTTAAGTTTCCTAACCATGGACAAGAGTTGTCATTTGATGAACGGGATCACATCATTAAAGACTGATGTGATTGACTTGACCCATCATGGACAAGAGTCTCGGTCATGTCTACATAGTTCTCGAACCCGTAGGGTCCGCACGCTTACCGCTCGATGACGATCGGTATTATGAGTTTATGTGTTTTGATGTACTGAAGGTAGTTCGGAGTCCCGGATGTGATCGCGGACATGACGAGGAGTCTCGAAATGGTCGAGACATAAAGATTGATATATTGGAAGGCTATGTTTGGACACCGGAATGGTTTCGGATGAGTTCGGGCAAATACCAGAGTACTGGGGGATTACCGGAACCCTCCGGGGAGTCAATGGGCCTTATTGGGCCTTAGTGGAAGAGAGGAGGGGGCGGCCAGGTGGAGGGCACCACCCCGAAGCCAAATCTGAATTGGGGTGCCCCCCCTTTCCTTCTCTCCCTCTCCCTCTTCCTTCTTCTCCTACTCCAACTAGGAAGGGGGAAACCTACTCCTAATGGGAGTAGGACTCCCCCCTTGGGCATGTCCTATGAGGGCCGGCCCTCTCCTCCTCCCCTCCTTTATATACGGGGGAGGGGCGCACCCCATAGACACACAAGTTGATCTTTTAGCCGTGTGCGGTGCCCCCCTCCATAGTTTTACACCTCGGTCATATCGTCGTAGTGCTTAGGCAAAGCCCTGAGCCGGTAACTTCATCATCACCGTCACCATGCCATCGTGCTGACGAAACTCTCCCTTGGCCTCAACTGGATTAAGAGTTCGAGGGACATCACCGAGCTGAACGTGTGAAGATCGCGGAAGTGTCGTGCGTTCGGTACTTGGATTGGTTGGATTGCGAAGATGTTCGACTACATCAACCGCGTTATTTAACGCTCCCGCTGTTGGTCTATGAGGGTACGTGGACACACTCTCCCCACTCGTTGCTATGCTTCTCCTAGATAGATCTTGCGTGATCGTAGGAATTTTTTTGAAATACTACATTCCCCAACAGTTAGCACACCTTTCCACTTGTTTTGCTTTACTAGCGTGCTTAAACCTGCACACTTAAGCTATCTTTTGGAGATTATTTTGTCTGCCATGTATAATTTTGGTTGATGTTTAGCCTGTTGTGCTTAACATGCTTCTCGATGTACCTACACTGGACAATTTTGGGAGCGGCTACTATTTTCCATCAAGGTTAGTTTCATCCCATGGCTTATATCTGCTCACTGTTCAGGATATCGGTAGCTGGTATCATATAGGCCGGCGGCTGATAAGGGACTAATCAGTGAATCAGACTTTTAACTGAATATATCTGCAACCCATTTTCCGTTAGGTTAACTAGGGCCATATGTAATATATCTGAGGCTACATAGAAACCTGCATTGTACTTAATGTCTAAATATGCAATCCTAGGCTACATAGCAACAAGGAAGAGTGTTACATTAATGTTCTAATGATGTCTAGATATACGTAGAAGGGCAGCAACAGCAACAACAACAACACAACCCTATTTGGATACTCAACTTAGGTAGAGGTTAGGGTTAGTTTCTAGCTCATTACTAACCCTCAACTAACTTCATCCAAAGAGTTTTTTGGATGTCAGAGTTAGATTTACAATAAATGCACTAGGAGAACTAGCTCCAATTAGCACCTCTTGGGTTGGATAGTTTTTTTGGGTGGGTTATAGATGCAACTAGCTCAAACTAGCCCTCATGTTTAGATATACTTTAGGGCTATTTGAGCTCGAACAAGCTCAAACTAACTGTAACCCATGGATACAGCAGCAGTTACTCAGCCGATAATTTGTAAGAATGCACTAAACTCCTTTTGGCCCATAATATAAGATGTTAATTCATCCAATATGTGAGTATATTGGATGTTATA
The DNA here is from genome assembly GCF_018294505.1 of Triticum aestivum. Taxonomy (NCBI): domain Eukaryota; kingdom Viridiplantae; phylum Streptophyta; class Magnoliopsida; order Poales; family Poaceae; genus Triticum; species Triticum aestivum. The sequence goes on from NC_057805.1 coordinate 242,878,102, forward strand.
AGATACTCCCTCTGTTCCTAAATATTTGTCTTTTTAGATATTTCAAATGAACTACCACATATGGATGTATATAGACATATTATAAAAGAGTGTTGTACTACATCATTGTGCAATTGTTGTTTAGCTTCTAATATTAACTAGGTGCTTTTAGGTACATATGTCATTGGTAAAGATCCGCGCTTCGACCCTTTCTGCGTATGGGGCAATGAGATATCGATGAACCAGCATCAAGTGAGGAAGCTGATAAAGATTGTTAGTAAAATGGGTCCAAAGATGGCAATTGAACTATTTGTTTACACTTTATCCAAGACAACAGCAAACTGCAGGATGGTCAGTAAGAACTCTGCAACCTTCTTTTTACTGCCCATAATGAGTTGTGTTAGATGACAATGTCTGAATCTTTTTCCTTTGAAGTGGTTGCCAAAGCAGTTTACTCAAGATTACCTCTCAAACTACATGATTGGTGGGCATGCAAAGGTTAAAGTATTTCTACCAGAACACGATGATTATCTAGATGTTTTCATGAAGACTGTGAAGGATGGGCGGTCGGCCATCACAAGGGGTTGGACTAGAGTCGTGCGTGCCTTCTGCATGGAGGAGGGCACAATATGGGCATTGCACTTCACCTTGTTCAGCAACCAGAATATATTTCGCCTCTTTCTTTACCGTTATTAATAGTACAAGTATACAACTGTGGTTCATCATTCTTTATTTGGTTCTTATGTAATTCTTGAACATATGTACCTATGAATCGAATAATGCATTGGTTGTTTGAACTAGTGGATATGAATAAAGCTGTGGCATACATTCAAATTCAAATCCAAATCCAAATCCAAATCCGGCACAATTTGGAAAAGTAGCAATTAAATTACGGTGAAATTACGCTCTCCAGGTTGTTACGGCACACACGGTTGGTAAAACACAAACATTTGCGATATGCACCATAATCCGAGACGGTTCACAGAGAGGAAACGTGTGCAAGCATGCACACAGTTGCTGTTTGCAAAGCGTGTGCGATGTCAGACAATATCACAAACGGTGTGGGCAAACTAAACGTTTGTGTTAGTTGCCTTATCGTACACGATTCGCAACCATGAACTGTTTCTGATGAAGTATGCATCGTAAACGTTGCACCACAGAATAGCGTGTGCGATAGTTGTCGTGTATGACGATGTTACGATGGTCCAACGTTTCGTAATGCTGTTCGACACTCATACGACGATTATCTAATCTTCTTAATAGTGAACCGTTTGTGATGGGTCGCGCATCATACACGTTCCATAATAGTGAACCGTTTGTGATGGGCCGCGGATCGTAAATGTAGCACCACAGAATACCGACTACGATGGCAATGCGAATAGAAACGAGTAGGAGTATTGTAGGGGCCCTATCCCCGACGGTTGTTGGTCATGTGGGAAGGACCCCCTATCTCCCACACTCACTTGCCGACGGTTCCAAATGCCGTCGCGGAAAGGGGTTAAAAATCGTTTGTTCTGGACCGATGCACACCAGTGATCATTGCACAACAATGTACTTGCACAGTTCGTTCACTCATGGCTTTCAGCATGATTGCACAACATCGTTGAACCTAAACCTAAACAGAGAGAGAGAAGAGGGGGGAAGAGGGAGGGGTGGCGCACCTCGATGTTGGGGACGGCCGGGGCCGGGGGAGGGGCCGGGCCGGGGGGTCGACGGTGACGGCGTCGGGGTCTGGTGTGGCGTCGGAGGGGCCGGAGCTCGGGGCGGCGGTGGTCGACGACGGGACTCGTGCGGCGACGCAGAGGCGACGGCGTCGGAGAGGCGAGGCAGAGGGGGCGAAGGAGGGCGGAGGGTCGGGGCGACGGCGGGGGCGGGGGGTCGAGGGTGGGGGCGGTGGCGCGGGGGCGAAGGAGGGCGAGGAGGCAACGGGCGAGGCGAGCAGGAGGCGGTGACGGGGCAGGGCGGAGCTCGGGGCGGCGGGAGCGGGGGGTCGGGGCGGCGGCGCGAGTGAGGTGAGGGCTGGGGGAGAGGGAGAGGGAAGGGTGAGGTGAGGTGGGGCCGGGGGAAACGGCCGTTAAAACGGCCAGTTTCTTTGCCGTTCGCTGGGTGACGGCAAAGAAACTTTGCTGTCCGCTAGCAGACGACAAAGAAACTTTGCTGTCCGCTAGCAGACGACAAAGAAACTGGCCGTTAGGTCGTTCTTACAGTGCAGCACCCACCATCTTTGCCGTCAGTTAGCAGACGGCAAAGAGAAGGCTGGCGGCAAACACAAATTTTGCCCTCCGCTCTTTCTTTGCCGTCTGCTATATTTAAGCTGATGGCAAAGAACTTCTTTGCCATCAGCTTGCCAACGACAAAGAGTTGGCTGACGACAAAGATCCTGATTTCAGTACTGCACATAGCATTTATTACAAACAGGGGTCACTTGGTGCAACATACAGAGCATACAAGCAACGGAAGCATAACATGTCTAAGTAGACAACTACAAATGAAAAAGGCTGAGAAGCCTGACTATCTACAATACCCTCTCAAGGGTACAAGATCGTAGCTACGGTAACAAGCTAAATGCCGAAGTCCACGTAGAACTACTAGTGAGACTGAAGTCTCTCTAAAAAACATAAATTAAGCAAACATGAGTACAAATGTACCCAGCAGGACTTACATGAGAACTAGCTATATATGCATCAGTATCAATAAAGGGGTGGTGGAGTTTAACTTTAGCAAGCCAGCTTTGACTCTATGGCTATCATGTACTACAACTTCTGGTAACTCTTTTGAGGTGGCGCACACGAGTCCACATATTCACCATATCAATACACCACTATGGATCCGCTCCCATCTCCCTATGAGAAGGCCATCCATAGAACTCACACTTATCTTGCTGTGACGCCCCCGATTCAATCATACACTAATCATGCACGCAAACGTGCACGATCAAGATCAGGGACTCACGGGAAGATATCACAACACAACTCTAAAAACATAAATAAGTCATACAAGCATCATAATACAAGCCAGGGGCCTCGAGGGCTCGAATTCAAGTGCTTGATCATAGACGAGTCAGCGGAAGCAACAATATCTGAGTACAAACATAAGTTAAACAAGTTGCCATAAGATGGCTAGCACAAAATGGGATACAGATCGAAAGAAGCGCATGCCTCCTGCCTGGGATCCTCCTAAACTACTCCTGGTCGTCGGCGGCGGCCTGCACGTAGTAGTAGGCACCCTCGGTGTAGTAGGGGTCGTCGTTGATGGTGGCGTCTGGCTCCTGGGTTCCAGCATCTGGTTGCAACAACCGAGAGGAAAGGAAAGGGGAAAAGAGGGAGCAAAGCAACGGTGAGTACTCATCCAAAGTAACCGCAAGCAAGGATCTACACTACATATGCATGGGTATCAGTGTAAAGGGGCAATATCGGTGGACTGAACTGCAGAATGCCAGAATAAGAGGGGGATAGCTTGTCCTATCGAAGGCTACGCTTCTGGCAGCCTCCATCTTGCAGCATCTAGAAGAGAGTAGATGGTAAGTTCACCAAGTATCATCGCATAGCATAACCCTACCCGACGATCCTCCCCTCGTCGCCCTGTGTGAGAGCGATCACCGGGTTATATCTGGCACTTGGAAGGGTGTGTTTTATTAAGTATCCGGTTCTAGTTGTCATAAGGTCAAGGTACAACTCCGGGCCGTCCTGTTACCGAGGATCACGGCTAATCGAATAGATAAACTTCCCTGCAGGGGTGCACCACATTACCCAACACGCTCGATCCCTCTGGCCGGACACACTTTCCTGGGTCATGCCCGGCCTCGGAAGATCAACATGTCGCAACCCCACCTAGGCACAACAGAGACGTCAGCACGCCGATCTAAATCCTATGCGCGCAGGGGTCTGGGCCCATCGCCCATTGCACACCTGCACGTTACGAGGGCGGCCGGAAGCAGACCTAGCCGCCTTAATACTAGCACAGGCTTACGGTCCCAATCCGGAGCGCGCCGCTCAGTCGCTGACGTCCAGAAGGCTTCGGCTGATACCACGATGTTGAGTGCCCATAACTGTTCCCGTGTAGTTGGTTAGTGCGTATAGGCCAGTGGCCAGACTCAGATCAAATACCAAGATCTCGTTAAGCGTGTTATTCTGAAGTAACTGCGGACGCCGACCAGGGCCAGGCCCACCTCTCACCTAGGTGGTCTCAACCTGCCCTGTCGCTCCGCCACAAAGTAACAGTTGGGGGCTGTGGGGAACCCAGGCCCACCTCTACCGGGATGGAGCCACCTGTCCTTTCAGCCCCCACACCGGAATCACTTGCAGGTACTCTACGAGCCGACCCGACTTTACTCACCACATGTATCATATAATATGTATGCAAGTATATACCCGTGATCACCTCCCGAGTGATCACGGCCCGGTAGTATAGCATGGCAGATGGACAAGAATGTAGGGCCACTGATGGAATACCAGCATCCTATACTAAGCATTAAGGATTGTAGGTAAGGCTAACAACTGTAGCAACAATGACAGGCTATGCAGTAGAATAGGATTAACCGAAAGGAGTAACATGCTACACTACTCTAATGCAAGCAGTAGAGAGAAGGAATAGGCGATATCTGATGATCAAGGGGGGGGGGCTTGCCTAGAAGCTCAGTCGAGAAGGGGGGTCGTCAACACAGTAGTCGATCACGGGGGTATCGACGGCGGTCTCGGTGTCTACCGAGAGAAGAGGGGGAAGAAACAATAAATATAATCCAAACATATGCATGACTACGCATGACATGACAGTGAGCGGTGCTAGGTGTGCCCTAACACGATAGTAGGTGATACCGGCGAAGGGGGGAAACATCCAGGAAAGTATTCTTGGTGTTTCGCGTTTTCGGACAGATGAACCGGCGAGGGAAAGTTGTGTGTTCGCTATGCTAGGGATGGGGGGGCGAACGGACCGCGATATCGGATTCGTCTCGTCATTCTAAGCAACTTTCGTGTACAAAGTATTTTCATCCGAGTTATTAATTTTCAAAGCATTATTCATTTTCTGAATTTAACTTAATTCGAAAATAAATGTGAAATACTATGTGCACCTAGCTCCGGGTACACAGAAGCGTACCGGAGGGGCTGACATGTGGGCCTGGGGGGACACAGTTGACCGGTCAAAGTTTGACTGGTCAACAGGGGTGGGGCCCCCTGTCATTGTCTGCCTAGTTAACTAACAAGATTAGTTGAGACTAATTAAGCCGTTAACAGGTTGATTAACATGATTAATTAGGTTAATTAATTGTTTAGACTGATTAAGCTTAATTAGTTTAATTAAACCAATTTAATTAACTTGATTAATTTGCTAATTAATTAATTATTTTTTCACATATTTTTCTAATTCGTTTTTTGTTTTACTGGGGCTGGGCCCACGTGTCATTGTCCCAGGCCACAAACGGGTTAACGGGCGCAGGCGTGGGTACTGGACCCGGGCACAGGGCGATGTGCAGCGCGGCGGCACGCAAGGCAGAAGCGGCGAGGCGAGGCCAGCACGGGCCGGCCGGAGCAGCAAGCGGCAGCGGGCGCCGCCCGCGTGGGCGGGCGCGCGTGCGTGCGTGGGAGCAGGGGGCGCACGAGGCGCTCACCGCGGGCGCGCGGGCTGGATCAGGTGATGGGAGGGAAGAGCGTGCAGGGGAGGAGAGAGCAGGGCGGAGCACAGCTGGTGGTGGCAGCAGCGACGGGGTAGGCGGCGCGAGGCACGGGCTGCAGCAGCGGGCACGGGGCGACGGTGGAGTGCACGGGACAGGGCGCGACAGGCGCGCGCGTTGCGCGAACCGGGTGCGGCGTGCGTCTGTGCAAGCGCGCGAGAGGCCAGGCTGGACGTGGCCAGAGCGCGGCCGTGGCGGACAGCGGGCGGGGACGACGCTTGCAACGTGAACATGGGAGAATAAAAAGGGGGGTAGGCGGATGATACGTCTCCATCGTATCTACTTTTCCAAACACTTTTGCCCTTGTTTTGGAGTCTAACTTGCATGATTTGAATGGAACTAACCCGGACTGACCGTGTTTTCAGCAGAATTGCCATGGTGTTAATTTTGTGCACAAATAAAAGTTCTCGGAATGACCTAAAACTTCACGGTTAATATTTTTGGAATATATAAAAATATTGGTGAAAGAATCCTTCCGACACCCTGTCCATGAGGGTGGGGGGCGCGCCTACCCCCCCCCCCCCCCGCCCTGGGCGCGCCCCCTGCCTCGTGGGCCCCCTGGAGCTCCACCGACCTGAACTCCAACTCTATATATTCACGTTCGGGGAGAAAAAAATCAGAGAGAAGGATTCATCGCGTTTTACGATACGGAGCCGCCGCCAAGCCCTAATCTCTCTTGGGAGGGCTCATCTGGAGTCCGTTCGGGGCTCCGGAGAGGGGAATCCGTCGCCGTTGTCATCATCAACCTTCCTCCATCACCAATTTCATGACGCTCACCGCCGTGCGTGAGTAATTCCATTGTAGGCTTAATGGACGGTGATGGGTTGGATGAGATTTACCATGTAATCGAGTTAGTTTTGTTAGGGTTTGATCCCTAGTATCCATTATGTTCTGAGATTGATGTTGCTATGACTTTGCTATGCTTAATGCTTGTCACTAGGGCCCGAGTGTCGTGATTTCAAAGATGAACCCATTATGTTTCATGAATATATGTGAGTTCTTGATCCTATCTTGCAAGTCAATAGTCACCTACTATGTGTTATGATCCGGTAACCCCGAAGTGACAATAATCGGGACCACTCCCGGTGATGACCGTAGTTTGAGGAGTTCTTGTATTCACTATGTCCTAATGCTTTGGTCCAGTACTCTATTAAAAGGAGGCCTTAATATCCCATAGTTTCCAATAGGACCCCGCTGCCACGGGAGGGTAGGACAAAAGATGTCATGCAAGTTCTTTTCCATAAGCACGTATGACTATATTCGGAATACATGCCTACATTACATTGATGAACTGGAGCTAGTTCTGTGTCACCCTATGTTATAACTGTTGCATGAGGAATCGCATCCGACATAATTATCCATCACTGATCCGATGCCTACGAGCTTTTCCCATATTGATCTTTGCTTATTTACTCTACCCGTTGCCACTGTTACAATTACTACAAATCTTCTACTGTTACTTTTGCCACCGTTACCGTTACTTCCATACTACTAAATACTTTGCTGCAGATATTAAGTTTTCTAGGTGTGGTTGAATTGACAACTCAACTGCTAATACTTGAGAATATTCTTTGGCTGCCCTTGTGTCGAATCAATAAATTTGGGTTGGATACTCTACCCTCGATACCTGTTGCGATCCCCTATACTTGTGGGTTATCAAGACTATTTTCTGGCGCCGTTGCCAGGGAGCATAGCCATATTCTTTGAGTTACTTGGGATTTATATCTGCTGATCACTATGAGGAACTTGAAAGACGAAAAAACCAAGATTTATCCCTCAACTACGAGGGGAGGTAAGGAACTGCCATCTAGCTCTGCACTTGATTCTCCTTCTGATTTGAGTAAACTTGCGACACATGAACCTACTTCTGCTATTAATTCTAATATGTCGCATGTTATTGACGATGCCACTTCTGCTATGCATGATGCTTATGATGAAACTACTTCTATGCTTGATAATACTATGCCACTAGGTGAATTTCTTGATGAACAACTTGCTAGGGTTAGAGAGAATGAAATTATTGAAACTGATAATATTGATGAAAGTGATGATGAAGATTCTCCCCCTAGATATGAATTGCCTGATGTGCCTGAGGGTTATGTTATGGATAAAGAAACTGCTAGAGATTTTCTTGCTTGCAATGATAGATATGATCTTAAGAAATTATTAGCTAAGCTGAAAGAAAAATCTTTGAATGCTAGAATGAAATATGACCCTGCTTTTGCTATTTCACCTATCTGTATTTCCGATAAGGATTATGATTTCTCTGTCGATCCTAAGATAATTACTTTGGTTGAATCTGATCCTTTCTATGGCTATGAATCTGAAACTGTTGTGGCACATCTTACTAAATTGAATGATATAGCCACCCTGTTTACTCATGAGGAAAAAATTCGTTACTACTATATCCTTAAGTTATTTCCGTTCTCATTAAAGGGTGATGCTAAAACATGGTTTAATTCTCTTGATCCTGGTTGTGTGCGTAGTCCCCAGGATATGGTTTATTACTTCTTTGCTAAATATTTCCCCGCTCATAAGAAACAAGTTGCCTTAAGGGAAATATATAATTTTGTGCAAGTTGAAGAAGAGAGTCTCCCAAAATCTTGGGGGAGGCTTCTCCGATTACTTAATGCTTTGCCTGATCATCCTCTCAAGAAAAATGAAATACTTGATATTTTTTATAATGGACTAACCGATGCTTCCAGAGACCACTTGGATAGTTGTGCTGGTTGTGTTTTCTGGGAAAGAACTGTTGATCAAGCTGGATTGCTATTAAATAATATGTTGAGTCATGAAAATGATTGGACACTTCCTGAACCAACTCCTAAGCCAACTCTGAAGAAAAGGGTATTCTATTTCTCAGTCCTGAAGATATGCAAGAGGCAAAGAAATCTATGAAAGAAAAAGGTATTAAAGCTAAAGATGTTAAGAATTTACCACCTATTGATGAAAAACATGGTCTTGATAACCCGACATAGGTAGTAAAGGTAAATTCTCTCTATAGATTTGATGAAGGTGATATTCCTCGTTATAAATCTGCTAGCCAATGCTTAGATGAGTTTGATAATTTTATTGTTAAACAAGAAACTTCAATTCTTATGTTGGTAGACAATTGAAACGCAATGCTTATATGATTGAACACTTGAGTGATTATATGTCTAGAGTTAAAGGTGAACTTAAACTTATTAGTAAACATGCTTTGATGGTTACCACTCAAGTAGAACAAGTGCTTAAAGCTCAAAATGATTTGCTCAATGAATTAAATAATAAGAAAAATGATAATGTTGTTAGAGTTATGACTAGAGGGGGCAAAATGACTCAGGAACCTTTGTATCCTGAAGGCCACCCTAAGAGAATTGAGCAAGATTCTCAGAGAACTAATGTTGATGCACCTAGTCCTTCTAAAAAGAAGAAAGAGAAAATGATAGGACTTTGCATGCTTCTAGTGAACCTGTTGTTGAGTTTGCAAGATTCTCAGAGAACTAATGTTGATACACCTAGTCCTTCTAAAAACACAATCTGGTAATGAACATGAACCTAGTGATAATATTAATGATGATGTTCATGTTGATGCTCAACCTAGTAATAACAATGATGTAGAGATTGAACATGCTGTTGATCTTGATAACCCACAATCAAAGAATGAACGTTATGATAAGAGAGACTTCGTTGCTAGGAAGCACGGTAAAGAAAGAGAACCATGGGTTCGGAAACCCATGCCTTTTCCTCCTAAACCATCCAAGAAAAAGGACGATGAGGATTTTGAGCGCTTTGTTGAAATGATTAGACCTATCTTTTTGCGTATGCGCTTGACTGATATGCTTAAAATGAATCCTTATGCTAAGTACATGAAAGATATTGTTACAAATAAAAGAAAGATACCGGAAGCTAAAATTTCCACCATGCTTGCTAATTATACTTTTAAGGGTGGAATACCAAAGAAACTTGGAGATCCAGGAATACCAACTATACTATGCTCCATTAAAAGAAACTATGTTAAAACTGATTTATGTGATCTTTGAGCCGGTGTTAGTGTTATGCCTCTCTCTTTATATCGTAGACTTGATTTGAATAAGTTGACCCTACTAAAATATCTTTGCAAATGGCCGATAATTCAACTGCTATACCTGTCGGTATTTGTGAGGATGTGCCTGTTGTGGTTGCAAACGTTACTATTTTAACAGACTTTGTTATTCTTGATATTCCAGAGGACGATAGAGTGTCAATTATCCTTGGTAGACCCTTTTTGAATACTGCACGGGCTGTTATTGATTGCAACAAAGGCAATGTCACTTTTCATGTTAATGGTAATGAGCATACGGTACACATTCGAGGAAACAACCTCAAGTCCATAGTATCAATTCTATTGGAAAAATTCCAACGATTACTATTGGAGGTTTTGAATTTCCTCTTCCTACTATCAAGAATAAATATGATATTCTTATTGTTGGGGATGTTCATATCCCCATTGAGGTAACCTAGTGCAATTTGAAAATTCTCCGGTTTCATGCGATTCAGAATGAGTTTGTTAACAAGACTTGATCAACCTTGTTAGTGGATTCCTTTTGATGAGCATGAGATGGATGAAGTTAGAACGCACAACTCTCTGTACCCTCCTTTTACTTTCTGTTATTTAGATTAAATAAAGCAAAAATAGTATTTTCTGTCTGTTTCCTAAATTATACTAGCAATAAAAAATACCCCTAAAATAAAAGTTCTCCAAATGCCCCGAAAATGAAATATGTTTTTTCTAGAATATTTGAGAATTATTGGCACTGAGAACACACCAGGGGGAGCTACCACTTGGCCACGAGGGTCCAGGGCATGCCCACCCCCTGGGCGCGCCCTTGCCTCATGGGCCCCTCGTGGGCCCCTCCACTTATTCAAGCACCCACACACTCCTTCCTCCAGAAAAAATCACCAATCAGCTCAAGCACGAGTTCTAGCTCATCTTGCTGCCATTTTCGATCTCCTTGCTCAAAGCTCCACTCACAAAACTGCTTTGGGGGATTGTTCTTCGGTATGTGACTCCTCCAATGGTCCAATTAGTTTTTGTTCTAGTGCTTTTTTATTGCAAATTTTTGCTGCTTAGGTGACCCTGTTCTTGAGTTTGCACGTCAAATTTATATGGTCGCAAAGTAGTTCTAATACATGATATAGTCTCTAGGCACTTGTGGGAGTAGTTGTTATCAATCTTGTTGAGTTTGGTTCACTTTTATTTTGAGTTACTAAAAATTTCAGAATTTTTTTGAAAGTGATGAAGAGATTATTGAGGGGCTCTTTGAGCCGAAGCTTGAAGGATAAGCAAAGTGAAGAGGATAAGAAGCCCAAATATAATCTCCCTCGCACCGCGGAGGTTGGCCGTGTGGGCCTTGTGATGAGTTCTTGAGAGCAGCCGGGATTCATGATGATTTTTATTACTTGGCTAAGAATGCGTGCCTCACCGACTTCCTCCACGACCAGCTCGAATAGTATCTCCTAGTCACTAATATTTTTGTGCAAAATTTTCATTTCCATGCCAGGAGATCACCACCTTTGGTGGATTTTTATTTATATGATGTGTTTAGGGAGATGTCCCTCTATGATTTTTGTGCGGTTTGCAAGTTACCCTTTGCGGGAAGCATAGAGGAACCACATCGTAATGATGTGGAAGGGTTTATTGATATGATAGTTGTAGGGGAAACGAGAAAAGTTTCCGATGCAGGAATCACTAGCATACATTTTCCTATTCTGTGTTACTTTGCAATATTTGCTAGTAGATGCTTAACTGGTCCTGGGAACAGTGGAAATCTTAGTGCCCCTGATATTGTTATTTTGCGTGATGCCTTGTTTCATGATACTACTTTTAGTTTGGGCGCTATTGTTGCTAAACGGTTAAATCTGAAACGTACAAAGGGTCCCATCTTTGGAGGCATCTTTGCTTCGCGCCTTGCTGCACATTTTAACATACCTATTAGGCATTATGAGAGAGAGGAAAAGTTGTTGCCTCCTATTTTTCTAGGTTATAAGAGTATGGTAGCACATGACTTTATTGTTAAAGATAAGAAGAAGATGCTTAAGTATAAATTGATATTTGATAAAAAAATATTGTGAGATTATTATCTTGCCTGCGCCCTCTTTGTTTAACATATTTTCAGGCACGTACCTCATTTTGCCGGAGGCCATTCATGCATACTTGAGCATGACACCTGCTCCAGAGGCTGAACCGGAACCACCACATGACCCTTATCGGCAATCTGTTTATCAGTGGGATCCGGAGGAACTCGCTAACCAATGGCACCCCGACGATCCTCCTCGGTACACCGGAGAGAGTAGCTTTGATCCGTGGGCATAGACCAACTTAGGCCAAAAGCCTAAGCTTGGGAGAGTACGTATTTCTCACTGACATTACATACATGTTCACACACTCATTCCAGTTGTCGATGCTCACACTTTTTCACTGTACTATCCATGCTAGTTTATTTTCCTTTTTCTCGCTTTTCTTCTTGTGTGTTTGAAAAAACATTAAGAAAAACAAAACAATATAGTTGTAGCTTTTAGCTAGTTTACTTTCCATGCCTGTAGTAGTAATAGTTAAAAGAAAACCCAAAAAGATTTCTCGTTCTTCTTTTGCTTGTTGGGAGCATTCCCGTGTAAATAGTTTTATTTCTTTTCTTTTCTTTGGGGGTCGAGAGGAGAAGACCATAATGAAAATGTTGAGTGGCTCTCATATGCATTATTGTTGATTTAACAAAGAGCCCATGTTACCTTGTCTTCTCCTTTATATTAAATGCTTGCAGATTCCTGCTAATTCTTGACCATGCGTTGGTTTTTCCCTTGAAGAGCAAAGGGTGATGCAGCAAAGTAGCGTAAGTATTTCCCTCAGTTTTTGAGAACCAAGGTATCAATCCAGTAGGAGGCCACACGCAAGTCCCTCGTACCTACACAAACAAATAAGAACCTTGCAACCAATGCGATAAAGGGGTTGTCAATCCCTTGACGGCCACTTGCACAAGTGAGATCTGAGAGAGATGATAAGATAATATTTTTGGTATTTTTATGATAAAGATTGAAAGTAAAGATTCCAATGTAAAAATAGATTGGAAACTTATATGATGGAAAATAGACCCGGGGGCCATAGGTTTCACCAGTGGCTTCTCTCAAGATAACATAAGTATTACGGTGGGTGAACAAATTATTGTCGAGCAATTGATTGAAAAGTGCATAATTATGAGAATATCTAGGCATGATCATGTATATGGGCATCACGTCCGTGACAAGTAGACCGACTCCTGCCTGCATCTACTACTATTACTCCACACATCGCCCGCTATCCAGCATGCATCTAGAGTATTAAGTTCATAAGAATAGAGTAATGCATTAGGTAAGATGACATGATGTAGAGGGATAAACTCAAGCAATATGATATAAACCCCATATTTTTATCCTCGATGGCAATAATACAATACGTGTCATTTCCCCTACTATCACTGGGATCGAGCACTGCATGATTGAACCCAAAGCTAACCACTTCTCCCATTGCAAGAAAGATCAATCTAGTAGGCAAAACCAAACTGATAATTTGAAGAGACTTGCAAAGATAACCAATCATACATAAAAGAATTCAGAGAAGATTCAAATATTGTTCATAGATAATCTTGATCATAAACCCCCAATTCATCGGATCTCGTCAAACACACCGCTAAAAGAGTTACATCAAATAGATCTCCAAGAAGATTGAGGAGAACTTTGTATTGAGATCCAAAGAGAGAGAAGAAGCCATCTAGCTAATAACTAGGCACCCGAAGGTCTGTGTTAAACTACTCACACATCATCGGAGAGGCTATGGTGTTGATGTACAAGCCCTCCATGATCGATGCCCCCTCCGGCGGAGCGCCAGAAAAGGCCCCAATATGGGATCTCATGGTTACAGAAGGTTGCGGCGGTGGAATTAGGTTTTCGTGGTGCTCCTTGATGGTTTCGGGGTACGTAGGTATATATAGGAGGAAGAAGTAGGTCGGTGGAGCCACGAGGGGCCCACGTGGGTGGAGGGCGCGCCCAGGGGGTAGGCGCGCCCCCTGCCTCGTGGCCTCCTCGTTAATTGTTTGTCGTCCACTCCAAGTCCTCTGGATCATGTTTGTTCCAAAAATCACGCTCCTGAAGGTTTCATTACGTTTGGACTCCGTTTGATATTCCTTTTCTACGAAACACTGAAATAGGCAAAAAACCAGCAATTTGCACTGGCCTTGGGTTAACAGGTTAGTCCCAAAAATAATATGAAAGTGTATAAATAAGCCCATTAAACATCCAAAACAGAATATATGATAGCATGGAGCAATCAAAAATTATAGATACGTTGGAGACGTATCAAGCATCCCCAAGCTTAATTCCTGCTCGTCCTCGAGTAGGTAAATGATAAAAACAGAATTTTTGATGTGGAATGCTACCTAGCATATTTCTCAATGTAATTTTCTTATTGTGGCATGAATGTTCAGATCCGAAAGATTCAAGATAAAAGTTTATTATTGACATAAAAATAATAATACTTCAAGCATGCTAACCAAGCAATTATGTCTTATCAAAATAACATAGCCAAAGAAAGCTTATCCCTACAAAATCATATAGTTTGGCTATGCTTCATTTTCGTCACACAAAATGCTCTCATCATGCACAACCCCGATGACAAGCCAAGCAATTGTTTCATACTTAGCCTTTTCAAACTCTTTCAACTTTTACGCAATATATGAGCGCGAGCCATGGACATAGCACTATGGGTGGAATAGAATATAATGATTGAGGTTGTGTGAGAAGACAAGGAAGAAAGTCTCACATTGGCGTGGCTAATCAACGGGCTATGGAGATGCCCATCAATTGATGTCAATGAAAGTAGTAGGGATTGCAATGCAACGGATGCACTAGAGCTATAAATATATGAAAGCTCAACAAAAAAACTAAGTGGGTGTGCATCCAACTTGCTTGCTCACGAAGACCTAGGGCATCTGAGGAAGCCCATTGTTGGAATATACAAGCCAAGTTCTATAATGTAAAATTCCCACCAGTATATGAAAGTGAAAAAATAGGAGACTCTCTATCATGAAGATCATGGTGCTATTTTGAAGCACAAGTGTGGTAAAAGGATAGTAACATAGTCCCTTCTCTCTTTTTCTCTCATTTTTTTTTCTTTTTTTGGGCCTTTTTCTTTTTCTTTTTGGCCTCTTTTCTTTCTTTTTTGTCTGGAGTCTCATCCCGACTTGTGGGGGAATCATAGTCTCCATCATCCTTTCCTCACTTGGGACAATACTCTAATAATGATGATCATCACACTTTTATTTACTTACAACTCAATACTTAGAACAAAATATGACTCTATGTGAATGCCTCCGGCGGTATACCGGGATATGCAATGAATCAAGAGTGACATGTATCAAAGAATTATGAAGGTAGCTTTGCCACAAATACGATGTGAACTACATGATCATGCAAAGCAATATGACAATGATGATGCGTGTCATAATAAACGGAATAGTGGATAGTTGCATGGCAATATATCTCGGAATGGCTATGGAAATGCCATAATAGGTAGGTATGGTGGCTGTTTTGAGGAAGATATAACGAGGTTTATGAGTGATAGAGCGTATCGTATCACGGGGTTTGGATGCACCGGCGAAGTTTGCACCAACTCTCAAGGTGAGAAAGGCAATGCACAGTACCGAAGAGGCTAGCAATGATGGAAGGGTGAGAGTGCGTATAATCCATGGACTCAACATTAGTCATAAAGAACTCACATACTTATTGCAAAAATCTACAAGTCATCAAAACCAAGCACTACGCACATGCTCCTAGGGGGATAGATTGGTAGGAAAAGACCATCGCTCGTCCCCGACCGCCACTCATAAGGAAAGCAATCAAAGAACACCTCATGCTCCAAATTTTTCACACAACGTTTACCATACGTGCATGCTACGGGACATGCAAACTTCAACACAAGTATTTCTCAATTTCACAATTGCTCAACTAGCACACCTCTAATATTACCACCTTTATATCTCAAAACAACTATCAAGTATCAAACTACTCTTAGTATTCAATGAACTTTGTAAACTACCATGCTGTTCTAAAGGACTCTCAAAATAATATAAGTGAAGCATGAGAGATCAATAATTTCTATAAAATATAACCACCACCATGCTCTAAAAGATATAAGTGAAGCACTAGAGCAAAATTGTTTAGCTCAAAAGATATAAGTGAAGCACATAGAGTATTCTAATAAATTCCGATTAATGTGTGTCTCTCTCAAAAGGTGTGTACAGCAAGGATGATTGTGGTGAACTAAAAAGCAAAGACTCAAATCATACAAGACGCTCCAAGCAAAACACATATCATGTGGTGAATAAAAATATAGCTCCAAGTAAAGTTACCGATGGACGAAGACAAAAGAGGGGATGCCTTCCGGGGCATCCCCAAGCTTAGGCTTTTGGTTGTCCTTGGATTTTACCTTGGGTGCCTTGGGCATCCCCAAGCTTAGGCTCTTGCCACTCCTTGTTCCATAATCCATCAAATCTTTACCCAAAACTTGAAAACTTCACAACACAAAACTTAACAGAAAATCTCGTGAGCTCCGTTAGCGAAAGAAAACAAAAAACCACTCCAAGGTACTGTAATGAACTCATTCTTTATTTATATTGGTTTTAAACCTACTGTATTCCACTTTTATATGGTTCATAAACTCCATTACTAGCCATAGATTCATCAAAATAAGCAAACAACACATGAAAAACAGAATCTGTCAAAAACAGAACAGTCTGTAGTAAACTGTAACTAACGCAAACTTATGGAACTCCAAAAATTCTAAAATAAATTTCTGGACGTGAGGAATTTATCTATTAATTATCTGCAAAAGGAATCAACTAAATAGCACTCTCCAGTAAAAAGTTGTAGCTAATCTCGTGAGCGCTAAAGTTTCTGTTTTTTACAGCAAGATCGCCAAGACTTTCCCCAAGTCTTCCCAAAGGTTCTACTTGGCACAAACACTAATTAAAACACAAACCACATCTAAACAGAAGATAGATGTATTATTTATTACTTAACAGAACCAAAAACCAAAAAACTAAAATAAAATTGGGTTGCCTCCCAACAAGCGCTATCGTTTAACGCCCCTAGCTAGGCATAAAGGCAAGGATAGATCTAGGTATTGCCATCTTTGGTGTTGGGAAAGAAAAGAGAAAATTTATTATCTATAGAATTTATCTTTCTATTTTGATAAAGCATGTGGCCATTAATGGTGTACAAAAGATTAAGCACGCTACGGAAATTTGCATCTAAGCTAGCTGTCATCTCTTTGATAATTTCGTTTTGGTAAAAGCACAAAAGAGAGGTGGATTCAACTTTCTCACTCATAGGGTGCCCAAATATAGTTTTCATCTTTTCATATGTATCTATGGGATCCCCTTCAAGAAAACCCTCTTCAAAAATAGAATCTAAAACTTTCTTGAACGAAGAGGGCAACCCAACATAAAAGCTTTTTAGGTATATCTCAATTTAATATTGGGGCACATAGCTAGCTTGGATCCTTAAAAGCCTATCCCAAGCATCTTTCAATGACTCATCAAGTAAATAACGAAAAATTCCGGGATCATATTCATCGAAATTATTCAAACCTTCATTGACAACCCCGGTAGGTTTTTCCATAGCATCATTATTTATGAGCTTAGAGAGGACAGAGGGACTATCCAAAATATTAAAACCATGGAGAGAGCCCTTGGCCCTTTTTGATTCGTCCATGGCACAAGAAAAACAACGGGAAAGGGGCGAACGGAAAGAGAGGGCGAATAAAACGGCAAGGGTGAAGTGGGGGAGAGGAAAACGAGAGGCAAATGGCAAATAATGTAATGCGAGGGATAAGAGTTTGTGATGGGTACTTGGTATGTCTTGACTTGTGCGTAGACTCCCCGACAACGGCGCCAGAAATCCTTCTTGCTACCTCATGAGCATGCGTTGGTTTCTCCCTTGAAGAGGAAAGGGTGATGCAACAAAGTAGCGTAAGTATTTCCCTCAGTTTTTGAGAACTAAGGTATCAATCCAGTAGGAGGCCACACACAAGTCCCTCGTACCTACAAAATCAAATAAGAACCTTGCAACCAACGCGATAAAGGAGTTGTCAATCCCTTCACAGCCACTTGCAAAAGTGAGATCTGATAGAGATGATAAGATAATATTGTTGGTATTTTTATGATAAAGATTGAAAGTAAAGATTCCAAAGTAAAAATAGAGTGGAAACTAATATGATGGAAAATAGACCCCGGGGCCATAGGTTTCACTAGTGGCTTCCCTCAAGATAGCATAAGTATTACGGTGGGTGAACAAATTAATGTCGAGCAATTGATAGAAAAGTGCATAATTATGAGAATATCTAGGCATGATCATGTATATAGGCATCACGTCCGTGACAAGTAGACCAACTCCTGCCCGCATCTACTACTATTACTCCACACATCGACCGCATGCATCTGGAGTATTAAGTTCATAAGAACAGAGTAACGCATTAGGTGAGATGACATGATGTAGAGGCATAAACTCAAGCAATATGATATAAACCCCATCTTTTTATCCTCGATGGCAACAATACAATACGTGTCGTTTCCCCTACTGTCACTGGGATCGAGCACCGCATGATTGAACCCAAAGCTAAGCACTTCTCCCATTGCAAGAAAGATCAATCTAGTAGGCCAAACCAAACTGATAATTCGAAGAGACTTGCAAAGATAAGCAATCATACATAAATGAATTCGGAGAAGATTCAAATATTGTTCATAGATAGTCTTGATCATAAACCCACAATTCATCGGATCTCGACAAACACACCGCGAAAAGAGTTACATCGAATAGATCTCCAAGAAGATCGAGGAGAACTTTGTATTGAGATCCAAAGAGAGAGAAGAAGCCATCTAGCTAATAACTAGGGACCCAAATGTCTGTGGTAAACTACTCACACATCATCGGAGAGGCTATGGTGTTGATGTAGAAGCCCTCCGTGATAGATGCCTCCTCCGGCGGAGCACCGGAAAAGGCCCCAAGATGGGATCTCACGGGTACAGAAGGTTGCGGTGGTGGAATTAGGTTTTCGTGGGGCTCCTCGATGGTTTCGGGGTACGTAGGTATATATAGGAGGAAGAAGTAGGTCGATGGAGCCACGAGGGGCCCATGAGGGTGGAGGGTGCGCCCAGGGGGGTAGGCGCGCCCCCTGCCTCGTGGCCTCCTTGTTGATTTCTTGACGTCCACTCCAAGTCCTCTGGATCACGTTTGTTCCAAAAATCACGCTCCCGAAGGTTTCATTCCGTTTGGACTCCGTTTGATATTCCTTTTCTGCGAAACACTGAAATAGGGAAAAAACAGCAATTTGCACTGGGCCTTGGGTTAATAAGTTAGTCCCAAAAATAATGTGAAAGTGTATAAATAAGCCCATTAAACATCCAAAACAGAATATATAATACCATGGAGCAATCAAAAATTATAGATACGTTGGAGACGTTTCAATTCTAGCTTAGTCCAATTGCATGTGCACTATTATTATTATCCACGCCGTTCGGTCGTGCAAGTGAAAGGCAATAATGACGATATATGATGGACTGATTGAGATGAGAGAAGCTGGTATGAACTCGACCTCTCTTGTTTTTCTAAATATGATTAGTCCATCGTTCCTGATTCAGCCTATTATGAATGAAACATGTGTGCAATGACAATTAGAGATTATAGTTGCTCAAACCATGCTTAATTAGCTACGAGTTTACAATGGTTTACCTTGCGTGCCAACATGCAATTAAAATGGTTGTGATGTGGTATGATAGGGTGGTATCCTCCTTTGAATGATTCAAGTGGCTCAACTTGGCACATGTTCACGCATGTAGTTGAAACAAAATCAACATAGCCTCCACGATATTTATGTTCATGGTGGATTGTATTCTACTCATGCTTGCACTCAATGTTTATTAATTTTAATGCATGTTCATGACTGTTGTCGCTCTCTAGTTGGTCGCTACCCAGTCTTTTCTAGCCTTCACTTGTACTAAGTGGGAATACTGCTTGTGCATCCACTTCCATAAACCCCAAAGTTATTCCATATGAGTCCACCATACCTTCCTATATGCGGTATCTACCTACCGTTCCAAGTAAATTTGTATGTGCCAAACTTTAAACCTTCAAATGAAATTCTGTTTTCTATGCTCGAATAGCTCTTGTATCAACTAGGGCTGTCTGTATCTTCCGTGCTAGGCGGGTTATTCTCAAGAGGAGTGACTCCACTCCTCACTCACGAGAAAATGGCTGGTCACCGGGATGCCCAGTCCCATGCTTAAATCAAAATAATTGCAAACAAAACTCCCCCAGGATTGTTGTTAGTTGGAGGCACCCGTTGTTTCGGGCAAGCCATGGATTGATGCTTGTTGGTGGTGGGGGAGTATAAACTTTACCATTCTGTTTGGGAACTGCCTATAATGTGTGTAGCATGGAAGATATCAAAATATTATTTATCTCTATTTCAAAATCGATCTCTGGCACCTCTACAAATCCTCGCTTCCCTCTGCGAAGGGCCTATCTATTTACTTTTATGTTGAGTCATCACCCTCTTATTAAAAAGCACTAGTTGGAGAGCACCGATGTCATTTGCATGCATTACTATTAGTTTGCATTGAGTATGACTATGACTGGATCTCTTTTACCATGAATTACAATGTTTAGTCAGTCCTTGATCTTCAGAGGTGCTCTGCATTTATGTTTTGCGGTCTCAGAAAGGGCTAGCGAGATACCATCTTGTTATATCATATTATAATTGTTTTGAGAAAGTGTTGTCATCCGAGATTTATCATTATTGCTCGCTAGTTTATTGTGCCATTGATATGAGTAAACATGAGACCTATGTGTTATTGTGAATATGGTTAGTTCATAATCTTTGTTGAAAACTTGAATGCTGGCTTTACATATTTACAATAACAAGAGCAAACAGAGTTTGTCAAAGTTTTTTTTTCTTTATCATTTTCAGTTTATCAACTGAATTGCTTGAGGACAAGCAAAGGTTTAAGCTTGGGGGAGTTGATACGTCTCCATCATATCTACTTTTCCAAACACTTTTGCCCTTGTTTTGGACTCTAACTTGCATGATTTGAATGGAACTAACCCGGACTGACGGTGTTTTCAGAAGAATTGCCATGGTGTTATTTTTCTAGAGAAATAAAAGTTCTAGGACTGACCTGAAACTTCACGGAGAAATTTTTTGGAATATATAGAAAATACTGGCAAAAGAATCAAGACTAGGGGGCCCACACCCTGTCCACGAGGGTGGGGGCGCGCCCCCTGCCTCGTGGGCCCCTGGAGCTCCACCGACCTCAACTCCAACTCTATATATTCACGTTCGGGGAGAAAAAAATTGGAGAAAAGGATTCATCGTGTTTTACGATACGGAGCCGCCGCCAAGCCCTAAAATCTCTCGGGAGGGCTGATCTGGAGTCCGTTCGGGGCTCCGGAGAGGGGAATCCGTCGCCGTTGTCACCATCAACCTTCCTCCATCACCAATTTCATGATGCTCACCACCGTGCATGAGTAATTCCATCGTATGCTTGCTGGACGGTGATGGGTTGGATGAGATTTACCATGTAATCGAGTTAGTTTTGTTAGGGTTTGATCCCTAGTATCCATTATGTTCTGAGATTGATGTTGCTATGACTTTGCTATGCTTAATGCTTGTCACTAGGGCCCGAGTGCCATGATTTCAGATCTGAACCTACTATGTTTTCCTGAATATATGTGAGTTCTTGATCCTATCTTGCAAGTCAATAGTCACCTACTATGTGTTATGATCCGGTAACCCCGAAGTGACAATAATCGGGACCACTCCCGGTGATGACCGTAGTTTGAGGAGTTCATGTATTCACTATGTGTTAATGCTTTGGTCCGGTACTCTATTAAAAGGAGGCCTTAATATCCCTTAGTTTCCAATAGGACCCCGCTGCCTCGGGAGGGTAGGACAAAAGATATCATGCAAGTTCTTTTCCACAAGCACGTATGACTATATTCGGAATACATGCCTACATTACATTGACGAAATGGAGCTAGTTCTGTGTCACCCTATGTTATAACTGTTGCATGAGGAATCGCATCCGACATAATTATCCATCACTGATCCAATGCCTACGAGCTTTTCACATATTGATCTTTGCTTATTTACTCTACCGTTGCCACTGTTACAATTACTACAAAACTGCTACTGTTACTTTTGCCACCGTTACCGTTATTTCCATACTACTTTGCTACTAAATACTTTGTTGCAGATATTAAGTTTTCCAGGTGTGGTTGAATTGACAACTCAACTGCTAATACTTGAGAATATTCTTTGGCTCCCCTTTGTGTCGAATCAATAAATTTGGGTTGAATACTCTACCCTCGAAAACTGTTGCGATCCCCTATACTTGTGGGTTATCAGCGGAACGAGTCGGGGTCCTCACTCCAGTTGCAGGGGTTCGCCGAGGAGGCTTGACGGAGTCCGATGAGGAGGAGGACGGGACGAGCGACAGGGACGGGGAGCACCGACGACGGAGTCGGGTCGGCGACGAGGCGAGGCCGTGGCTTCAGGCGGGCATCGCGTGAGGGAGAGGAGTGGTGCGTAGGAGGCCGGGGGTGGCGGTGCTCGGCGACGGCGGCGGCCTCTGGGGGAGCGGCGGCTCGGGTGCGAGATTGGGCCCCTCCTTTATCCAATCCAGTGAGAGAGGGGGAGGGAAACGAGAGAGAGAGTGGGGGTCGTGGGTGCGTGGGGGTAAGTTAGGTCACGGGGGGTGAGGGGATATGGGGAGTGGGGGTGGCCGGCTGGCTGGTTGGGCCAGGTGGGCCGGCCGGGCGGCCTGGTGGCTTGCTAGGCCGTGGCCTGGGTGGTGTTTTCCTTTTTCTTTTATTTCTATTTTCTTTGTTTTGTTTTGTTTTTATTTATTACTTTACTTTCGTGTTTTAATTTGTTTTAAAGTATTTAGACACTTTGTAAAAGCATGATTTCTTCACCATAAATACCTAGGCATTAATTGGCACACTTCAAACATTTTTTTTAATGTTTGAAAAAATTTGTTGTTTGACAAAAATTCAAATTTGAATTTGAATAGTTATGATCCAACGCGAGATTAGACAGTTACAGAGGTGACATGGCATCATTAGCAGAGGTTTTACTATAGCTTAATTATCCGGGCGTCACAATTCTCCTCCACTACAAGAAATCTCATCCCAAGATTTAAGAGGTAGACAAGGGGGGAAGGTCTAGTTACGAAATTTTAACGGACCTTCTCGGTCTTGGTTGCTCTTCTCGAAGAGGTTGATCCATTACATTGACGTCCATTATGAAATTCTAATGGACCTTCTCGGTCTTGGTTGCTTTTCTTCGGGAACTCCAACGTACTTACGAATAGGTAAGGGGCAGCTCGGCTACGAAGAATGCTTAGGAGGGAAACAATCTGGGGTTAACCCATGAATGAGCATAAGATTATCTCTCGAGTTGAACATATAAAATACATCGAGAGTAAGGTACGAAGGTACAATAAGAGGTTCCAAGCGGATAGATAGTTGCTCGAAGTCTGAACCAGTAGATGGCGACTCCCACCTCCCCACCGCCACCCTAACTCTAGCCACCCAACATCGCCGGCGATCCCCACATCCCTCCGTGGGTTTTGCCATATGATTGGCTCATGTTTCCCGGCGTCTCTTCCTCTCGCCTCTGGTTGTCTTCTTCCTCATGGCGGTCCATGCAGCGCTCTCCTTGGGATTGGATTTCACCCCGGGGATGAAGTTGGCGTCTGAGATCCAACGCAACTTCAACAGATCGGTGCACCCAACGGAGGACACGGGCCATTTCATTATGGTCATCTCTTTTGCACGGCACACCTTCCGGCTCGATGAGGAAAATGTGGGGTTCGCTCTTGAGGCGGCCATCGGAGGATACTGCTCACGCCTCAAGGTATCTTTCCTCCACCATGGCGTCTTCTCATTCAACGTTTCTTGCAAGGAGGTGGGTTTTTTCATTCTGCACCAGAGGAGTTTTGTCTGTGATCAGTTCAAGTGTTTTTCCACGTCTGGGGTCATGGCGGCCCTGATTGGCAGAAGGAATTTCGCCTTTGGCAATCTGAATGCCAAGAGGAATGGGTTTTAGTTAGCCCCTCTAAGAGGAGAGCTCGCCTTGGTTTAGAGGCCATGAAATTTCCTCCGGCCAAATCTTCTCTCCGTGTTCGCGTGGCCAAATCTCTTCCTAAGAAATATGCTACGTTTGCCACGTTCATGCAATACCCGGCGCGTAAGGGCTATAGCTATGGCCCGTCCACCGATGAGGTGGCCACGGTCAGAGCAGCTGGTTACCGTGTTTCGTCTCATGAGGATGCGGATGATCATTCTCCGGGGACCACCCCACCGCCGGCAAGGCTGGCGATTCAGTTCGGAACAATCCCGCCTTCCCCGGAGGGTTTATCTCCTGCCCGTTTAAACCCTGGAACCTCGGGTGGCCGATTAGTTTTCGCAGTGGAAGGTTTGGATTCTCCTGCATCCCCTCAGCCACCTCCACTAGGCCACTTTCCTCCGTTGGGCTCCAGGGTATAGCTCATCTGTCTGTCTGATGACGAGAGTGGCAGCCCATCACCTCGGGCCTCTAGAGCTTCATCCCCTGAGGATATTATCCGCGACCTGCAAAGTTTTGACGTTATGATTGAAGATATGGCTGCGAGTTATTGGGACTGTCCGCATTGCTTGGCTATGCGCCACACGTCAGATACATGCACGAATCAGGTACGGTGCCGCAATTGTTTTCGTTCGGGACACGTTAAAAAAACTGCACCGGCAAGCCGCCTGACTTGTCCGTCTGGGTGCCTAAAGTCCCATCGCCGGGTTTTGGGAAGCGGGACCGAACAGAGCACTTCCTTTCTCCCCCCGTCTCTCTAGTTTCCCGAGACCAAACGTCTCCGGAGAAAACCCCATCCTCTGCTTCTCCGCCGCCACCATCGTCGCCTGACCGCCCTGTCGAGCACACCCAAGCTTCCCCCAGCTCCGGTCGGGCTCCTACTCCGCAGCCTCCAATGGCGGTCTTTGAGATTGACCCACATCGCTTCATCCCAGCGGGCTTCGACATTGAAGATGGCAGAGCAGATCGTCTGTCCCGCACCTTCTACACGCCGGCCGTCCCACCACCCCGAGCGCATGAGCAGTACATGGTGGCCATTGTGGAGCCGATCCCACCTCCAGAGCTAGTTGGGGTCCGTCGTCAACAGGTTCTTGATTTCCTAGTTCAAGTGATGCATGTTCCAGTTATTTCTGCCCAGACTTGGTTTCAAGGAGTTGGTCTGTTCGAGATGGAAGATCCAGTTGTCCGGGGCTCTTTTACTCTGCATCCGCCGTTTCCCTTAGGGGTCGATGATGATGGCAATGAGTTTTTTGTCCGCTTTATCCCGCATAATCAGGGTGAAGGTTTTCGTGCTATTCATGGCCAGCGGACGGGGTGGTTGATGTTCATCGGCATCCCTTTAGACTATAGAAACACCCAGTGCATTGCTGATATGGTTGGCTCCTTCGGACAGTTCCACTACTGGAATAGCACTGACAGGCGTAAAGTTTGATCTTTGGTCCGTGCCTCGTTCCCTGACAATGCGCTAGTTCCTCGCTCGGTCACCTTTCGGGAATTTGCCAATTGGGGCGATGTCATGGTGTCTTGGTCAGCTGGTTGCTACATCTTATCAGGGGAATTTGCTGGTGCCATGATCCCAGCGGATGAGGATCCAATGCCTCTCAATGGGAATCCCCACCCGTTGCCTGGAGTTCAGGTGCCGCAACCGTTTTGGGCAATGCCTCCATACCCTGCTTTGGGATGGAATGCCGTTCCTCCGGGCCCTAATCAAGGACAGAATGAGGTGGCGGGATGGGCTGATAATGTGCAGCAGGCAGCGGGATGGG
Source organism: Triticum aestivum (assembly GCF_018294505.1). Lineage (NCBI taxonomy): Eukaryota > Viridiplantae > Streptophyta > Magnoliopsida > Poales > Poaceae > Triticum > Triticum aestivum. The sequence goes on from NC_057805.1 coordinate 242,903,687, forward strand.
GCCCGTGGGGGAAGCAGGTTCAGCCTGATCATCAGCAGCAGCATGACGAGGTTCAACCTGTCCAGGACCAGAACTCGATGATTTTGAACCCATCTGCGGATTCTTCTGATGATGAGGATATGGTTGAGGTCCAGCAGCCTCTACAAGCCCCACCGATAGTGCAGCTGGAGCCGATTCATCTTGGTATGGTCAGGGTTTTTTATGGGCCAGTTCTTCCACCGGCAATGATCTGGGAGAGATCATTCAAGTCTTTGTTGCCTGAATTTTTCATCAGGGATATACCAGCTTGTCTGCCTAGTTTTTCTGCGACGTTGCTGCAAGTCAAATTTGGGTCTGCCGATCTACAACGGAAATATCAGCTCCTATCTGCCAAGCAATGTGTCTCCGTTCCTGGACTCAGCTCTTCGGTGGTCATTGAAGAGTTGGCACATGATGATCTCTCGTGCTCCAATTGCCAGGTTCCACCTTCTCCCTCCCCGGTCGCTCAAGAGGATTTTCAGTTTTCTTCGGTCACTCCATCTCCGCTGGGCAAGCAACCACGTCAGTCTGCACGCTCCATGCGCTCTATCACGCTTCTGGAGCCAGTTCTGGACTTCTCCAACAGAAGGATGACGCGCAGTTCTGCCAAGAGGACGGGCATGAAGCCAGTTTCTGCCATCCCTCTGAGGTCTGCCCCCCAGCATCGCCCGAAGGCCAAGAAGCTTCGTCTTGATGATGAGCCCAGCATGCTCCCTCTCCCACCCCCGACGCCTATTCCGACGTTGCAGGCCATTGGAGTGGATTTGGGCATTGATCCGTCTGAGTTATCGGTTGAGAAGCTTATGGCTTCTCCTCGTCCTGTTGCAGAAGACGATGGTTCACATGATGGTTGACGGCCCAAGAAGATTCATGGAGAGTTGGGCGCTTTTGCTTTTGTGCCCATTTTTTGTTTTGAGTGACTGTCTGAACTACTTGGTTACTGTTACTGCCACTTATGTTCCGCTTATGTCCATGTTGTTAAGCAGCTGGATCTGCAACTATACCCCTGCGCTGTTTTTTATGGATAATTGCTATTTTCGAAACTGGAATGTGCTCTATTGGAATGTGCGTGGGCTCAATTCTAAGGCTTGGCAGCGTGACCTACGTGCCAAGATTGAGGAGAGCAGATGTTCTGTTCTTTGTCTGCAAGAAACTAAATGTGTGAGCTTTGATATTCGAACGATTAGATCCTTCTGCCCTAGGCGGTTTGATCAATTCGCGTTCTCGCCTTCTGTTGGAGCCTCTGGCGGGATTCTCGTCGTTTGGAATTCCTCGATCTTTCATGGCCAGCTTGTTGATATTCAAAGGTTTGGTGTTGTCGTCTCCTTCCAATCGTTGCAGAATTCCGAAAAATGGACCCTAGCCTCTGTCTATGGGCCATGTGAGGGTCAGCCTAGGGACGATTTCGTTAGTTAGCTTTATCACCTAGAAATCCCTCCCGATGAAAATTGGCTTTTGTTGGGGGACTTTAATTTCATCAGGTCTTTGGATAACAGAAACCTCCCGGGTGGTGATATCAACGATATCTTTCTATTCAACGAAATAGTTGGTCACCTTGGACTCTTGGAGTTGCCCTTGAAGAGCCGTAGCTTTACCTGGTCTAATATGCAGCAAAACCCCCTGCTCGAGCAACTTGAATGGTTCTTTACTACTGCTGATTGGATTTCACACTACCCAAACACTGTGGTTACTCCACTAGCCAGAACTACCTCCGATCATGTGCCTTGTGTGGTGTCTATTGACACTACCATTCCTGCGGCCAAGACTTTTCGGTTTGAAAATTTCTGGTTGGATATGTCGGGGTTCATGGATTGTGTCTCCATGTCCTAGAATGCACCTGTCTTCTCTGATCTTTCTGCTTCTGCGGTTATCACAAGGAAATTTAAGCGGCTGCGGTATGATTTGAAAATTTGGAGCAAAAAGCTATCATACATCAAAAAGCTTACTGTTGATTGTTCAAAGGTGATTCTGCACTTTGATCAGCTGGAGGAAGTGCGACCTTTAACACGGCCGGAATTCAACTTCCGAAAACTTGTGAAGTTTCACTATGAACATTTGTTAAAAATTCACTATATATATTGGAAACAGAGGTGCACTATTAGGTACATCAAGGTTGGCGAGGAGAATTCAAATTTTTTCATGCCATGGCCTCAGAGCGTATGAGGAGAAACTCCATCTCCAGTCTGAAGACCAGTTCCATGCTTGATCCCGTGACTGATCACGCTCAGATGGCGGGAATCCTTTGGGCCTTGTTCAAATCAAGGATGGGCCAGGCCCAAGGGATCAATATGGGCTTTGATTTGAATCATTTAATTCAACCCATCCCGGGACTGGAGGAGCTATCCTTGCCATTTTCTGATGAGGAAATTAACAAAGTTTTGAAGGAATTGCCGGTGGATCGGGCACCTGGTCCAGATGGCTTTAATGGGATGTTCGTCAAGCGCTGTTGGCCTATAATTGAGGAGGACTTCTTGAGGATGATTCAGGATTTTTATGAGGGGAAGCTTTCATTGGAAAATATCAATTCCTCCCTCATTACGCTCATACCCAAGATCATTTCACCAGAAGGGCCCGATGATTTCCGGCCAATCTCCTCACCAACACTTGTCTTAAATTTCTAACAAAATTGTTGGCCAACAGATTGCACAGGGTGATCCTTAAGTGTATCCACAAAAATCAGTATGGGTTCCTTAAGGGTAGGTCAATTCAGGATTGTCTGGCCTGGAGTTTTGAGTATATTCATCAATGTAAACAATCCAAGCGTCCAATCATAATCCTTAAGTTGGACTTTGCTAAGGCCTTTGACACTGTTGAGCATGAGGTTATTCGTCAGATGTTGCAGCATAAAGGGTTTGATGCCAAATGGATTCTTTGGATTAAACAACTATTGTCTACAGTTTCCTCGTCTGTACTGTTAAATGGCATTCTTGGAAAGCAATTCTTGTGTAAGTGTGGCGTCAGGCAGGGTGATCCACTATCACCTCTGCTGTTCGTCATCGCAGCAGATCTATTGCAATCTGTGGTCAATCAAATGCTGGTGACTGGCACACTCTCTTTGCCTCTTCAGACCCATGACAGGGAATTTCCCATTATTCAATATGCGGATGACATGATCCTATTTCTTGCAGCTAAGGATGATGAGCTTGTTGCCCTCAAGAATATGCTGCTTACCTTTCAACAATCCACTGGTTTAAAGGTCAACTTTGCTAAATCCTCAATGATCCCACTGAATATGCCTGATGAGGAGGCTGACAGACTTGCTGCTATTCTTGGTTGTAAAATTGGCTAGCTTCCATTTACTTATCTTGGATTGCCTTTGGGAACTACAAGGCCAAGGATCATTGACCTCATGCCCTTAGTTGACAGTCTTGAGAGGAGGTTAACTGCAAGCTCTTCTATGCTGAATCAAGGCTCTCGTTTGCAGCTTCTCACCTCTGTCCTGACCTCTCTGCCAATATACTTTCTGTGTAGCCTCAATATTCCAGCAGGGATCATTAAGCAACTAGACAGAATCTTCAGGCAATGCCTTTGGAGGGGTAATAGTGATGCTCCAAAACAGTCTCTGGCTGCTTGGGAGCTGGTTTGCAGGCCAAGAGATAAAGGTGGTTTGGGTATTATTAATCTGAACATCCAGAACAAAGGACTGCTTCTCAAGCATCTTCACAAATTCTATAACAAGGTTGATGTTCCTTGGGTGACCCTGATATGGAACAGCTACTATGATCATGGGGTTCCACAGGCAACAGCTAATGCTGGATCTTTCTGGTGGAGAGATGTTCTGAAGCTGCATGAGGCTTACACTGCTATTGCCTCAGTACATATCAACATGGGTGATTCTGCTCTGTTCTGGACTAGATTCTTGGCACATTGGGGGCTCTGCTAGACCCCTATGTTGGAGATTGCCAAGGTTGTTTTCTTTTGTCAATAATGATAGGATCTCTGTGAGGGAATTTCTTCAATCCCAGGATCTTTACTCTATGTTTTATTTGCCCCTTTCTCATGAGGCTGTTGCTAAGTTGCACATGCTGGAAGGTTAGATCATGTAGTTAGACAGAGACCCCACCTTACCTGATGTTTGGATATGGCCTGGTCAATCAGGAGGGTACACTGCGAAAAGTTTTTACATGATCATGCACTCACACTTACCTACAATACAACCTTGGAAATGGCTTTGGCAGAGTAAGTGCACCATGAAGATCAAGGTGTTCGGCTGGCTTTTATTCTTTGACAGACTTAACACCAAGGATATGCTGGTTAGGAGACACTGGCGCTCAAACCAGGATGACAATCTATGCCTCATCTTCAGTGAGCTGGCGTATGAGGATAGAATACGTCTGTTTTTTAACTGCACCTTCAGCTGTAGAGTCTGGAGCTATTTGGGTATTGATTGGTCTGGAGGCTCAGATATTCTGCAATGTATCCTGCACGCCAGGTCCAGCTTCACACACCCTTTCTTCGTTGAAGTTATGCTAACAGCAGCATGGAATATTTGGATTTTGAGAAATGGCAGAACCTTCAGAGCTGAGAGAGCTACTTTCAGTGCTTGGAAGTGTAAATTCATCCATCATATTTCTTTGCTTGCTCATAGGGTGAAGGACTGTAACAAACCAAAACTTTTGGCTTGGATTGCTTCTTTGTTGTAAAGCAAGTACAGTTAGTTAGCCATAGGTAGACTCTTTTCCCTTTTGTTTTCCTTCCTTGTATAGTCTGTATTTTGTTTGTATAGTGGTGCTTTATCTAATAAAGGGCTGTGGGGCTTTGCCTCACAGTAAATATTCAAAAAAAGGGCGTTACACATACCGATGACAAAGGGAACAACGTATGTTGTTATGCGTTTTATTGACCGGAAGTGAGTCTCGCTCATGTCTACATAGTTTTCGAACCCATAGGGTCCGCACACTTTACGCTCGATGATGATCGGTATTATGAGTTTATGTGTTTTGATGTACCGAAGGTAGTTCGGAGTCCCGGATGTGATCAAGGACATGAAAAGGAGTCTCGAAATGGTCGAGACATAAAAATTGATATATTGGAAGGCTATGTTTGGACACCGGAATGGTTTCGGATGAGTTCGGGCAATTACGGGAGTACCGGAGGTTACCGGAACCCCCCGGGGAGTCAATGGGCCTTATTGGGCCTTAGTGGAAGAGAGGAGGAGGCAGCCAGGTGGAGGGCGCCCCTCCAAGCCCAATTCAAATTGGGGTGGGGGGCCGGCCCCCCTTTCCTTCTCTCCCTCTTCCTTCTTCTCCTACTCCAATAGGAAGGGGGGAAACCTACTCCTACCGGGAGTAGGACTCCCCCCTTGGGCGTGCCCTATGAGGGCCGGCCCTCTCCTCCACCCCTCCTTTATATACGAGGGAGGGGCACCCCATAGACACACAAGTTGATCTTTTAGCCATGTGCGGTTCCCCCCTCCACAGTTTTACACCTCGGTCATATCGTCGTAGTGCTTAGGCAAAGCCCTGCGCCGGTAACTTCATCATCACCGACACCACGCCGTCATGCTGACGAAACTCTCCCTCGGCCTCAACTGGATCAAGAGTTCGAGGGACATCACCGAGCTGAACGTGTCGGATCGCGGAGGTGCCGTGCGTTCGGTACTTGGATCTGTGTGCTCGTGAAGACGTTCAACTACATCAACTGCGTTACTTAACGCTTCCATTTTCGGTCTATGAGGGTACGTGGACACACTCTCCCCGCTCGTTGCTATGCTTCTCCTAGATAGATCTTGCGCGGTTGTAGGAAATTTTTTGAAATACTATGTTCCCCAACAGTGGCATCCAAGCCAGGTCTATGCGTAGATGTTATATGCACGAGTAGAACACAAAGAGTTGTGGGCGATAATAGTCATACTGCTTACCAGCATGTCATACTTTGATTCGGCGGTATTGTTGGATCAACTGGTTCATACCGACATTACGCGTAAGCTTACGCGAGACTGGTTCTAACGACGTGCTTCGCACACAGGTGGCTAGTGAGTGTCTGTATGTCCAACTTTAGTTGAATCGAGTGTGACTACGCCCGGTCCTTGTTGAAGAATAAAACAGCAAACCGGACGAAAAATCATTGTGGTTTTGATGAGTAGGTAAGAACGGTTCTTGCTAAGCCCGTAGCAGCCACATAAAACTTGCAACAACAAAGTAGAAGATGTCTAACTTGTTTTTGCAGGGCATGTTGTGATGTGATATGGTCAAGACGTGATTATATAAATTGTTGTATGGGATGATCATGTTTTGTAACACAGTTATTGGCAACTGGCAGGAGCCATATGGTTGTCGCTTTATTGTATGAAATGCACTCGCCATGTAATTGCTTTACTTTATCACTAAGCGGTAGCGATAGTCATGGAGGCAATAGTTGGCAAGACGACAACAATGCTTCGATGGAGATCAAGGTGTCAAGCTGGTGACGATGGTGATAATGATGGTGCTTTGGAGATGGAGATCAAAGGCACATGATGATGATGGCCATATCATATCACTTATATTGATTGCATGTGATGTTTATACTTTATGCATCTTATTTTGCTTAGTACGGAGGTAGCATTATAAGATGATCTCTCACTAAATTTCAAGGTACAAGTGTTCTCCCTGAGTATGCACCGTTGCTACAGTTCGTCGTGCCGGGACACCACGTGATGATCGGGTGTGATAAGATCTACGTCCACATACAACGGGTGCAAGCCAGTTTTGCACAAGTAGAATATTGGGTTAAACTTGACGAGCCTAGCATATGCAGATATGGCCTCGGAACATGCTACCTCTTGAGCACTGCGTTGGTTTTCCCTTGAAGAGGAAAGGGTGATGCAGCAAAGTAGCGTAAGTATTTCCCTCAGTTTTTGAGAACCAAGGTATCAATCCAGTAGGAGGCTACGCGCGAGTCCCTCGCACCTACACAAAACAAATAAATCCTCGCAACCAACGCGATAAGGGGTTGTCAATCCCTACACGGTCACTTACGAGAGTGAGATCTGATAGATATGATAGGATAATATTTTTTGGTATTTTTATGATAAAGATGCAAAGTAAAATAAAAGCAAAGTAAAAAGGCAACGGAAATAACTAAGTGTTGGATGATTAATATGATGAAGATAGACCCGGGGGCCATAGGTTTCACTAGTGGCTTCTCTCAAGAGCATAAGTATTTTACGGTGGGTGAACAAATTACTGTTGAGCAATTGATAGAATTGAGCATAGTTATGAGAATATCTAGGTATGATCATGTTATTATGCATAACGTCCGAGACAAGTAGACCGACTCCTGCCTGCATCTACTACTATTACTCCACACATCGACCGCTATCCAACATGCATCTAGAGTATTAAGTTCATAAGAACAGAGTAACGCCTTAAGCAAGATGACATGATGTAGAGGGATAAATTCATGCAATATAATAAAAAAAACCATCTTGTTATCCTCGATGGCAACAATACAATACGTGCCTTGCTGCCCCTACTGTCACTGGGAAAGGACACCGCAAGATTGAACCCAAAGGTAAGCACTTCTCCCATTGCAAGAAAGATCAATCTAGTAGGCCAAACCAAACTGATAATTCGAAGAGACTTGCAAAGATAACCAATCATACATAAAAGAATTCAGAAGATTCAAATATTTTTCATAGATAAACTTGATCATAAACCCACAATTCATCGGTCTCAACAAACACACCGCAAAAAGAAGATTACATCGAATAGATCTCCACGAGAGAGGGGGAGAACATTGTATTGAGATCCAAAAAGAGAGAAGAAGCCATCTAGCTACTAACTATGGACCCGAAGGTCTGAGGTAAACTACTCACACTTCATCGGAGGGGCTATGGTTTTGATGTAGAAGCCCTCCATGATCGATGCCCCTCCGGCGAAGCTCCGGAAATGCCCCAAGATGGGATCTCATGGGTACAGAAGGTTGCGGAGGTGGAATTAGGTTTTTGGCTCCGTATCTGATCGTTTGGGGGTACGTAGGTATATATAGGAGGAAAGAGTACGTCGGTGGAGCAACGTGGGGCCCACGAGGGTGGAGGGCGCGCCTAGGGGGGGGGTAGGCGCGCCCCCTACCTCGTGGCTTCCTCGAAGCTTCCTTGACTTAGGGTCCAAGTCTCCTGGATCATGTTCATTCCAAAAATCACGTTCCCGAAGGTTTCATTCCGTTTGGACTCCGTTTGATATTCTTTTTCTGCGAAACTCTGAAATAGGCAAAAAAACAGCAATTCTGGGTTGGGCCTCCGGTTAATAGGTTAGTCCCAAAAATAATATAAAAGTGAATAATAAAGCCCAATAATGTCCAAAACAGAAGATAATATAGCATGGAGCAATAAAAATTATAGATACGTTGGAGACGTATCAGAACACTGAGACCGAAAGGTCGAGTGTGAATCATATAGTAGATATGATCAACATAGTGATGTTCACCATTGAAAACTTCTCCATCTCACGTGATGATCGGACATCGTTTAGTTGATATGGATCAGGTGATCATTTAGATGACTAGAGGGATGTCTATCTAAGTGGGACTTCTTGAGTAATATGATTAATTGAACTTTAATTTATCATGTACTTAGTCCTGATAGTATTTGCATAACTATGTTGTAGATCAATAGCTCGCGATATAGCTCCCCGTTAATTTTTTGATATGTTCCTAGAGAAAAATAAGTTGAAAGATGATAGTAGCAATGATGCGGACTAGGCCCGTGATCTGAGGATTATCCTCATTGCTGCATAGAAGAATTATGTCCTTGATACACCGCTAGGTGACATACCTATTGCATGTGCAGATGCAGAGAGTATGAACGTTTGGCAAAGCTCGGTATGATGACTACTTGATAGTTTAGTGCACCTTGCTTTACGGCTTAGAACCGAGACTTCAAAAACATTTTGAATGCCACGAAACATATAAGATGTTCCAAGAGCTGAAATTTGTATTTCAGACTCATGCCCGAGTCGAGAGGTATGAGACCTCTGACAAGTATTTTGCCTACAAGATGGAGGAGAATAGCTCAACAAGTGAGCATGTGCTCAGAATGTCTGAGTACTACAATCGCTTGAATTGAGTGGGAGTTAATCTTCTAGATAAGATAGTGATTGACAGAGTTCTCTAGTCACTATCACCAAGTTACTAGAACTTCTTGATGAACTATAATATGTAAGGGATGACGAAAACGATTCCCAAGCTCTTCGCGAAGGTAGAAATCAAGAAAAGCATCAAGTGTTGATGGTTGACAAGACCACTAGTTTCAAGAAAAAGGGAAAGGGAAAGAAAGGGGACTTCAAGAAGAATGGCAAGCAAGTTACCACTCCCATGAAGAAGCCCAAAGCTAGACCAAAGCCTGAAACTGAGTGCTTCTACTGCAAAGGAAATGGTCACTGGAAGTGGAACTGCCCTATATACTTGGCGGATAAGAAGGATGGCAAAGTGAACAAAGGTATATTTGATATACATGTTATTGATGTGTACTTTACTAGTGTTTATAGCAACCCCTCGGTATTTGATACTGGTTCAGTTGCTAAGAGTAGTAACTCGAAATGGGAGTTGCAAAATAAACAGAGACTAGTTAAGGGTGAGGTGATGATGTGAGTTGGAAGTGATTCCAAGGTTGATAAGATCACCATCGCACACTCCCATTACCTTCGGGATTAGTTTTGAACTTAAAATAAATGTTATTTGGTGTTTGCGTTGAGCATGAATATGATTGGATCATGTTTATTGCAATACGGTTATTCATTTAAGTCAAAGAATAATTGTTGTTCTATTTACATGAATAAAACCTTGTATGGTCATACACTCAATATAAATGGTTTATTGAATCTCGATCGTAGTGATACACATATTCATAATATTGAAGCCAAAAGATGCAAAGTTAATAATGATAGTGCAACTTATATGTGGCACTGTTGTTTAGGTCATATTGTTGTAAAGCGCATGAAGAAACTCCATACTGATGGACTTTTGGAATCACTTGATATGAATCACTTGATGCTTGCGAACCATGCCTCATGGGCAAGATGACTGAAACTCCGTTCTCTGGAACAATGGAGCGAGCAACTGACTTATTGGAAATAATACATACAGATGTATGCGGTCCGATGAGTGTTGAGACTCGCAGCGGGTATCATTATTTTCTGACCTTCACAAATGATTTGAGCAGATATGGGTATATCTACTTGATGAAACACAAGTCTGAAATATTTGAAAAGTTCAAGAATATTAGAGTGAAGTGGAAAATCATCATAACAAGAAAATAAAGTTTCTACGATCTGATCGCGGAGGCAAATATTTGAGTTACGAGTTTGGCCTTCATTTAAAACTGTGGAGTATTTTCACAACTCACGCCACCTGGAACACCGTAGCGTAATGGTGTGTCCTAACGTCATAACCGTACTTTATTAGATATGGTGCGATTTATCATGTCTCTTACAGATTTACCACTATCGTTTTGGGGTTATGCATTAGAGAAAGCTGCATTCACGTTAAATAGGGCACCATCTAAATCCGTTGAGACGACACCATATAAACCGTGGTTTAGCAAGAAACCTAAGCTGTCGTTTATTAAAGTTTGGGACTGTGATGCTTATGAGAAAAAGTTTTAACCTGATAAGATCGAACCCAAATCGGAGAAATGCGTCTTCATAGGATACCAAAAGGAAACTGTTGGGTACATCTTCTATCACAGATCCGAAGGCAAGATATTCGTTGTTAAGAATGGATCCTCTCTAGAGAAGAAGTTTCTCTCGAAAGAAGTGAGTGGGAGGAATGTAGAACTTGATGAGGTAATTGTACCTTCTTCTGAATTGGAAAGTAGTTCATGACAGAAATCAGTTCCAGTGATTCCTACACCAATTAGTGAGGAAGCTAATGATGATGATCATGAAACTTCAGATCAAGTTACTACCGAACCTCGTAGATCAACTAGAGTATAGTCCGCACCAGAGTGGTACGGTAATCCTTTCTGGAATTCATGTTACTAGACCATGACAAACCTATGAACTATGAGGAAGCGATGATGAGCCCAGATTCCGCGAAATGGCTTGAGGCTATGAGATCTGAGATGGGATCCATGTATGAGAAAAAAGTATGGACTTTGATTGACTTGTCCGATGATCGGCGAGCCATTGAGAATAAATGGATCTTCAAGAGGAAGACGAACGCTGATAGTAGTGTTACTATCTACAAAGCTCGAATTGTCGCAAAAAGTTTTCGACAAGTTCAAAGGTGTTGACTACGATAAGATTTTCTCACTTGTAGCGATGCTTAAGTCTGTCCGAATCATGTTAGCAATTGCCACATTTTATGAAATCTGGCAAATGGATGTCAAAACTACATTCCTTAATGGATTTCTTAAAGAAGAGTTGTATATGATGCAACAAGAAGGTTTTGTCAATCCTAAAGGTGCTAGCAAAGTGTGCAAAGCTCCAGCAATCCATCTATGGACTGGTGCAAGCATCTCGGAGTTGGAATATACGCTTTGATAAGTTGATCAAAGCATATAGTTTTATACAGACTTGTGGTGAAGCCTGTATTTACAAGAAAGTGAGTGGGAGCACTAGAGCCTTTCTAATAAGTATATGTGAATGGCATATTGTTGATCATAAATGATGTGGAATTTTTTGAAAAGCATAAAGGAGTGTTTGAAAGGATATTTTCAAAGGAAGACCTTAGTGAATCTGCTTACATATTGGGCATCAAGATCTATAGAGATAGATCAAGACGCTTGATAAGATTTTTCAATGAGTACATACCTTGACAATATTTTTGAAGTAGTTCATAATGGAACAGTCAAAGAAGGAGTTTTTGCCTGTATTGCAAGGTGTAAAGTTGAGTTAGACTCAAAACACGACCACGTTAGAAAATAGAAATAAAATGAAAGTCATTCCCTATGGCTCAGCCATAGGTTCTATAAAGTATGCTATGCTATGTACCAAACCTATTGTGTACCTTGCCATGAGTTTGGCAAGGGGGTACGATATTGATCCAGGAGTGGATCACTTGACCGCAGTCAAAATTATCCTTAGAAGACTTAAGAGATATTTCTCGGTTATGGAGGTGATAAAGAGTTCGTCGTAAAGAGTTACGCCGATGCAAGCTTTTACACCGATCCGCATGACTCTGAGTCTCAATCTGGATACATATTGAAAGTGGGACCAATTAGCTAGACTAGCTCCGTGCAGAGCATTTTAGACATAGAAAATTTGCAAAATACATACGGCTCTGTATGTGACACACCCGTTGACTAAGCTTCTCTCACAAGCAAAACATGATCACACCTTAGCACTCTTTGGGTGTTAATCACATAGCGATGTGGACTAGATTATTGACTCTAGTAAAACCCTTTGGGTATTAGTCACATGGCGATGTGAACTAATCACATGGTGATGTGAACTATTGGTGTTAAATCACATGGCGATGTGAACTAGATTATTGACTCTAGTGCAAGTGGGAGACTGAAGGAAATACGCCCTCGACGCAAGAATAAAGTTGTTATTTATATTTCCTTATATCATGATAAATGTTTATCATTCATGCTAGAATTCTATTAACCGGAAACTTAGTACATGTGTGAATACATAGACAAACAGAGTGTCACTAGTATGCCTCTACTTGACTAGCTCATTAATCAAAGATGGTTAAGTTTCCTAACCATGGACAAGAATTGTCATTTGATGAACGGGATCACATCATTAAAGAATGATGTGATTGACTTGACCCATCATGGACAAGAGTCTCGGTCATGTCTACATAGTTCTCTAACCCGTAGGGTCCGCACGCTTAACGCTCGATGACGATCGGTATTATGAGTTTATGTGTTTTGATGTACTGAAGGTAGTTCGGAGTCCCGGATGTGATCACAAACATGACGAGGAGTCTTGAAATGGTCAAGACATAAAGATTGATATATTGGAAGGCTATGTTTGGACACCGGAATGGTTTCGGATGAGTTCGGGTAAATACCGGAGTACCGGGGGATTACCGGAACCCCCCGGGGAATCAATGGGCCTTATTGGGCCTTAGTGGAAGAGAGGAGGAGGCGGCCAGGTGGAGGGCGCCACCCCCAAGCCCAATCTGAATTGGGGTGCCCCCCTTTCCTTCTCTCCCTCTCCCTCTCCCTTCTTCTCTTACTCCAACTAGGAAGGGGGAAACCTACTCCTACTGGGAGTAGGACTCCCCCCTTGGGCACGTCCTATGAGGGCTGGCCCTCTCCTCCTCCCCTCCTTTATATACGGGGGAGGGGCGCACCCCATAGACACACAAGTTGATCTTTTAGCCGTGTGCGGTGCCCCCCTCCATAGTTTTACACCTCGGTCATATCGTCGTAGTGCTTAGGCAAAGCCCTGAGCCAGTAACTTCATCATCACCGTCACCACGCCATCGTGCTGACGAAACTCTCCCTTGGCCTCAACTGTATTAAGAGTTCGAGGGACATCACCGAGCTGAACGTGTGTAGATCGCGGAAGTGCCGTGTGTTCGGTACTTGGATTGGTTGGATTGCGAAGATGTTCGACTACATCAACCGCGTTACTTAACGCTTCCGCTGTTGGTCTACGAGGGTACGTGGGCACACTCTCCCCGCTCGTTGCTATGCTTCTCCTAGATAGATCTTGCATGATCGTAGGAATTTTTTTGAAATACTACGTTCCCCAATAGTTAGCACACCTTTCCACTTGTTTTGCTTTACTAGCGTGCTTAAACCTGCACACTTAAGCTATCTTTTGGAGATTATTTTGTCTGCCATGTATAATTTTGGTTGATTTTTAGCCTGTTGTGCTTAACATGCTTCTCGATGTACCTACACTGGACAATTTTGGGAGCGACTACTGTTTTCCATCGAGGTTAGTTTCATCCCATGGCTTATATCTGCTCACTGCTCAGGATATCGGTAGCTGGTATCATATAGGCCGGTGGCTGATAAGGGACTAATCGGTGAATCGGACTTTTAACTGAATATATCTGCAACCCATTTTCCGTTAGGTTAACTAGGGCCATATGTAATATATCTGAGGCTACATAGAAACCTGCATTGTACTTAATGTCTAAATATGCAATCCTAGGCTACATAGCAACAAGGAAGAGTGTTACATTAATGTTCTAATGATGTCTAGATATACGTAGAAGGGCAGCAGCAGCAACAACAACAACACAACCCTATTTGGATACTCAACTTAGCTAGAGGTTAGGGTTAGTTTCTAGCTCATTACTAACCCTGAACTAACTTCATCCAAAGAGTTGTTTGGATGTCAGTTAGATTGACAATAAATGCACTAGGAGAACTAGCTCCAATTAGCACCTCTTGGGTTGGATAGTTTTTTTGGGTGGGTTATAGATGCAACTAGCTCAAACTAGCCCTCATGTTTAGATATACTTTAGGGCTATTTGAGCCCGAACAAGCTCAAACTAACTGTAACCCATGGATACAGCAGCAGTTACTCAGCCGATAATTTGTAAGAATGCACTAAACTCCTTTTGGCCCATAATATAATATGTTAATTCATCCAATATGTGAGTATATTGGATGTTATAAGATACTCCCTTCGTTCCTAAATATTTGTCTTTTTAGAGATTTCAAATGAACTACCACATATGGATGTATATAGACATATTATAAAAGAGTGTTGTACTACATCATTGTGCAATTGTTGTTTAGATTCTAATATTAACTAGGTGCTTTTAGGTACATATGTCATTGGTAAAGATCCGCGCTTCGACCCTTTCTGCGTATGGGGCAATGAGATATCGATGAACCAGCATCAAGTGAGGAAGCTGATAAAGATTGTTAGTAAAATGGGTCCAAAGATGGCAATTAAACTATTTGTTTACAGTTTATCCAAGACAACAGCAAACTGCAGGATGGTGAGTAAGAACTCTGCAACCTTCTTTTTGCTGCCCATAATGAGTTGTGTTAGATACAATGTCTGAATCTTTTTCCTTTGAAGTGGTTGCCAAAGCAGTTTACTCAAGATTACCTCTGAAACTACATGATTGGTGGGCATGCAAAGGTTAAAGTATTTCTACCAGAACACGATGAATATCTAGATGTTTTCATGAAGACTGTGAAGGATGGGCGGTCGGCCATCACAAGGGGTTGGACTAGAGTCGTGCGTGCCTTCTGCATGGAGGAGGGCACAATATGGGCATTCCACTTCACCTTGTTCAACAGCGAGAATATATTTCGCCTCTTTCTTTACCGTTATTAATAGTACAAGTATACAACTGTGGTTCATCATTCTTTATTTGGTTCTTATGTAATTCTTGAACATATGTACCTATGAATCGAATAATGCATTGGTTGTTTGAACTAGTGGATATGAATAAAGCTGTGGCATACATTCAAATTCAAATTCAAATCCAAATCCAAATCCGGTACAATTTGGAAAAGTAGCAATTAAATTACGGTGAAATTACGCTCTCCAGGTTGTTACGGCACACACGGTTGGTAAAACACAAACATTTGCGATATGCACCATAATCCGAGACGGTTCACAGAGAGGAAACGTGTGAAAGCATGCACACAGTTGCTGTTTGCAAAGCGTGTGTGATGTCAGACAATATCACAAACGGTGCGGGCAAACTAAACATTTGTGTTAGTTGCCTTATCGTAAACGATTCGCAACCATGAACTGTTTCTGATGAAGTATGCATCGTAAACGTTGCACCACAGAATAGCGTGTGCGATAGTTGTCATGTATGACAATGTTACGATGGTCCAACGTTTCGTAATCCTGTTCGAAACTTTGCTGTCCGCTAGCAGATGACAAAGAAACTGGCCGTTAGGTCGTTCTTACAGTCCACCACCCACCATGTTTGCCGTCAGTTAGCAGACAGCAAAGAGAAGGCTGGCGGCAAACACAAATTTTGCCGTCGGCTCTTTCTTTGTCGTCTGCTATATTTAAGCTGATGGCAAAGAACTTCTTTGCCATCAGCTTGCCGACAACAAAGAGTTGGCTGACGACAAAGATCCTGATTTCAGTACTGCACATAGCATTTATTACAAACAGGGGTCACATGGTGCAACATACAGAGCATACAAGTAACGGAAGCATAACATGTCTGAGTAGACAACTACAAATGAAAAAGGCTGAGAAGCCTGACTATCTACAATACCCTCTCAAGGGTACAAGATCGTAGCTAAGGTAACAAGCTAAATGTCGAAGTCCATGCAGAACTACTAGTGAGACTGAAGTCTCTCTAAAAACATAAATTAAACAAACGTGAATACAAATGTACCCAGCAGGACTTACATGAGAACTAGCTATATATGCATCAGTATCAATAAAGGGGTGGTGGAGTTTAACTTTAGCAAGCCAGCTTTGACTCTATGGCTATCCTGTACTACATCTGCTGGTGAGTCTTTTGAGGTGGCGCACACGAGTCCACATATTCTCCATATCAATACACCACTATGGATCCGCTCCCGTCTCCCTATGAGAAGGCCATCCTTAGAACTCACACTTATCTTGCTGTGACGCCCCCGATTCAATCGTACACTAATCATGCACGCAAACGTGTACGATCAAGATCAGGGACTCACGGGAAGATATCACAACACAACTCTAAAAACATAAATAAGTCATACAAGCATCATAATACAAGCCAGGGGCCTTGAGGGCTCGAATTCAAGTGCTCGATCATAGACGAGTCAGCGGAAGCAACAATATCTGAGTACAAACATAAGTTAAACAAGTTGCCATAAGATGGCTAGCACAAACTGGGATACAGATCGAAAGAAGCGCATGCCTCCTGCCTGGGATCCTCCTAAACTACTCCTGGTCGTCGGCGGCGGCCTGCACGTAGTAGTAGGCACCCTCGGTGTAGTAGGGGTCGTCGTTGATGGTGGCGTCTGGCTCCTGGGTTCCAGCATCTGGTTGCAACAACCGAGAGGAAAGGAAAGGGGGAAAAGAGGGAGCAAAGCAACGGTGAGTACTCATCCAAAGTAACCGCAAGCAAGGATCTACACTACATATGCATGGGTATCAGTGTAAAGGGGCAATATTGGTGGACTGAACTGCAGAATGCCAGAATAAGAGGGGGATAGCTTGTCCTGTCGAAGGCTACGCTTCTGGCAGCCTCCATCTTGCAGCATCTAGAAGAGAGTAGATGGTAAGTTCACCAACTATCATCGCATAGCATAACCCTACCCGACGATCCTCCCCTCGTCGCCCTGTGTGAGAGCGATCACCGGGTTATATCTGGCACTTGGAAGGGTGTGTTTTATTAAGTATCCAGTTCTAGTTGTCATAAGGTCAAGGTACAACTCCGGGCCGTCCTGTTACCGAGGATCACGGCTATTCGAATAGATAAACTTCCCTGCAGGGGTGCACCACATTACCCAACACGCTCGATCCCTCTGGCCGGACACACTTTCCTGGGTCATGCCCGGCCTCGGAAGATCAACATGTCGCAACCCCACCTAGGCACAACAGAGACGTCAGCACACCGATCTAAATCCTATGTGCGCAGGGGTCTGGGCCCATCGCCCATTGCACACCTGCACGTTACGAGGGCGGCCGGAAGCAGACCTAGCCGCCTTAATACTAGCACAGGCTTACGGTCCCAATCCGGAGCGCGCCGCTCAGTCGCTGACGTCAAGAAGGCTTCGGCTGATACCACGATGTTGAGTGCCCATAACTGTTCCCGCGTAGTTGGTTAGTGCGTATAGGCCAGTGGCCAGACTCAGATCAAATACCAAGATCTCGTTAAGCGTGTTATTCTGAAGTAACTGCGGACGCCGACCAGGGCCAGGCCCACCTCTCACCTAGGTGGTCTCAACCTGCCCTGTCGCTCCGCCACAAAGTAACAGTCGGGGGCTGTCGGGAACCCAGGCCCACCTCTACCGGGATGGAGCCACCTGTCCTTTCAGCCCCCACACCGGAATCACTTGCGGGTACTCTACGAGCCGACCCGACTTTAGTCACCACATGTATCATATAATATGTATGCAAGTATATACCCGTGATCACCTCCCGAGTGATCACGGCCCGGTAGTATAGCATGGCAGACGGACAAGAATGTAGGGCCACTGATGGAATACTAGCATCCTATACTAAGCATTAAGGATTGTAGGTAAGGCTAACAACTGTAGCAACAATGACAGGCTATGCAGCAGAATAGGATTAACCGAAAGGAGTAACATGCTACACTACTCAAATGCAAGCAGTAGAGAGAAGGAATAGGCGATATCTGATGATCAAGGGGGGGGCTTGCCTAGAAGCTCAGTCGAGAAGGGGGGTCGTCAACACAGTAGTCGATCACGGGGGTATCGGCGGCGGTCTCGGTGTCTAGCGAGAGAAGAGGGAGAAGAAACAATAAATATAATCCAAACATATGCATGACAATGCATGACATGACAGTGAGCGGTGCTAGGTGTGCCCTAACACGATAGTAGGTGATACCAGCGAAGGGGGGGAAACATCCAGGAAAGTATTCCCGGTGTTTCGCGTTTTCGGATAGATGAACCGGCGAGGGAAAGTTGTGTGTTTGCTATGCTAGGGATGTGGGGGGGGGGGGACGGACCGCGATATCGGATTCGTCTCGTCATTCTAAGCAACTTTCGTGTACAAAGTATTTTCATTCGAGTTACGGTTTATTTTCTATTAATTTTCAAAGCTTTATTCATTTTCTGAATTTAACTTAATTCGAAAATAAATGTGAAATACTATGTGCACCTAGCTCCGGGTACACAGAAGCGTACCGGAGGGGCCGACATGTGGGCCAAGGGGGACACAGTTGACCGATCAAAGTTTGACTGGTCAACAGGGGTGGGGCCCCCTGTCATTGTCTGCCTAGTTAACTAACAAGATTAGTTGAGACTAATTAAGTGATTAAGAGGTTGATTAACATGATTAATTAGGTTAATTAATTGGTTAGACTGATTAAGCTTAATTAGTTTAATTAAACCAATTTAATTAACTTGATTAATTTGCTAATTAATTAATTATTTTTTCACATATTTTTCTAATTCGTTTTTCGTTTTACTGGGGCTGGGCCCACGTGTCATTGTCCCAGGCCACAAATGGGTTAACGGGCGCGGGTGTGGGTACTGGACCCGGGCATGGGGAGATGTGCGGCGCGGCGGCACGCAGGGCAGAAGCGGCGAGGCGAGGCCAGCACGGGCCGGCCGGAGCAGCAAGCGGCAGCGGGCGCCACCCCGCATGGGCGGGCGCGCGTGCATGCGTGGCAGCAGGGGCGCACGAGGCGCTCACCGCGGGCGCGCGGGCTGGATCAGGTGATGGGAGGGAAGAGTGTGCAGGGGAGGAGAGAGCAGGGCGGAGCACAGCTGGCGGTGGCAGCAGCGACAGGGGTAGGCGGCGCGAGGCACGGGGTGCAGCAGCGGGCGCGGGGCGGCGGTGGAGTGCACGGGACAAGGCGCGACAGGCGCGCGCGTTGCGCGAACCGGGTGCGACGTGGGTCTGTGCGAGCGCGCGAGAGGCCAGGCTGGACGTGGCCGGAGCGCGGCCATGGCGGACAGCGGGCGGGGACGGCGCTAGCGAGGTGGACATGGGAGAATAAAAAGGGGGTAGGCGGATGATACGTCTCCATCGTATCTACTTTTCCAAACACTTTTGCCCTTGTTTTGGACTCTAACTTGCATGATTTGAATGGAACTAACCCGGACTGACCCTGTTTTCAGCAGAATTGCCATGGTGTTATTTTTGTGCACAAATAAATGTTCTCGGAATGACCTAAAACTTCACGGAGAATATTTTTGGAATATATAAAAAATACTGGCGAAAGAATCAAGACCAGGGGGCCCACACCCTGTCCATGAGGGGGGGCGCGCCTACCGCCCCCCCCCCCCCCGCGCGCCCTGGGCGCGCCCCTGCCTCGTGGGCCCCCTGGAGCTCCACTGACCTCAACTCCAACTCTATATATTCACGTTCGGGGAGAAAAAAATCAGAGAGAAGGATTCATCGCGTTTTACGATACGGAGCCGCCGCCAAGCCCTAATCTCTCTTGGGAGGGTTCATCTAGAGTCCGTTTGGGGCTCCGGAGAGGGGAATCCGTCGCCGTCGTCATCATCAACCTTCCTCCATCACCAATTGCATGACGCTCACCGCCGTGCGTGAGTAATTCCATTGTAGGCTTGCTGGACGCTGATGGGTTGGATGAGATTTACCATGTAATGGAGTTAGTTTTGTTAGGGTTTGATCCCTTGTATCCATTATGTTCTAAGATTGATGTTGCTATGACTTTGCTATGCTTAATGCTTGTCACTAGGGCCCGAGTGCCGTGATTTCAAATATGAACCCATTATGTTTTCATGAATATATGTGAGTTCTTGATCCTATCTTGCAAGTCAATAGTCACCTACTATGTGTTATGATCCGGTAACCCCGAAGTGACAATAATCGGGACCACTCCCGGTGATGACCGTAGTTTGAGGAGTCCTTGTATTCACTATGTGTTAATGCTTTGGTCCGGTACTCTATTAAAAGGAGGCCTTAATATCCCTTAGTTTCCAATAGGACCCCGCTGCCACGGGAGGGTAGGACAAAGGATGTCATGCAAGTTCTTTTCCATAAGCACGTATGACTATATTCGGAATACATGCCTACATTACATTGATGAACTGGAGCTAGTTCTGTGTCACCCTATGTTATAACTGTTGCATGAGGAATCGCATCCGACATAATTATCCATCATTGATCCGATGCCTACGAGCTTTTCACATATTGATCTTTGCTTATTTACTCTACCCGTTGCCACTGTTACAATTACTACAAAACTTCTACTGTTACTTTTGCCACCGTTACCGTTACTTCCATACTACTAAATACTTTGCTGCAGATATTAAGTTTTCTAGGTGTGGTTGAATTGACAACTCAACTGCTAATACTTGAGAATATTCTTTGGCTCCCCTTGTGTCGAATCAATAAATTTGGGTTGGATACTCTACCCTCGATACCTGTTGCGATCCCCTATACTTGTGGGTTATCAAGACTATTTTCTAGCACCGTTCCCAGGGAGCATAGCTCTATTCTTTGAGTTACTTGGGATTATATCTGCTGATCACTATGCGGAACTTGAAAGACGAAAAAACCAAGATTTATCCCTCAACTACGAGGGGAGGTAAGGAACTGCCATCTAGCTCTGCACTTGATTCTCCTTATGATTTGAGTAAACTTGCAACACATGAACCTACTTCTGCTATTAATTCTAATATGTCGCATGTTATTGACGATGCCACTTCTGCTATGCATGATGCTTATGATGAAACTACTTCTATGCTTGATAATACTGTGCCACTAGGTGAATTTCTTGATGAACAACTTGCTAGGGTTAGAGAGAATGAAATTATTGAAACTGATAATATTGATGAAAGTGATGATGAAGATTCTCCCCCTAGATATGAATTGCCTGTTGTGCCTGAGGGTTATGTTATGGATAAAGAAACTGCTAGAGATTTTCTTGCTTGCAATGATAGATATGATCTTAAGAAATTATTAGCTAAGCTGAAAGAAAAATCTTTGAATGCTAGAATGAAATATGACCCTGCTTTTGCTACTTCACCTATCTGTATTTCCGATAAGGATTATGATTTCTTTGTCGATCCTGAGATAATTACTTTGGTTGAATCTGATCCTTTCTATGGCTATGAATCTGAAACTGTTGTGGCACATCTTACTAAATTGAATGATATAGCCACCCTGTTTACTCTTGAGGAAAAAATTCGTTACTACTATATCCTTAAGTTATTTCCGTTCTCATTAAAGGGTGATGCTAAAACATTGTTTAATTCTCTTGATCCTGGTTGTGTGCGTAGTCCCGAGGATATGATTTATTACTTCTTTGCTAAATATTTCCCCGCTCATAAGAAACAAGCTGCCTTAAGGGAAATATACAATTTTGTGCAAGTTGAAGAAGAGAGTCTCCCAAAATCTTGGGGGAGGCTTCTCTGATTACTTAATGCTTTGCCTGATCATCCTCTCAAGAAAAATGAAATACTTGATATTTTTTATAATGGACTAACCGATGCTTCCAGAGACCACTTGGATAGTTGTGCTGGTTGTGTTTTCTGGGAAAGAACTGTTGATCAAGCTGGATTGCTATTAAATAATATGTTGAGTAATGAAAATGATTGGACACTTCCTGAACCAACTCCTAAGCCAACTCCGAAGAAAAGGGGTATTCTATTTCTCAGTCCTGAAGATATGCAAGAGGCAAAGAAATCTATGAAAGAAAAAGGTATTAAAGCTGAAGATGTTAAGAATTTACCACCTATTGATGAAAAACATGGTCTTGATAACCCGACATAGGTAGTAAAGGTAAATTCTCTCTATAGATTTGATGAAGGTGATATTCCTTGTTATAAGTCTACTAGCCAATGCTTAGATGAGTTTGATAATTTTATTGTTAAACAAGAAACTTCAATTCTTATGTTGGTAGACAATTGAAACGCAATGCTTATATGATTGAACACTTGAGTGATTATATGTCTAAAGTTAAAGGTGAACTTAAACTTATTAGTAAACATGCTTTGATGGTTACCACTCAAGTAGAACAAGTGCTTAAAGCTCAAAATGATTTGCTCAATGAATTAAATAATAAGAAAAATGATAATGTTGTTAGAGTTATGACTAGAGGGGGCAAAATGACTCAGGAACCTTTGTATCCTGAAGGCCACCCTAAGAGAATTGAGCAAGATTCTCAGAGAACTAATGTTGATGCACCTAGTCCTTCTAAAAAGAAGAAAGAGAAAAATGATAGGACTTTGCATGCTTCTAGTGAACCTGTTGTTGACACACTTGAGAATCCCAATGATATTTCTATTTCTGATGCTGAAACACAATCTGGTAATGAACATGAACCTAGTGATAATCTTAATGATGATGTTCATGTTGATGCTCAACCTAGCAATAACAATGATGTAGAGATTGAACCTGATGTTGATCTTGATAACCCACAATCAAAGAATCAACGTTATGATAAGAGAGACTTCGTTGCTAGGAAGCACGGTAAAGAAAGAGAACCATGGGTTCCGAAACCCATGCCTTTTCCTCCTAAACCATCCAAGAAAAAGGATGATGAGGATTTTGAGTGCTTTGTTGAAATGATTAGACCTATCTTTTTGCGTATGCGCTTGACTGATATGCTTAAAATGAATCCTTATGCTAAGTACATGAAGATATTGTTACAAATAAAAGAAAGATACCGGAAGCTGAAATTTCCACCATGCTTGCTAATTATACTTTTAAGGGTGGAATACCAAAGAAACTTGGAGATCCAGGAATACCAACTATACCATGCTCCATTAAAAGAAACAATGTTAAAATTGATTTATGTGATCTTGGAGCCGGTGTTACTGTTATGCCTCTCTCTTTATATCGTAGACTTGATTTGAATAAGTTGACCCTACTAAAATATCTTTGCAAATGGCTGATAAATCAACTGCTATACCTGTCGGTATTTGTGAGGATGTGCCTGTTGTGGTTGCAAACATTACTATTTTAACAGACTATGTTATTCTTGATATTCCCGAGGACGATAGAGTGTCGATTTTCCTTGGTAGACCCTTATTGAATACTGCACGGGCTGTTATTGATTGCAACAAAGGCAATGTCACTTTTCATGTTAATGGTAATGAGCATACTGTACACTTTCCGAGGAAACAACCTCAAGTCCACAGTATCAATTCTATTGGAAAAGTTCCAACGATTACTATTGGAGGTTTTGAATTTACTCTTCCTACTATCAAGAAGAAATATGATATTCTTATTGTTGGGGATGTTCATATCCCCGTTGAGGTAACCTAGTGTTATTCGAAAATTCTCCGGTTTCATGCGATTCAGAATGAGTTTGTTAACAAGACTTGATCAACCTTGTTAGTGGATTCCTTTTGATGAGCATGAGATGGATGAAGTTAGAACGCACAACTCTCTGTACCCTCCTTTTACTTTCTGTTATTTAGATTAAATAAAGCAAAAATAGTATGTTCTGTCTGTTTTCTAAATTATACTAGCAATAAAAAATACCCCTAAAATAAAAGTTCTCCAAATGCCCCGAAAATGAAATATGTTTTTTTCTAGAATATTTGAGAATTATTGGCACTGAGAACACACCAGGGGGAGCCACCACTTGGCCACGAGGGTCCAGGGCACGCCCACCCCCTGGGCGCACCCCCTGCCTCATGGGCCCCTCGTGGGCCCCTCCACTTATTCAAGCACCCACACACTCCTTCCTCCAGAAAAAATCACCAATCAGCTCAAGCACGAGTTCTAGCTCATCTTGCTGCCATTTTCGATCTCCTTGCTCAAAGCTCCACTCACAAAACTGCTTTGGGGGATTGTTCTTCGGTATGTGACTCCTCCAATGGTCCAATTAGTTTTTGTTCTAGTGCTTTATTTATTGCAAATTTTTGCTGCTTAGGTGACCCTGTTCTTGAGTTTGCATGTCAAATTTATATGGTCCCAAAGTAGGTCTAATACATGATATAGTCTCTAGGCACTTGTGGGAGTAGTTGCTATCAATCTTGTTGGGTTTGGTTCACTTTTATTTTGAGTTACTAAAAATTTCAGAAATTTTTTGAAAGTGATGAAGAGATTATTGAGGGGCTCTTCGAGCCGAAGCTTGAAGGATAAGCAAAGTGAAGAGGATAAGAAGCCCAAATATAATCTCCCTCGCACCGCGGAGGTTGGCCGTTTGGGCCTTGTGATGAGTTCTTGAGAGCAGCCGAGATTCATGATGATTTTTATTACTTGGCTAAGAATGCGGGCCTCAGCAACTTCCTCCACGACCAGCTCGAATAGTATCTCCTAGTCACTAATATTTTTGTGCAAAATTTTCATTTCCGTGCTAGGAGATCACCACCTTCGGTGGATTTTTATTTATATGATGAGTTTAGGGAGATGTCCCTCTATGATTTTTGTGCGGTTTGCAAGTTACCCTTTGCGGGCAGCATAGAGGAACCACATCGTAATGATGTGGAAGGGTTTATTGATATGATTGCTGTAGGGGAAATGAAAAAAGTTTCTGATGCAAGAATCACTAGCATACATTTTCCTATTCTGTGTTACTTTGCAATATTTGCTAGTGGATGCTTAACTGGTCCTGGGAACAGTGGAAATCTTAGTGCCCCTGATATTGTTATTTTCCGTCATGCCTTGTTTCGTGATACTACTTTTAGTTTGGGCGCTATTGTTGCTAAATGGTTAAATCTGAAACGTACAAAGGGTCCCATCTTTGGAGGCATCTTTGCTTTGCGCCTTGCTGCACATTTTAACATACCTATTAGGCATTATGAGAGAGAAGAAAAGTTGTTGCCTCCTATTTTTCTAGGTTATAAGAGTATGGTAGCACATGACTTTATTGTTAAAGATAAGAAGAAGATGCTTAAGTATAAATTGATATTTGATAAAAAATATTGTGAGATTATTACCTTGCCTGCGCCCTCTTTGTTTAACATATTTTCAGGCACGTACCTCATTTTGCCGGAGGCCATTCATGCATACTTGAGCATGACACCTGCTCTAGAGGCTGAACCAGAACCACCACTTGACCCTTATCGGCAATTTGTTTATCAGTGGGATCCGGAGGAACTCGCTAACCAGTGGCACCCCGAGGATCCTCCTCGGTACACCGGAGAGAGTAGCTTTGATCCGTGGGCATAGACCAACTTAGGCCAAAAGCCTAAGCTTGGGGGAGTATGTATTTCTCACCGACATTACATTCATGTTCACACACTCATCCAGTTGTCGGTGCTCATACTTTTTCACTGTAATATCCATGCTAGTTTATTTTCCTTTTTCTCGCTTTCTTCTTGTGTGTTTGAAAAACATTAAGAAAAACAAAAAAAATTAGTTGTAGCTTTTAGCTAGTTTACTTTCCATGCATGTAGTAGTAATAGTTAAAAGAAAACCCAAAAAGATTTCTCGTTCTTCTTTTGCTTGTTGGGAGCTTTCCCGTGTAAATAGTTTTATTTCTTTTCTTTTCTTTCGGGGTCGAGAGGAGAAGACCATAATGAAAATGTTGAGTGTCTCTCATATACATTATTGTTGATTTAATAAAAAGCCCATGTTACCTTGTCTTCTCCTTTGTATTAAATGCTTGCATATTCCTGCTAATTCTTGACCATGCGTTGGTTTTTCCCTTGAAGAGGAAAGGGTGATGCAGCAAAGTAGCGTAAGTATTTCCCTCGGTTTTTGAGAACCAAGGTATCAATCCAGTAGGAGGCCACACGCAAGTCCCTCGTACCTACACAAACAAATAAGAACCTTGCAACCAACGCGATAACGGGGTTGTCAATCCCTTGACGGCCACTTGCAAAAGTGAGATCTGAGAGAGATGATAAGATAATATTTTTGGTATTTTTATGATAAAGATTGAAAGTAAAGATTGCAACGTAAAAATATATTGGAAACTTATATGATGGAAAATAGACCCGGGGGCCAGAGGTTTCACTAGTGGCTTCTCTCAAGATACCATAAGTATTACGATGGGTGAACAATTTACTGTCGAGCAATTGATTGAAAAGTGCATAATTATGAGAATATCTAGGCATGATCATGTATATAGGCATCAAGTCCGTGACAAGTAGACCGAAATGTTTCTGCATCTACTACTATTACTGCACCCATCGACCGCTATCCAGCATGCATCTAGAGTATTAAGTTCATAAGAACAGAGTAACGCATTAGGCAAGATGACATGATGTAGAGGGATAAACTCAAGCAATATGGTATAAACCCCATATTTTTACCCTCGATGGCAACAATACAATACGTGTCGTTTCCCCTACTATCACTAGGATCGAGCACTGCATGATTGAACCCAAAGCTAACCACTTATCCCATTGCAAGAAAGATCAATCTAGTAGGCCAAACCAAACTGATAATTTGAAGAGACTTGCAAAGATAACCAATCATACATAAAAGAATTAAGAGAAGATTCAAATATTGTTCATAGATAATCTTGATCATAAACCCCCAATTCATCGGATCTCGACTAACACACTGCAAAAAGAGTTACATCAAATAGATCTCCAAGAAGATCGAGGAGAACTTTGTATTGAGATCCAAAGAGAGAGAAGAAGCCATCTAGCTAATAACTAGGGACCCGAAGGTCTGTGTTAAACTACTCACACATCATCGGAGAGGCTATGGTGTTGATGTACAAGCCCTCCGTGATCGATGCCCCCTCCGGCGGAGCGCCAGAAAAGGCCCCAATATGGGATCTCATGGTTACAGAAGGTTGCGGCGGTGGAATTAGGTTTTCGTGGTGCTCCTCGATGGTTTCGGGGTACGTTGGTATATATAGGAGGAAGAAGTAGGTCGGTGGAGCCACGAGGGGCCCACGAAGGTGGAGGGCGCGCCCCCTGCCTCGTGGCCTCCTCGTTAATTGCTTGACGTCTAGTCAAAGTCCTCTGGATCACGTTTGTTCGAAAAATCACGCTCTCGAAGGTTTCATTCCGTTTGGACTCCGTTTGATATTCCTTTTCTACGAAACACTAAAATAGGCAATAAAAACAGCAATTTGCACTGGGCCTTGGGTTAACAGGTTAGTCCCAAAAATAATATGAAAGTGTATAAATAAGCCCATTAAACATCCAAAACAGAATATATAATAGCATGGAGCAATCAAAAATTATAGATATGTTGGAGACGTATCAAGCATCCCCAAGCTTAATTCATGCTCGTCCTTGAGTAGGTAAATGATAAAAACAGAATTTTTGATGTGGAATGCTACCTAGCATATTTCTCAATGTAATTTTCTTATTGTGGCATGAATCTTCAGATCCGAAAGATTCAAGATAAAAGTTTAGTATTGACATAAAAATAATAATACTTCAAGCATGCTAACCAAGCAATTATGTGTTATCAAAATAACATAGCCAAAGAAAGCTTATCCCTACAAAATCATATAGTTTGGCTATGCTTCATTTTCGTCACACAAAATGCTCTCATCATGCACAACCCCGATGACAAGCCAAGCAATTGTTTCATACTTAGCCTTTTCAAACTCTTTCAACTTTTACGCAATATATGAGCGCGAGTCATGGACATAGCACTATGGGTGGAATAGAATATAATGATTGAGGTTGTGTGAGAAGACAAGGAAGAAAGTCTCACATTGGCGTGGCTAATCAACGGGCTATGGAGATGCCCATCAATTGATGCCAATGCAAGGAGTAGGGATTGCCATGAAACAGATGCACTAGAGCTATAAATATATGAAAGCTCAACAAAAAAACTAAGTGGGTGTGCATCCAACTTGCTTGCTCACAAAGACCTAGGGCATCTGAGGAAGCCCATTGTTGGAATATACAAGCCAAGTTCTATAGAGTAAAATTCCCACTAGTATATGAAAGTGAAAAAATAGGAGACTCTCTATCATGAAGATCATGGTGCTATTTTGAAGCACAAGTGTGGTAAAAGGATAGTAACATAGTCCCTTCTCTCTTTTTCTCTCATTTTTTCTTTTTTTGGGCCTTCTTCTTTTTTTTCTTTTTGGCCTCTTTTCTTTCTTTTTTTGTCTGGAGTCTCATCCCGACTTGTGGGGGAATCATAATCTCCATCATCCTTTCCTCACTTGGGACAATGCTCTAATAATGATGATCATCACACTTTTATTTACTTACAACTCAATACTTAGAACAAAATATGACTCTATGTGAATGCCTCCGGCGGTATACCGGGATATGCAATGAATCAAGAGTGACATGTATCAAAGAATTATGAAGGTGGCTTTGCCACAAATACGATGTCAACTACATGATCATGCAAAGCAATATAACAATGATGATGCGTGTCATAATAAACGGAACAGTGGAAAGTTGCATGGCAATATATCTCGGAATGGCAATGGAAATGCCATAATAGGTAGGTATGGTGGCTGTTTTGAGGAAGATATAAGGAGGTTTATGAGTGATAGAGCGTATCGTATCACGGGGTTTGGATGCACCGGCGAAGTTTGCACCAACTCTCAAGGTGAGAAAGGGCAATGCACAGTACCGAAGAGGCTAGCAATGATGGAAGGGTGAGAGTGCGTATAATCCATGGACTCAACATTAGTCATTAACTCACATACTTATTGCAAAAATCTACAAGTCATCAAAACCAAGCACTACGCACATGCTCCTAGGGGGATAGATTGGTAGGAAAAGACCATCGCTCGTCCCTGACCGCCACTCATAAGGAAAGCAATCAAAGAACACCTCATGCTCCAAATTTGTCACACAACGTTTACCATACGTGCATGCTACGGGACTTGCAAACTTCAACACAAGTATTTCTCAATTTCACAATTGCTCAACTAGCGCACCTCTAATATTACCACCTTTATATCTCAAAACAACTATCAAGTATCAAACTTCTCTTAGTATTCAATGCACTTTGTAGACTACCATCCTGTCCTAAAGGACTTTCAAAATAATATAAGTGAAGCATGAGAGATCAATAATTTCTATAAAATATAACCACCACCGTGCTCTAAAAGATATAAGTGAAGCACGAGAGCAAAATTGTTTAGCTCAAAAGATATAAGTGAAGCACATAGAGTATTCTAATAAATTCCGATTAATGTGTGTCTCTCTCAAAAGGTGTGTACCGCAAGGATGATTGTGTTGAACTAAAAATAAAATACTCAAATCATACAAGACGCTCCAAGCAAAACACATATCATGTGGTGAATAAAAATATAGCTCCAAGTAAAGTTACCGATGGACGAAGACAAAAGAGGGGATGCCTTCCGGGGCATCCCCAAGCTTAGGCTTTTGGTTGTCCTTGGATTTTACCTTGGGGTGCCTTGGGCATCCCCAAGCTTAGGCTCTTGCCACTCCTTGTTCCATAATCCATCAAATCTTTACCCAAAACTTGAAAACTTCACAACACAAAACTTAACAGAAAATCTCGTGAGCTCCGTTAGCGAAAGAAAACAAAACACCACTTCAAGGTACTGTAATGAACTCATTCTATATTTATATTGGTCTTAAACCTACTGTATTCCAATTTTCTATGGTTCATAAACTCCATTACTAGCCATAGATTCATCAAAATAAGAAAGCAACACACGAAAAACAGAATCTGTCAAAAACAGAATAGTCTGTAGTAAACTGTAACTAACACAAACTTCTGAAACTCCAAAAATTCTAAAATAAATTTCTGGACGTGAGGAATTTATCTATTAATCATCTGAAATAGGAATCAACTAAATACCACTCTCCAGTAAAAAGTTGTTTCTAATCTCGTGAGCGCTAAAGTTTCTGTTTTTTACAGGAAGATCGCCAAGACTTTCCCCAAGTCTTCCCAAAGGTTCTACTTGGCACAAACACTAATTAAAACACAAACCACATCTAAACAGAAGCTAGATGTATTATTTATTACTTAACAGAACCAAAAACCAAAAAACTAAAATAAAATTGGGTTGCCTCCCAACAAGCGCTATTGTTTAACGCCCCTAGCTAGGCATAAAGGCAAGGATAGATCTAGGTATTGCCATC